>NW_028327187.1:48286288-48589318 GCF_987537825.1 Furipterus horrens | reverse complement strand
CTCAGACTCACTCCCTATGAGCTCTAGTGCTGTGACAGCAGCTAGAAAGACACCAGAGACATGCAGGGATAAACTGAATTGTCTGGCATAAAGGTGAGAGCAGGGGGACAGCTTTCTCCCAGAAGGAAATGCTGGCAGAGGCCATTATTCCTTTGGTGATCCCTCTACCAATGGAGACAGCAGGCAGGTGCCATATCTGAGGCTCCATCAACCATGCTCACACTGTTTGCCCTGCCCTAGTGATTCCCAGAGACCTCACACAACCCAGCTTTTAGGCCTACCCAAGCTGTTTCCAGTGTCTTTTCCATATGAATGACCTGCCTTGGCTCATGCTTTGGACTTTCCTGAAATACCTCAAAAAACAAGTGGCAGCATCTGACCTCAGCATGCCCCATACCTTTTGCTAAGTGTCCCCAAGACCAGCATTAGCAGCAGTTGCCCTTGGTCCACAGCTTAGCCTTAACTGGGCATCTCTAAGGCCAGCACAAGTATCAGCCATCTGTTTATTGTTTTGTAGCTCATGCTGGGTAGCCCAAAGCAGAACACAGGCAGCAGCTGACCTTGGTCTGCACCTCCCAGGAGGCCCCAGAGCCAGAGTACCCAGTGGACAGCTTCAGACCATGCTGAAGCACCGCCTCCCAACTATCTCTATGAGTGACATACTCAAGGGATGAACTCAGCATACACAAGAGTCCCATTGAAGTAAGTCCTGCTCTGTGGGGTTGGCCCCTGCACAGCCGATCCTCCGTGCTGGTCAGAGTTTAGTTGTTAGCTCTTGCAGCTAACTGGCCTGGGTGAATCTCTTCCATTGACCTGCCAACAGCAATCAAGGCTCAACTACAATAGGAGGGTGTGTCTTGAGTGCCCAGCTTGAATGATCAGAAAGGCTGTGCCACTGGACCATACAGAACTACTACATTATGCCACACTACCAAACCTGGGAGACATAGCAGCTTCTACATAATACAAAGAAACAAACACAGGGAGGCTGCCAAAATTAGGAGACAAAGAAACATGGCCCAAATGAAAGAACAGAAGAAAACCTAAACTTAATGGAGACAAGCAATCTACTAGATGCAGAGTTCTAAATCCTGGTTATAAGAATGCTCAATGAACTTAGTGAAAACTTTGACAGCATGAAAATGTACCAGTCAGAAATGAAGAATAATTTACAGGGGATCAACAGTAGAGTAGATGAAACCAAGAATCAAATCAGCAATTTGGAATATAAGGAAGCAAAAAAAAACCCAATCAGAACATCCAAAAGAAAAAATAATAAAAATAAAAATGAGGAAAGTGTAAGGAGCCTCTGAGACAACTTCAAGCATACCAACATTTGCATCATGGAGATGCAAATCAAAGACGTTCATCATATACTAAAAAATATGGTATGAAGTTACAAAATACATTATGCTGAAATTGAAAATATTTTGGTGAAAATACATTACAAATTTGTATGCAACTACTCTGTGTAGGATGCTATTTTAAACCACATGGGGAATGTTAATAAAGTTTTGCAATTAAAAAAGAATCCATGACTATGTAAAAAGCTTCATGCTTAATCCCTCTGTTTACAAAAATATGAGGATGTAACTTTGAAATAAATTTTGCTGAACATACAACTTTAGCACAAGATATGAAAATAGTTTTTGAAATTTAAAATAAACTGAAAAGGATATAAGCTAGGTCCTTTGAGAATGTCAGCAAGTGTGTAGGGCTGACATTCTGGTCAGAGATTTCTAGTCTAACATAGAGTAGAGTTTGAGGTTTACATTTCAGATAGCTTTTTTTCCCCCAACCTAAAATATACCTGGTCAAATAAGGTTAGGATAATCAAGCATCCTCAAAAGAAACAGGATACCTACCTTTTGAGTCTCTGGCCAGAGCCCTTAATTAGGAAAAAAAAAAGACCAGTTCATTAGCCACACCCATTTATCAAGAAAAAAGGAGCCTAGTATTTAAAATTACATAGGTGACCTAGAACTCTGACTGGCCCAGACTCTTACTTGCCTTATTATGCAATACCAGTTCTTATACCATTTTAAAGAGGCCATGCATGTTTCTCTGACTTCTGTCATTTCAAGTTAAGTAATTAGTCCTCAGAAAATATGTACCATCTAAATATGCTGGCTCCTCTCTCTCTGTGAGACATATTTTTCAGAAACCTCTCTTCTAGGTATTTCTATTTAAATCCTCGGTTCTTTAGCAATAACTTAAAATTTTCATTATTTTTTTTACCAAATCTCATTATTATATAAGCTAGATTTTGTATAACCCAGCTTTATTGAATAATCACCTTATATTCAGACATTATTTTTGAACCCAGAAAAATAAAACAAAAAAACCCAAAGTGTTAGATTTGTGCATGGAAGAAAGGAGGAGACATGTGAATCAGCTCAAAGGCTTTATTGAAGGGGGTCCAAACAGGCGGGCTGAGTCCTGAGTCACTGCAGCAGCGAGCCGCAGCAGTGGGGATTTTTAAGGGCTCTAGTCCTGGGAAACAGGATTGTCAGAGTCAGGGAAAGCATAGCGACCTGACAGCAAGCAAAAACAATTGATTCTTGCAAAACCAGGAGAGGGGATTTCTGAGGACACAGGACACCAGGTGTGACCGCAGGCCATAGAACAGGGAGTGGTAGTTTCCAGAACACAAGCCACCTGGTGTGACCACCACAGGCAACAGTTTTTGAGAACACAGTGACCACTGGCCATAGCCTGTTTTGTAAGGTCTGACGCAGGTGGCAGGTCATGGGGCAGGCAAAATGGGGTCTCTGACCCTAACACAAATAAAAAATAGTGCTTTGTTTCTGATGGCAAATTCTTCTCAGTGGTTTAATTAAAACCATGAACCTGTCCAAAACAGAATAATGCCACTGATTAAGTCAGACTTAATCTCACTTTTATTTTGGAGAAACAGTGAATTTAAATCAAAATCAAATTTAAAAGGGAATGCAAACCCATTAGCACTAGTTTCATATTCTAGTTAAAGCATGTACTAGTACCAGTAGCATCCATGAATAGGCTTTATCCTTGACATCACAGTTACATTTTATTTTGCCTTGTACTATAGTTTCACCTGTATAGGACAATATGAGACTTGTCAAGTTGTTGCCATTCAGACAAAACATTTAACACTGAGTATTTTCACTATTATGATTATTGAAAAACAGAATTGATCTTAATTCTTTAAAATAATACAAAGCATGAAACTTAGGAAAGGAAAAGAGATTTCTTTTCCAAATCAAGATCAAGCCAATCAATCACTGTTAGTTGGCAGTCAACTGTTCAGGTGGAGAAACTACTCATTGATATTTATTCTTGAATATTTGCAGGCTGTATATATTTGAGAAAATTTAGAACATTATGAAATTTAATAATTTTTCTGCATTGCATGATGTAACCTAATTAGAGTTCATTAATGAAAATAATAGACATTGTAACAACTAAAGGGTTAAAATAATTATGATAGATTACTTCTCATTATAACAGGTAGTGAAATCCTGCTTTTGTTGATTTTGTTGTAGTACTTAGGTTTGTTTATAGTAAATGTTTTTGGAATGAAGTGATGTGCTAAGTTGTGTTTGGGGAGTTCTTATGCTCCTGAATTAGTACCAGTTAATACTTGATGAATTTACAGAGATTTTGTTGCAATGGAATTTGTTTTTTTCTTGTATTCAAACTGGAAGTTCACTTGAAAGTTACTCTTAACACCTGACTTGCCATGGCAAGTTTCAGGTCCCTAATGAAAGATTTGAATTTGAATAGAAAAACAGCTAGAAACAGAAACATTTCCATGGGGAGTCCATGCTTTTCCAGTCCATTTTACCCTCTCAGTGGGATGAAACCAAAATACATTCATTCATACCTAAGCACACGATGCAAAAGAGTAATGAAATTAAGAGCAAACAAGGTGCTAAAACCCAGATTGGTTCATACAACCATGATACACCAGTCAACTTATTTGTTCCCTGTTCCAGGACATAATATAAGACAAGGAGTAAGATTTTAGTGTCTCCTCAGGAAGTGGTACTCTACTTGGAGCTCCTCTTAGCTCATGGTGACATTTGACTCAGCTTTATATTCTACCTGCTACCTGGAGTGGGGAATTGTTTTCTCTATCTATACACCCCAATTCTTCTGAAACTGCCAGGTCTATCAGATTGCTTCTCAGTTCTTTTTTTCATAAAACAGTAGAGTGTATTTTGTAAATCAGGTAGACACCAGGTACGAGTCAGACACCAAAGACATCCCAATGTCAAAGAAGCCAACAAACAATTCTTTTAAAAAAATATTCACATCATGTCGTTTTTTTAAAGATTTTATTTATTTATCTTTACAGAGAGGGAAAGGGAGGGAGACAGGGAGAGAAACATTGATTGGTTGCCTCTCACATGCCCAAAACTGGGGATCTGGCCCACAACTCAGGCATGTGCCCTAACCAGGAATTGAACCAGCAGCCTTTCAGTCCACAGGCCAGTGCTCAATCCACTGAGCCAAACCAGCCAGAGTGAAATCATTATTGTGGGCTATTAAAAATCAATAGCCAAACCTGGGTCAATTCTGGATTCTGAGGAGGTTATGCTACACTACCATGGCAATCATCAGGATAGAACTTTTTAAATAAGAAAGATGGTAAATTGTTCATTAAAGGACTGTGTGAACAATAGAAAATAGAGTTTCATCATGAGGAAAGGAAGTACCCTTATGTGTTTGTGTGTGCATATTGAAAAGCCATTAATCATTGCCTTCACTTTTCTCTTTGAGAAATTGCATTGTTGGTCTTTAGGGAGGCAGTTAAGTTCCCTCTCAAAAAGAAACCCCTCAAAATGGTCAATGAAAAACCTGAAACAAAAAAATAATGCTTTTGTTTATAAGATGTTAGAATCCCCATATTTACTAGATTGTTTTTTAGACCTCTCCTATCTTAACTCCTGTTTTCTCCTCCTCCTTTAGGAGCTGTGCAATTAGTTATAACTGAAAATGTCTGACAGTCTGGATAATGAAGAGAAACCCCCAGCTCCCCCTCTGAGGATGAATAGTAACAACCGGGATTCTTCAACACTCAACCACAGCTCCAAACCACTTCCCATGGCCCCGGAAGAGAAGAATAAGAAAGCAAGGCTTCGCTCTATCTTCCCAGGAGGAGGGGATAAAAGTAAAGTATCAGTGGCCGGGCATTGAAAAGGGGCTAGTTTATTCTCTCATTGGCACTTTCTTGGCTAGTCATTTCTTGAGCATTGGCTATTTAAGGCCTGTCTAACCTTTATGTTTCCTTCTTCAGAGGTTGCATTTTGTCAGAAGTTAATGTTTTATTGGCACCTGTGGTTTATAGAAAATATACTTATGCTGTGTTTACCCTTTACATAGAATTGAATTCATAGTGTTAAAATCGAAACAACAGTACTGTCTTGAATATATAAACAGTGAGTTTCTTTCTGATAACTTAGAGGAGAATTTATAGTAATACTTTTTAAACTGCAAGTTCTCCTTATTGAAAATTAAACTACAGGTGAATTTACTTCTGTATACCCTTTGACAGCTGTGAAATTTTTGAACTGAGTATATGGGAGTCAGTCCAAGTTATCACATTATTGTCTCTCTGACTATATCAGAAGGTGGAAGAAATTTCCAACTCATTTGTTTCCTCTCATTTTCTGCCAGTTGTCACCTACACAATCAGCCCTATTTGCACTGTAATCACAACAGTATATTATTATTTATCCTGCGTTGTCCATAATACCATTTTGTGCTTAAATATCATATGCCGACACTTTGTAACACTGGGAGATCTAAAATCTCTAGTAAGTAATTGTCAGGTTGTGTTAATTAGCATAAAGTTCTATAAATGTGACTTCTATAAATGTGACTGTTGAGGCAGAAGAGAGTGAATGAAGGTACAGGGGCACTGTTACCATAAAAAGTTGCCAAATGGGCAGAAGGGTGATGTCTTTAGAAGTGAAAAGGGACACTCCTGATCTGCTTCTTCAATGTAAACCAAATACAAAGGTATAGGTTGCTTTCATGATGTTAATGAATTCACAAATTAGTACCATAGGGAAAGCTGAAACTCTTATGAAGGTCAGTATTGTCTCTTTATACCTACATCATCTAAGAGATGCTTTACCCTTGTGATGTAAGGATGAAAAAGAAAGAAATGATGTTAAACATCTGGATTAAAGACAAGCAAAAGAATAAGGAAACACTTTCCATGTAAGGGATCTGTGACCATGCAAGAGGATTTTTTTAAAAACCTCTTTTCAGGGACTGCAATGAGTCGAGAAAATTTTTTTGTAAGGAACAAGGGATAGTTCAAAAAATATATGGTGTGCCATGACCTGGAGACCAAGTTTTATGTGGCAGTGGTGCCAAAGAAAGAACTACTAGAGCCTGTAGCTTCTCTGTTGTATCCACCACAATGACATGATTGAAGAAGGGGATTATGTGACTGTGAAACTCTTTGGTGCTGTTGAAACTGCTATGCTTTGGAAGCCATTGAACAATCCTACTTTACCTTTTGAAGAGTAGGAGACAACTGATGCTGGCATGAGACCAGCAAAAATAGAGAGGCTTACATTTGTGTTTTGTGCCACTACTTCAGGTGACTTCATAGTGAAATCATTACTGCTCTACAGAAAACTGTGACCAAATATTTACAGAGGAAAAAAACGCAGCCAAGTTTTCAGTGTTCTTGCATGCAAACAGAAAAGCTTGGATGACTCCTTTCCATAAGAAATTGTTGAAAAGTACTTTCTTGTGGAAGTTCAACATTATTTTTACAGATAATCTTGAATTCAAAATCCCACTCATTTTTCACAATCCTTTTGGCACCTCAGATGTACTTGCCAATGTGCATCCATAATGTTAAGGTTGTCTTTATAACTAGTCAAATGTCTCATGTACTCAAGCCCTCCAATTAGTATTTGAAATGCTCATTCAAGAAGATTTGTGCTGAGTTTGTAATACAGTTCTGTTGTTCAAAATCTCACAAAGGCTCCTCTTTCTGAAGATCCTTGTGCATGGTTTTCCTAAACCACCACTAATGCTATACTCATAATAAAACAGGAATAGCTTAACAGACCTGTCATTAATGCAACCTGAGAGAAAATTTGGCTAGATATGGTTAAATATCTTTTAGCAACCCCTTCTGATGACAATAAATATATATATTTGGATCAAGAACCTATGGGTGTGGACAAACATTTGGCATAGGAGCAGTCGTTGGCTGAAGTTGAATTTGAACCTGTTGACACTAATCCAAGTGATATGATGCTGCTAGAAGATGACTCTCTGGAAAATTCCAGTAGCCCAGAGGTGATTATCAGAAGTAATGATAAAAATGCTTAGGATCTATGGAACAGGAGCAACAGGAACAAATATTTTAGAAAAATATTAACACCGCTCCTAAAAAGTAGTGAAAATTGACACCTTTATATGTCAAACTTTACCTATAAAGAGGCGCTATGATGCCTTCAAAAATATCACATTGGACAGAAGCCATCTTTCAATAGGACTTAAATCATCAGTTAGTGCCACTTAATACCATTGCTGGACAGCTGATAAGGTGCCTTCAGTAGAAGTTTGAATGATTTAATTGAACTATTTAAAGATATTCTAAGAGTCTTTTGACAACACCATTTTTGGGAAGAAAGCAACCTCAGAAGAGCATAAATTATAAAGTAATGTCATTTAAATACCAGTGCTGGACAGCTGATAATCTGCCTTCAGGAAAAGCTTGAATAATTTAATTTGAACTCTATACCAAAGGGCTAAAGTATCTTCAAAAAAATCTTGAGAAGATATAAAGCGTCTTCAGAAGAGCCAAAGTCATTAAGTTGTCCCACTTAAAATCACTTGCTTGATAGGGCTAAAGCCACAAGCAAGTTGTTATAATTTCAGTATTGGACTTAGATGACTCTGAGAGTATGGAGATCATGATTTGAACTAACAGTACACCTCTATTCATTGCTTCACTGTCACTGCTATTTTCCATTTCCATAATGGTACATCTTCATCACCTCTGGAAATCATCTCCAGATGAAAATGAAAACTATGTAGAGACTGTCATTTTTACTAAGCTAAACTATGTAAACTCTCATTATTTTTATGTAATATACTGTTGTTATTGTTTTGTTTTACTATGCAAAAAAGTATTTATGAGGGCTTTCAAAGTTCATATGTAACCTCACATCCCTTGCTCTCTCTCTCTCTCTCTCTTTTTTTTTTTTTTTACCTCCTATAATCATAATTTCATGAGCTTAACTCTCCTACTTTGGAGGTCATTCAGGAATAGGACCCTCATGGGCAGGGAGGGGTTATTGTTTCTGTGTTTCTGCATTTCTGCCTCTCAGTGACTGCTTGGATTACACCACTGTCAGTCTTGAATAAATGGAAAGAGCACTGGTCTTGGATTCTGGAGGCTTGGGTTCCCAAGAATTGGGAACTTTGGGCTAGTTACTTAGTTTCTCTGAGCCTCAGTTTTGTCACCTGTTAAATGAGGAGAGTAATATCTAGTCTATCTCATAAGATAGTGTTGATAATCATACATAATTCAAAATACCAACATGCTTTTAAAAATAAACTTAATGTTTTAAATTTAAATAAAAATAAAATTTATAATTATTAAGTACTTAATAATTCTGAGGTGTTACTAGATTTCATCATTCTGGACCTTACAAAACACAACCAAAAATCTATATTTTAGGATTCTTGTTTCCTTCTTCCAGTGACTTTGTTCCTGACTAGAATTTATATATCAATTACAGAAAATTAAAAAACTGAAATTGCCAATAATTCCACAGGCCAATGATAACTGAGTGGGTTGGTATTTTTACTCCTAGTTCTTCCTCTTTTCATCATAGGGAAATTTTTCATCAATATCAAAAACTTTGGAAAATAAAGATAAACATATAGAAAAAAATAAAAATCACCCATATTTACAAATCTCAGAAACAATGTTAATGTTTTGGTGGATTTCTTTTCAGATGTTTTATAGCTCTATATAAGCATATTTTTTACATACTTAAGATAATAATATATGCAGTTTTATATCCTACTTTTTTCACTTAAAATTTTTATCACGAATATTTTTCTACAATTTAAAAATGTTTTTATAAATATCATTTTTGGTGGTGTATAATATTTCATCATATAGTGGCAACAGTGGCATCATGGTTTGTTTAGCCATTTCCTTTTATTGAATATTTGGGGTCCTTTCCACATTTTTGATATAAATAAAGTCACAATGTCTACTTCTTCATTTAAATGAAAATACTTGTTTTGGTGACAGTAGAAGTTTTTACGTATTTGTTTTAAGAAATCTCTTTAATAGCTACATGTCATTGAACAAATGGAATTTCAAGAGACAGGTAGAAGAAAAATAAGAAGTAGTAGATGTAATTTGAAGATTGACGATCTTTGTTGGAGACTGTTCCAGAAGCTGGATCTTGGAATTAGAGCAAGTTAGGAAAGGTACTTTGCCACCATTTCATTGTACTTCATTATACGAAACTTTTCAGAATTAAATCAGAAAAAGGACATCCTGAACAAGTAGTTTAATTTTATTTTACATAACCTGTGAAGCATGATACTGACCATGTTTCTCTTTTGTTGACTACTAGAAAGCTTGGAGCTAAATGTATGGCCCATGCATAGTATGTATCAGGGACTCTATGGTATGTATGCACTTTGTCCTAGCTTTTTTCCAGGCTCCATTTTATGTTCCCATCTTTTTTTTTTTTCCTTTTAGTTTCTTATCTACTTTGAATTTGCTATTATATTGTATTTGGGTATTCTTGTAAGCCACCTGATATCCATTTTGGAATGAGGTGGGGAATTAGTACATGAGTGAATAAATAAATACATGAAAAATTTCAAAGGTAGTGAGGCAAATGAATCTGCCAGGACTCTGGAAATGGCATAGTACCTCTAAAAATAATCACCATTAAAGACTTGAAGCTTGGAAGAGCATGTGGGAAAGAAGCAAGTGAGACTGCATTTGGAGGTGACATGGTCTTTGTGACATCTGTGTCTTCTCAAGTGTGCTTATGTGTCTTGTGTCTTGTACTGCACTTGAGCATCAGATGTGTTCCAGAGGACATGCAATGTTGTGTGAAGGGCTATGTCTTTAGAGAGCACAGTTCGTGTGCATTTTGTTTGTGGGGAACCCAGAGAGATTTGGAAGCTGCTAAGCCTGTGAATGAAGTAAAGGCCCCTCTTCTTAGAGGAGTATTAGGAGATAGCAGGATATAAATCAAGAGAGACAGGAAGTGACCTATCATTTACTGACTGAGCTAAACTGTTTTCTAGGCACTGTACATGTATTGAGTCTTTACATACTTACAACTACTCTGCATTATCCCCTTTTTTCTTATGAGGCAATTTAAGTTCAAAGTGTTTAAGTAGATAGCCTAGCATCATGTAACAAATGATGGAAGCCAGAAGTATCTCAGGTCTCTCACACTCCAAACCCTGTGGTTTTTATGTTTGCTGTAACAAGGCCTTGCAACAGAACAAAGGGGCTATGTGGGAAAATACATTCCTAGTATCCAAAAGCCAGCAGTGACTTTCATTTTTCCTTAAGAATATGGTATTGTGCTTTGAAACTTTTCTCACATTCAGAAAAGCAGACTTATTTTTTTATATCACCACTCAGTAGGAAAGAAAGAAAATGTTTCCATATTTTTTAAAATAATGGCGAGGAAATATACTTCACAATAGAGGTGTGCTAACATTTGATTTGGATGTTTTATGGGTTAGATTCTCATTTGGTGTGTGTACTTTACAGGCTTGAATCCTGCTTACTTTAGAAAGTTGAGGCTCTAAATGAGTGTGCTCATATATGTGAAGAAGTTCTTAAAGTGCCACATAGTTTGTGATTGTATTGTATATATATTGTTCTAATTCCTAGAGTATGTTATTTTCTATATATGCTACACAACAGAAAGCATTACTGTGCAACGATTATGTTAAAGAAGACTCTCAGTTATCCTTTATGGTCTTGTTAATCAAATGTTTTGGTCAATGCACATTGCTAACTTTCATCTAATTAATGCCCAATAAAAATACTTAGTGTGATAACTAGACTGAAAAGTATGCAGTGTTTCTTCGGTGATGCTGAAGACCCTTTGGGATCCTGAGTAGCTCAAAGTTATTATTGTTGCACCAACAATGAATGAAAGTCTCAGTTAATTGTGGGTTCTGCTATCAGAATGCCAGATGTCAGAGACTACTACATCTTGAATGGTGTTTACAATCCTCTTTGTTCTCCAGAGCAGACCATACAGCTCAGCAAAGAGTGCTCTTTGGAAATCATTGCACTACCCTTTGGAAAGCCTGAAGGGCAGAACAAAGTGTTTGTCCTCCAGAGTCAGTGCTGTGCCCCAGGAGAAAAACTTCCTGTACTACTCCTTTACTCTCTTAAGTCTTCTGTGGTTGAAATAGGAAGAAGTTCGAATAATGATGCACATTATCTTTATCATGTGCTTCCACTTCAAGGTTATTAAACAGGGAAATTGGGCACAAATATGGTGGCCCACAAAAACCAGCAGCCAAATTCAAAACAAGTATGGATTGTAGGATTGGGAGAGGTATACAAGAGGTGACCCAGAAAAAACAGAACTATCTTCTGGAGGGTGGCCTCCTTGTTTTACAGGCTTCCTCCATTAGGTTCTAGGAACCCATATTTATCAGTGTACCAGCTGGTATTGTGAAGGCTGCGTTTGCCTTCAGTAAATTATTTTTGAAAACTCTTTCAACATGTTTGCCCATTTTATGATGGGTGATTGACAAGCAATCTGCCCACACCATGCTGAATGTTCAGCAATTTTTGATCCAAAACTGCATGACCCCCCCATGCCCCACCCTCTCTATTCATCCTATCTTACCTTGAGTGACTTTTTGTTTGTTTCTTTCCCCGGATGAAAACAAGTCCTCGAAGGGAAACATTTTGCCGATATGGAAGAGGTGAAACAAAAAAATGACAGAAGCACTAAAAGGCATTAGAATTGATGAGTTCAAAAACTCTTTGGAGCAATGGAAAAAACGTTTTGATAAGTGTATTGCATCAAATGAACAGTACTTTGAAGGTGACTGAAGTTTAAACATGTAAGAATAAATATACAATTTTTATAAATAAATTCCGGTTCTTTTGCATCCCCGCTTGTACAATAAAGGAAAGAAGTAATAAGAGTGAAATAAATTGAGAGATGAAGTAATATTTGAGAAGGAGATTAGCAGGTGAGGAAGATAGGGGTATAGATGAGAAGGGGGAAGACAGAAGAGAGTTGTATCAAACATTTAAATGAAGTATTGAAAGGAGAGGACACTAGCTAAAGGATATAAAATTACTTCCCTCCTTAAAGCAAATGAAGCCCCCCATTTTTTCCTCTCAAACTTGTGTCCTGTCAAATATCCACATGATCAGATGTGTCTGGTTTAGGACACTGCCTTATATTTACGTTTTGTTTTCAATCATTTTTCGTTGAAACTGTTGTATGTGTGAATTAGGTGTAAATGAGAGCGGAACCAGGGTGCATTGTCTGGAAGGAGATGAGCGTAAGAGTCAACTTCCTAATGATTTGTCAGAATGATCACTGTTGTTGAATGTTTGTCTTTGAAGATGATACCACTGAATGTGATGGCTGTCAGTGTGTGTACGGTCACTAGAATGGCTCACGCAGGACCATCATTTCCTTTCTTCCATCATCCTCATGAAACATCCAACCTATGAATTGGGCTTGTAGCTGCCGTTGCATAATCAGGTACCATTTTGACTATTTTTCTATTCGTTAAAAACTGCTACTTTACGGAGGGCATATACTGGTTCCCATAGCGACTGAAGAACTGGCAGGAGGAAATGGGCTTACTATTTTACCAGAGAGAATGAAACTAGACATAATGCAATTCCAGATGTGCTGATTAAATACAATGGTTACCAAGGGTGAAACTTTTTAGGTTCTCTATTGGGTCTCTCATGGCTTTAGCAGGTCCTACCTGAAGGCAGGAGAATGAAACTTCCACCATGGGCCTTCCCAACTATATACCTCTGAGATTTGCTAATATAAAGAAAGATACTATAATAAGAGCAGTGAATGTTTAAAACAGCCCAATTTAATTCTCTTTCCTGGTAGTTATATTTCTAAGGACTTTATCTATAAGATGGAAGTGCTGCATTTAAAAAGTGGCAGATTCCTTATTTCTCCAGAAAACACATACACCCTGTTACTAAGTATATTGCTAATGGGATGATGTATTTTGAGTGGCAATTATAGGGATATTACAATATTCAAAGTGTTTTCATATCAAATACTTCCTTTATACCTCCTATGATGGAAGTAAGGATTATCCAAATTTTACAGAAGGCAGAAATTTAGAGAGGTTAAATGACTTACACAAACATGCCCCTCTAATTATTACAAAACAAGGAAGACCTAGAATTTAGATCCCTGAATCCTAGTCCAGTGGTAGTTGAACCCTATACAGATTTAACATAAAATAGGAGTTACCTAACTTGCTTTAAAAGTATTTTTTAGCCAATGGAATATACAAAAAAAAAAAAAAAGGAATCTTTACAGAAGTAGGTGAAACCTAGGTGAATCTAACCCATTTTCTCTATCAGCAAATTTAACAGTAGTCATACCTTTGTCTTTACAAGTTATTCCTCCTGAGGACCTAACTTGCTAGCAGAAAGTAACAGCCTTTGTAAAAATGAAAATTGTTAATTATTTCCTCCTGATTCCCTTGTTATTTTGGGGGCTATGAAATCTATTTCTATTACAGAAATATCTGATGTTCTTACAATTAAAATATTAAAGAGCTATATTAAAATAGAACATGAGAGTCACCTATCATCCTTCCCCTTACAATTACTCATAATTCACTACTTAAAGCTTCAGGCCCCTTTCCCATCATTTAATAAACACCTATTTACTTTCCTGATCAGAATCATTATATGTTTTTCTCAAGATGCTAGATTTAAGCCAAAAATGTATGTTACGTAGAACCTTGTTTTAAATCTTTTACCCACCGTGCACTGCCATTTTTTAAGTACTTAGAGCCAAGAACAAACTCTTTTTTATGTTTGCCTTTCCACTGTAATGACCACAGGTAGCCTGGAGTATTTCCATTTGGTAAAAATAAATTTGAAGGCCCACAAAATAACATTTTTCTACCAAAAAATATAGGATATCTGAGAATTAATCTTTGTGTAAGAGAACATGTACATTCCATGAATACAAGAGGTAATCAATTCCTTTGGGTCCCTTCTCATAATATGCCCCCAAACAGAATATTTTAACTGTTCTCAGGTACTTATTCCTACCCAAGTATAAGAGTTCAGAAAGCTTCCCTCAGGGGGTAATAGCACAATGTGCTCTGTGACCCATAATTCAGAAGGTAGAGTAGAACAACTCCAATACTTAATTCACTTTCCTGGTAGTTAAGTAAACACTAAGGCATTTTAATTCTTAAAGGCCACAAGGACAACATTTTGTAAAAGATTCCTGTGAGGTATTGACTAGCAGCCTCTTAGTGAATGAAATAAATTAATAAACCACCGAAAGTACCTACCTCCCAGCTAAAGAGTGGCCAAGTCAGTAAGGATCATCTGTTAGGAAAAGTGATGGTTGCCAGCAATAGAAGGTGCATCACCCTTTAAAAATACTTCTATATCCTTCCAACATGGCTTAACCAGAGCGAAGTCCAAGAATATTGAGGTGAAAAATGGGCATTTTAGTATGACAGATTTCTAACCAAGCCTTCCTCACTGCCCCAGCTAGAAGTGGCCCCTATATCTGCACAAGTTGTTTGGCTTCAGGAATACATAGCAGTACAGATTGTACCTGGGCAAGGCAGGTGGGACAAAGTACAGAGGAGAGAAGAGAGAGATTTTAGTGTCAAGCTAGGGATTGTGGGACAAAGACACCTTCAACTTCAGCAACTCCAGTACAAGCCTCCTAACAAAATATTTTGATAGACCCCCTTTATCTCAAAGGACTTAGTGGAAGACCACAGGTTAGAGACAGATGTACAAGCAGCTAGTGCATAAATCTGAGCTGCATGCTGAATTTGAGCACAGATCTAATTTATTAACTATCTCAGTTTAAAAATCAGATATAATAAAATAGGATGTTAACATAGGCTTATCTGGAGCATGCTTTATAATTCACTCAGAAAAGATTTGCACTTGCTTTTTATGTGCCTAGCTCTGTGCTGAGTGTTGTCAGGGATACTACATATAACACCAGGTTCCTTGTTCTAAGGTAATTTTCAATCTAGACACACAATTTATAGGAAATTCCCAATAGACAATCTTAGAGGCAACAGATTTAGTGGCAGATATGTCCTCCTCACTCTGCCCCCACCATTCATTTTCCTCCTCAGCCTGCATGCAAGCAACCATTTTGAAGCCTGCCCACATCATGTCACGTGTACCTAGGAACACAGAGCTACCTGGCTTTTCTTCCAGAAAACACCCTTTATATCATATGCTCCATCCATTGAAAAAAGTTTCCCAGTAGATTCTTCATTACTATCTCTCACTTCCCCATTAATAAGCATGTATTTCTCCTTCCAAGCTTTGCTTCTCCTGTTTTTCCTGCTTTAGATGCTTTGCCCTTCCTGCCTGTTTATTCTTTAAGATCCATCTCTCTAGTCTTAGTTTCACCAGTAAACCCTCATTGTCCACCACAGGTTTCTATTATCTTCTTATCTTTGAACATACTACAGCATTTATACTGTTTTCCCATATTGACACCTATTTTCTTTGATCTGGTATCATTTCTATTTTTATTTCCTCAGCTTATTTCTCTGATTAGATTGCAAGTTTAGAACATTAAGTTTATAGTGAGTTTATCAGCATAATCTGTCACTATACTGATCCTAAATTCTTTGTATAGTTGTTAACTGACCCATTGATTCAAAGGAAAAGAAGCTAGAACAGCAGCAGGAGGAAATTGGTCATCAGAGCCAACATTTTGAAATGCTTGCTGCATAGACCTAGACAGCCTATGTGCTTTTTAATTTGGAAAATTTATTTCTAAATTTTAGAATTGATTTATATAATGTTGTGCTTTCAGATTTCCATATTTATGTGGCTTTAAATGTTGCTTCTTAAATTATGCCATATACTGTAACTTTACATGCTTTCTCTTTCTTTTTAAAAATGATTATTGTTCTGTGCTTGTGCTTTCAGGCTAAATTTATGTGGGAAAGCATTTCTCTATGTCTGCACTATGTCATTTCTTTTCTTTTCCTGCATGCTGTGTTTTCAAGGAGCTAGAAAGTGTTCTAAAAAAGTAATGCTGGATGTGACCACATGACAACCAATAAAAAGGCCTAATGAAAATTCCAGGAATTTTAGGGGAAGATGATAAGACAAGGGAGACTCAGATGACAGTTTTCTAAAATGCTTTCAGAAGGCAGGCATAGACCCACCCAGGAATTTCACCTGGGTGATAAAATTGGTTGTTTTCCTCTATCTTGAACCCTGCTAATCTGTGTTGCCCATATATATATGGTTTCGGCCCCAGGGTGGCATCTGGGAAGAGGTGTGCCTGGTGAGTACAGAGTCATCCCCTCTGTTGGGGAAAAATAGCAACAAGGCACCACCACCAACTTCAACTATAACAACTACTCTAAAACATATCCTCCCACTCCCCAGCTTTCTTGGGGAACTTGGATCATTGCCTCCTCGTCCATCAACACACAATGGCAAATATGCATGCCTTGTCTCCATATATTGGGTCTCATTTCATAAAATGAAAATCATTTATTCATTCATTCATATGCATATTCATTAAATATTTATTGAATCAGGTCTTGTTCTAAATAGGTGCTGGAGTACAGAGGTGAATAAGTCCCAGTTCCTCCCTTTAAGAAACTGATGGCCTAGTGAGGAACAGAGACAAGTCAGTAAATTATTAGTTTATCATGTTAAGTATAATATAGAAATGAGCACTGAAGAGGGACATCTATCTATTCAAGCCTGAGCTTGAGGAGAGGGGCAGTTAGGGAAAGCTTCTTGGAGGAGGTGACTTAGGTGAGTCTTAAAGAAGGAATAGAGCTATGCATATAAGAAACGGGTGGCATTTCAAAGCAAAGGAACAATGTTAACATCATAAAGGAAGTAGGCATGGCACACTAACAGATGAGGTTATATAAATACAACTACAAATAGTTCAGAATAGCTAGGGCATAAAGTGAGAGTGAGAGAGGGATGGAAGATGGCACTGTAGAAGTAATTAGGGACTGGATCCTGGAGGACTTATTTATGCCACACGAAAAGCTTTGAATTTTATTTTGAAGGCAGTAAGGAAACATTGAAGCATGGTTATATCATACTTGTGTGTCAAAATATCACTCTAGCCACAGGAGAAGAGTGAATCTGGGAGGAGAGGGCTGGAAGGAAACAAGTCAGGCTGGTTTTTTTTTTTTTTTTTTAATAATTTATTTATTTGTTTGTTTATTTATTTTATTTTTTGAGAGAGGGGAAAGGAGAAAGAGAGGGAGAGAAACATCACTGTGTGGTTGCCTCTCACTTGAACCCCCAACTGGGGACCTGACGTGCAACCTAGTCATGTGCCCTGACTGGGAATCGAACCAGCGACACTCGGCTCGCAAGCCAACACTCAATCCACTGAGCCACACCAGCCAGGGTAAGTCAGGCTGTTGGAGTCATGCAGATGAGATATGACAGTGGCCTGGACTAAAGGCCAATATCAGTATGAATAGGAGAGACAATAGAGTAGGAGTCTTTAGGAAGAAGAATTAATAGAATTAGGCAACTAATCAGATGGCAGGAGGAGAAACTGGAGGGGGTGAAGTAGGAAGCACAGGATGAATTGTAGTTCCTGTTCTAGGTGGGGAAAACCAGTGGAGAATAGTTTACTTTAGAAAATATTTAGAGTGAGGGGCCTATGAGGTATCCAAAAAGAGGTGTTCAGTAGGCAGTTAATTCCATGGGGTCAGAGTATAGCAAAAAGGTCAGGGCTGGAGGTACCTATGGGCAGTCACAGGTGTAGATGATAATTGAAACCATACAAGTATATGAGCTGACCTAGGGAGAGGTGTGATGATAAGAAGAGGTGAGGACTTAGGACAGGTCCTGGAGAATACTATTTCAAGAGTCAACAGAAGACCCAGAAATGTAGGATTACTTTATAAAAATGTTGTGTGAAAGAAGATGTGGAGGAGCAACATGAAGTTTATGGTCAGCAATGTTAGTTTTGACTGAGAGACCAATGGTGATAGGGACCTAAAAGTAGCCATTTTCAAGGAGGTGGTTAATTTTTGACCTCGGACTTAGTGCAATGATTCAAGGAGTGAGGGCTAAGGAAGTCTAGATTTGCTTTTTAAAATGTTTAAAGAACAGGCTGAGAGACTATAGCAGTTAGAGGAAGATGTGAGGTGACAGAGGGTTTTAATTTTTAAGAACAAAAGATATATCAGCATGTCTTTTAAGCCTAATAGGAAGTGTCAGTAGAGGGAGGAGATATTATAGATATAAGGTGAAATAAAAGCAATGAGAGGGACTGGGATCTAGACATCAATGGAAGGATAAACCTTAGACAGAAGGATGGAACACTGCTTCCAATGAGATGTGAGCTAACTACATACAGCCGGGAGGGGGAGTGAAGTCAAGAGTTCTGAACTGATGACCTCCATTTTCCTCATTGAAGTAGAAGGAATTTCATATGCTGAAAATAGGAGAGAAAGAGGGTGAAGCAGAAGTTTGAGTGAAGTGGTAAAATTCTGGAATATTCAGCAAGAGGAGTGGAAAAGGAAGTTGGCAAGGGGAAAAATTATTGCCAGGCAGCATTAATGACCCAACTATCGTCTGTGAACGCCAATATTCATGGCTGTGTGGTTTCTCCCCCAGCAACTTTCAATAGCCTCTGTATGGAATTGGAGGTTTTGTGATGGGTTTCTGTCAGGGTAGGGTTTTACAGGACAATTCATTGCAAGAAAAGGTCAAAGACCAAGAGTTTCCAGGATAGTGGCTTAAGAGCAATTTAAGTAATGGGCCATAGAGTCTGGACCAGGAGGAAGCTGAGAAATTGGATAAAAATAGGGGCATCCAAACACTTGAGGTTTTGTTGAGATCAAAGAACAGGTGAAATAGGAGTAAGGGCTTAAGACAGTGGGTAAGCTAGCAGGATGGGAGGCTGAGCTTAGGAAATGAGATAACAGGGTTAAATACTTTAATCAGAAGGACTGGGGTAGCTGTGGTTCTCCGCTTGGTCTGCAAGTTATCTGTGAGGGCTTAAAAATTATTTACCCAGGTCCTACACCTAGAAATCCTGATATGGTAGGTTTTGGGTGGGCCCCAGACATTGGTATTTTATGGAACTCCACAAGTCACTCTGATATGCAGGCCTGGTTGACAAACACTGTCTTTAAAAGGTGGCCATTGGAATGGATTGCAGAAGTGGAAGGGAGGTCTAATTCATTATAGTTGATGGAAGTCAAGGAGTTAAAATGAAAAGGTGTGAAGGAGATATCCATTTATATACTACATTTCACAGAGTGATGGCAGCATTGAATGTAGGAACGAAGACTGGAAATGAAAGTCCTCAATAGGTAAGGGAACTTAGCCAACATAACTAAATGGCAATATAACTAAATGGCAATAACCTCACGGGAGGGGGTTTTCTTGGTAAGTGCAGTAGTACTGACTTCAAATACACAGTCTGTAATAAAAAAAAAAAAAAAAAAAAAAAAAGGAGAAACTTCCCTTTCCCATTCTCCAAGGCCTAAGGACTTGGGATGGGTAAGAATGAGAAGTGCCCATCAGGATTATCTGTGGAATTGGTACCCTCATTAGATAGTAAGGTTTACAGTTGTTTTTTTTCAACCCCAGCTGCTTAATGGAAATGCCTGAGGAGCTTTAAAAATGAAAAGTGCTTGGTTCTAGCCTAGACTAACTGAATCTGAATCTCTGGGGGTGGGGTTCTGATATCTGTCTTTTTTAAAGTTTCCCAGATGAGAGTGACACACAGTGAAATTTGAGAACATAAAGCAGGAAGTAAAGAGTGCATTTAAAGAAGAGGTTGAAGATGTAGGGGAATTTGTAATGGAAAAATCTCTCACCACTGGAGGAACTATGAGACACTGACTGTGGTGGATCATATAGGAGATGACAGGTGTCTAGAGGAGCTTTTCTTTCTTTTAAATGTAGTAGGATGAAGAAAAGTGTCAATATGAGAGACAGGGAAGATTGGCTGGCCCCTGGAGTTACAAGGACTCATGTACACTGAGAGGGTCCCAAGGCCAAATGCTCTTTGCAGTAGTCTAGTCAGCAATTTGTGGCCTTCATTCTAGGTTCCAATAGAATATGTGTGATATGCTTAGAAAGTAATAGTCATTTGGTCTTCTGCTGTCTATGAATATCAACTCAGAGCTGATAGGCTGAGTCTTACCATCCCAATATTAAGGTTAGGTTGAATCTTAATATAAATAGTCAATGCTAACAGGATTTTCTGAAGGAGATACATTTTAGTGTTCAAAAAAAAAAAGAAAGCTCTCATCTAGGCCCCATTCAATCATTAAACATTAACTGAAGACTAGGGCTCAAATATGTCAAGGGTTTTTTTGTTTGTTTCTTTGTTTGTTTTTTGGATGCTGCTGAATAATAAATAGTGTAGCTATTAAAGAGCTTCATTCTGTAACCATAGTTGGGAACTTGTTCCAAATCCTGAGTCTGACACCTGCCAGCTATATAAACTGGGGATGCAGTTTAAACTCACTGAGCCTCATTTCTTCACCTATAAAACAATAATACGACTTCTAGCCAAGATGGAGGCTTAGACTGACATGCTCTGTCTCCCTCCACAACTAAGTTGGAATACAACTATTTCAAAACTAAAAGATAACTAGAAATTCTAGAAAATGAAACTACATGGAAGCCCAACGTATGAAGTTATAAACCAGCGGTGCTCGTCCGGATGGGTAGGAGGGCTGAAACCGGAGTGGGGCAGTGCTGCCTGTGGTGGCAGTGGGGATAGCGACGGGACTGTGAGAAAAGCCAGGGGAGCAATCCCAGCTGCAGTCGAACCCCATCAGCTCATGATTCCAATGCTGGGGAAGGCAGACCCCCATTGCCTCCATCTGTGAGGCCCGGAGGGCATGGGGATGTAGAAAGAGGCTCGTGGTCTTTCAGCAGAGAACAACGGCAGTAATCACCCCAGCCCCCACACAAAGCTCACAGGGTTCCACCTCCTATAACCCGCCCAGAAAACAAAAGTACGCACAATTCTGCCAATATGAAACAGACCATGATTGAAATCCCGGTTATACAGCTCACCAGGCAACAGATGAGGAACCTGACTAAAGAACAAATAAGAAATCTTTCTGAGGCTCAGTTCAGAGCTATACTTATAAAGTGGCTTACCGAATTAACAAGAGATTTGGAACAAGACAGGGAAAGAATGAAAACCAGTCATACTGAAACGAATGAAAACACATACGAGACAAGTGGTGAGGAAATGAAAACCAGAGATTGAATCAACAAATCAGAACATAGGGAAGGAACAGTCAACCAGTGCAGAAAGAGAAAACAAAAAATGAGCAATGTGAGGAGAGGCTCAGAAACCTATGGGACAGCTATAAGCGAATGAACATTCGAGTTATAGGACTGCCGGAGAGCAAAGAAGAAGAACTAGAATTGAAAAATTATGTGAAAAAATAATGAAACAGAACTTCCCGAACTTGGGGAAGGATATAGACTTATAGTCCAGGAAGCACAGAGAGTTCCAGAACAATAAGACCCAGGGAGAACCACTCCAAAACACATTATAGTCAAACTGTCAAAAATTAAAAATAAAGAGAGAATCTTAAAAGCAGTGAGAGAGAAGAAAAAAATTATGTACAATGGGGTCCCAATTAGACTATCAGCTTATTTCTCAAAGGAGACCCTACAGGCAAGAAGGGACTGGCAAGAAATATTCAAAGTAATGAAAATCAAAAACCTACAACCACGAATGCTCTATCCAGCGAAACTATCATTCAGAATAGAAGGTCAGAGAAAGTGCTTCCAAGACAAAGTAAAACCGAAGGAGTTCGTTAGATCCAAACCACTGTTATATGAGAAGTTAAAGGGACTTGTTAAGAAGAAGGAGGATCAAAGCTATGAACATTAAAATGAAAACTGCATCACAAGAACCAACAACAGAAGCTAGGGAATTGAAACAAAGGCAAACTAAGTAGGCAACGAGAGTGGAAAAAAAATTGTAGGTATGGGAAACATAGTGGGGGGAGGTCAGTAGGGAGGGGGAAGGGGGAAAGGGAGGGAGATGGTACAGGAATTAAGAAGCATAGTAGAAGGAAATGGAGTAGACAGGAAGAGGTTAAGGAGAACTATATGCACAACCAGCCTAGGGCAAGAAGAAGAAAGGAAATCATAAAGATCAGAGCAGAATTAAATGACATAGAGACTAAACAAACAATCCAAAAAATCAACAAAACTCGGAGCTGGTTCTTTGAAAAAATAAACAAAATCGGCAAGCCTCTAGCCAGTCTAATCAAGAAAAAAAGAGAGAAGACCCAAATAAACAAAATCAGAAATGAAAGAGGACAAATCACGACTGATACCACAGAAATGCAAACAATTGTAAGAAATTACTACAAACAACTGTATGGCAAGAAATTTGACAACCTAGAAGAAATGGGCAAATTTCTAGAAACATATAACCTTCCAAAACCGAATCAAGAAGAAGTAGAAAGTCTCTACAGACCAATAACAAAGAAGGAAATTGAAACAGTAATCAAAAATTTCCCTGCACACAAAAGCCCTGGACCAGATGGCTTCACAGGTGAATTTTACAAAACATTTAGGGAAGAACTAACTCCTACCCTTCTCAAACTATTCCAAAGAATCCAAGAAGAGGGAAAAGTCCCAAACACTTTCTATGAAGCCAGTATTACCCTAATCCCAAAACCAAGTCAAGACACAACAAAGAAATAAAACTACAGGCCAATATCACTGATGAACATAGATGCTAAAATCCTCAACAAAATATTGGCAAACAGGATCCAGCAATACATCAAAAAGATCATAAACCATGATCAATTGGGATTCATCCCAGGGATGCAAGGATGGTTTAATATTCGCAAATCAATAAATATAATGCATCACCTAAACAAGATGAAAGACAAAAATCACATGATCATATCTATAGATGCAGAAAAAGCATTTGATAAAGTACAACACCCATTTATGTTGAAAACACTCAGCAAAATGGGAATCGAGGGAGCATAACTTAATATAATTAAGGCTATATATGAGAAGCCTGAAGCCAACATCATACTCAATGGACAAAAACTGAAAGCATTCCCCCTGAAATCAGGAACTAGACAAGGTTGTCCACTCTCTCCACTTCTATTCAACATAGTGTTGGAAGTCCTAGTCACAGCAATCAGACAAGACAAAGAAATAAAAGGCATCCAAACTGGGAAAGAAGAAATAAAACTACCACTATATGCAGATGACATGATAGCATACCTAGAAAACCCTATAAACTCCACTAAAAGACTACTACATATAATAAGTGAATTTGAGAAAATAGCAGGGTACAAAATAATTATACAGAAATCTAAGGCATTTCTGTACATCAACAATAAAATATTGGAGACACAGACAAAAAAGAAAATACCATTTACTATAGCAACAAGAAAAATAAAGTACCTAGGAATAAACTTAACTAAAGAGATTAAAGACCTGTACACTGAAAATTATGCAACATTGAAGAAAGAAATTAAGGAAGATACAAATAAATGGAAGCAAATACCATGTTCTTGGATGGGAAGAACCAACATCATCAAAATGACCATACTACCCAAAGCAATTTACAGGTTCAATGCAATCCCTATTAAAATACAAATGACATATTCCACAGACCTAGAACAAATACTCCAAAAATTTATATGGAACCAAAAAGGACACTGAATAGCAAAAGCAATCTTGAAATAGAAGAATAGAGCAGGAGGAATCACGATACCAGACATCAAACAATACTACAAAGCCACTGTGATCAAAAGAGTCTGGTACTGGCATAAGAACAGACATATAGATCAGTGGAACAGAATAGAGAGCCCAGAAATAAACCCAGTCTTCTATGCTCAACTAATATTTGATAAAGGAGAAAGGAACATAAAATGGAGTGAGAAGAGCCTCTTTAACAAATGGTGCTGGGAGAACTGGACGGGGACGTGCAAAAAAATGAAACCAGACCACCAACTTACACCACACACCAGAATAAACTGAAGATGGATCAAAGACTTAAATGTAAGCCGTGACACCATAAAAGTCCTAGAGGAAAACAGGCAGGAAAATTTCAGATATCCCATGTAACAATATCTTCACGGATACATCTCCTAAGGCAAGAGAAATAAAGGAAAAAATAAAGAAATGGGACTACATCAAACTAAAGAGTTTCTGCTCAGCAAAAGAAAACATCAGCAAGATGAAAAGGAAACCAACCATATGGGAAAACATATTTGCCAATGATATCACAGACAGGGGCTGATCTCCAAAATATATAAAGAGCTTATACAAGTCAGCATCAATAAAACAAACAACCCAATTAAAAAATGGGCAAAGGAACTGCACAAACCCTTTTCCAAAGAGGACATACAGAAGGTCCATAGACACATGAAAAAAATGCTCAACATCACTAGCCATCAGAGATATGCAAATAATATCTACAATGAGATACTACTTTACACCAGTCAGAATGGCCATCATCAACAAATCAACAAACAACAAATGCTGGTGAGGATGTGGTGAAATGGGAACCCTACTGCACTGTTGGTGGGAATGCAGACTAGTGCAGCCACTATGGAAAACAGTATGGGATTACCTCAAAAAACTAATAATGGAACTGCCTTTTGTTAATATTTATTTGTTTGTTTATTTATTTTTAGAGAGAGGGGAAAGGAGAAAGAGAGGGAGAGAAACATCACTGTGTGGTTGCCTCTCACTCGCGCCCCCAACTGAGGACCTGACGTGCAACCTAGTCTTGTGCCCTGACTGGGAATCGAACCAGCAACACTTGGCTCGCAGGCCAACGCTCAATCCACTGAGCCACAGCAGCCAGGGCTCTGGAACTGCCTTTTGAACCAACGATTCCACTGCTAGGATTATACCCAAAAAATCCTAAAACCCTAATTCAAAAAAACTTATGCACCCCTATGTTCATAGCAGCCCCGTTTACAATAGCTAAGTGCTGGAAACAACCTAAGTGCCCATCTGTAAATGAGTGGATCAAAAAACTGTGGTACATTTACACAATGGAATACTATGTAGCAGAAAGAAAAAACTCCTGCCATTTGCGACAACATTGCTGGAACTAGAGAGAATTATGCTTAGTGAAATAAGCCAGGCAAAGAGAGAAAAATACCATATGATATCACGTAATACAGGAGACTAAAGAACAACACAAACAAATGAACTAAATAGGACAAAGAGTAGAGTAGTAGTCAATAGGGGGGAGGTGGGAGGGAGTGAAGGTGGATAAGTAAGGGAAGGGTCTAGTCAAGGAACATGTATGGATGACTCATGGACATGGACAATGCGGAGGGATATGATTGCGGGAGAAGGGGTGGGCTGGGTGGGGAGGAGCAATGGAGGGAAAATGGGACAACTATAATTGAAAAACCAAATTAAAAAAAAAAATACCACCACTGAAGGAACAATTAAAAAAAAAATAAAGAAGAACTATATGCACAACCAATGGACATGGAATAAAAGGGGGGGACAACTGGAGTGAGGGGGATCACTGGGTTGAGGGGAATGAAGGGAAAAGAAATTGGGACAACTGTAACAGCATAATCAATAAAACGTATTTAAAATTTAAAAAAA
Source organism: Furipterus horrens (assembly GCF_987537825.1). Classification (NCBI taxonomy): domain Eukaryota; kingdom Metazoa; phylum Chordata; class Mammalia; order Chiroptera; family Furipteridae; genus Furipterus; species Furipterus horrens. The sequence continues at coordinate 48,563,466 of NW_028327187.1, read as the reverse complement.
AAACAATAATACATCGTGGTTCACTTATCGCGGCCTCACTGTATCGCGGGTTTTTAAAAAATATTATATTTAATTATTTATCCCAGATTTTTGTTATATCGTGGGATTTTGCAGTACTGTATATGTATGTTGTTAAAGTTACATAGGTTTAAGAATGTTGAATATGTTTTAGAACATAAGTAGTGTTTATAAAAGTGTGGAAAAGTTTAATAAGGGAGTGGGAAAGGCTAATAAGGGACTGGGAATGGTTTAACAGTGTGTGGGAATGGTTTATAAAGCCTTAAAGTATGATAAATACTAAAATAAATGTAAGGTTCCTACTTTTCAGATTTTCACCTATCGCGGGGGTGTGGGGGGTGCGGGTCTAGAATGAAATAACCGCAATAAGTGAGGGAACACTGTAATACAATAATGAGGTCTACTTTATAAGATTTTGGTGATTAAACTAGATAACATTAGAAGCACTTTGTACATGGGTAATGCTTCATAAATTATTGTTATTAAGTGTGCAGACATAAGGCAGGAGCTAGGAAATGGGAGACCACACAATACAAAGTCACTGCTGTCAAATATTTCAAATTTTAGCTAAAGAATTAGGTATATAATGAAGGAATAACAATCCAATGTTAATATGTGTCAAACTCAATATACACTGGGTAGTTTCATGGGAGCATGAAGAGAAGGGCATTTAACTTTCTTTGCAGAGTGAAGCAGGAAAAGATTTGCTAAAGGAGAGGAAACCCAAGAGTGAGTCTTCAAGAATAAGGACTGCCCTGACTAGTGTAGCTCAGTGTGATGGTTACTGTATTGCAAACCGAAAGGTTGCCAGTTCTATTCCCAGTTAGGGTACATGCCTGGGTTTTGGGCCAGATCTCAAGTTGGGGGAATGCAAGAGGCAATTGATCAATGTTTCTCTGGAACATTGATATTTCTCTCCCTTAATCTCTCCCTCCTTTCCCCTCTCTCTAACAATAAATAAATAAATAAAATCTTCAAAAAAATAAGAATAAGGACTAATTGGAGTTATCCACACAAAAGAGAGGGGAACCAGTAAAAAGTTAGACTTTCCAGGCCTTGGCCTAGCATGTGTAAAAGCTTGGCAGTAAGAGGAAAGCCAGCAGAGGATGGATGAATATGAAGAAAGGGATGAAGAAGTACAAATTTCCAGTTATAAAAACAGTAACAGGGGTATAAATTACAGCATAAGGAATACAGTCAATAATATTGTAATAAATATGAAAGGTAGCAGATGGGTTTTAGACTTACCTCACTTTATAAGGTATGTAAATATATAATCACTACATTACACACAAACTAATACAATAGTGTATATTAACTGTAATTGAAAAATAAATTTAAAAACAAAAGCTAGCAGTTTAGGAAGCATTAAACAGGAATGGGACACTGGGGGCCATTGCAAGAACAGACAATAGAAAGGGATGGAGGCAGATCATTGAGGCTCTTGGATAGCATGATAAGAAGCATAAAATTCCAACTTGGATAGTATGCTAAGAAGCATGGGTAATGGGGAGCCATTTAAGGGTATTAAGCAAATATAAGAATGCAGTGATATTATGTTTCAAAAGATTACTTTGGCCCAGCATAATAAATTGCAGGAAGCAAAACTGGAGACAGTAAGACCAGGTGAGAAACGCTGGTACCTTAAATGAAGATAATGGTTTGTGAGGATGAAAGGAAGAAGATGGATTTAAGACAAGTTTGGGATATAGAACAGAGAGAACTTGGTGACAAACTAAGGTAGAATTAAAGTAGAGACCAAAGAAGCTCCCAAATTTATGATTTGAACAGTTGGGCCAATGCTGGATTATCCAATAGCCAGAGTAAGCAGAGTACCCAAAAATGTGGAAACATATTGATTTTGGATATATTGTTTCTAAAAAGACTTAATCATTATAGGAATATCAGAACTTTTTAGACTTCTTTACCTTTTTATGCTTTAATATTGTTTTTATTTGAATTACATATTGATGAGGGGAGATCATAATCTTTTCATTAAGGCCTTAATTCTTCTCTGATCTGGGTAGTTATTGCTATCATTTCACTGAGAACATGGACACTGGAGAAGGAGCAAGTTTTGGCTTTCTGTATCTGTTATACTTAGCACTGAACAAAGGAAATAGCATGACTAGGCTGGTAAGAGATTGACTGACAATCAGGTAGCCTTCTAGGGAGACACCATTAAGGCAATTCACATAGCTCAGAACAAATGGAGTGTTTATGTTTAAAACAATATGCTTCAAATGTGCAGCCAAAAGTAAATGGAGAAGTAGGGAGAGCTTATTTGCTGGCAAGACAGATCATGAATGCAAGGTGATATAATAATTAGAGATGAAAATTAAGCTATGGGTTCTTAGCCTGGAGTTCAGGAAAATTTTTTATCTCTAAAATTATATGCAAAATTGTATGTGTGTACATAGTGCATTTTTACAGGCAGAAGTTCTACAGCTTCAGATTTTTCAGAGTGGTCTTTGGCCCACCCCAAAGATCACCAACCACCAGGAGTAAATTTACTATTAAGTAAATAAGGCCTCCTTTTCAGAGTTTCTCACTTTCCTGGGATTCTTCCAAGGCCCTAGTAGGAGTGCTAGCAATTTTGTCTTGCGTTTACTTAACGGGAGTGTTGCTTTCAAATTATATAAAGTGTCTGGTCCCACAAAAGCAGGATATATGATATCTTGCAACATTACTTAAGTATCTGGGAGTGGATGCCATCTAAGGTGAATGAGTGTGAAGAAAGGATTGTGGAGGGACTTCCAGCCAAGATGGAGGCTTAGACGGACAAGCTCAGTCTCCCTCTACAACTAGAAAGGAATACAACTACCTCAAAACGAAAGATAACCAGAAATTCCAGAAAATAAAACTACATGGAAGCCCAACATATGAATTTATAAACCAGCAGTGCTCACCTGGATAGGTAGGAGGGGCGAAATTGGAACTGGAATGGAAAGGTTGGGCGGTACTGTTTGCGGTAGCAGTGGGGAGAGTGGCAGGGGGGAGCAATCCCATCTGCAGTGGAGTCCTGGCAGCTCGCGACCCCAACGCGGGTAAAGGCAGCCACCCCATTGCATCAGACGGTGAGGCACAGAGGGCGGAAGGACAGATCCCAGTCTCCCAGTGGAGAATAACAGCAGGAATCCATCTTGGACCCCCGCCCCCACACAAAGCGCCACAGCGCGGCGGAAAATGGTTGGAATCGCCACAGGTCGCCGGGTAGTGACGAGTACACGGGGCTCCACCCCCCCACAGCCTGCCCAGGAAGCAAAGCAAAATACAAATCTGTCAAAATGAAGCGGACAACGATTGAAATCCCAGTGATGCAGCTTATCAGGAAGCAGATGAAGAACCTGACAAACGAACAAATAAGAAACCTTTCCAAGGCTCGGTTCAGAGCTATTGTTATAAGGTGGCTTACAGAATTAACGAAAGACTTGGAACAGAACAGAGAAGGAAAGAAAGCCACTCATACGAAAAGAAAGAAAACACAAACGAGACAAGTAGTGAGGAAATAAAATCCAGAGATCAAATCAACAAAGTGGAACATAGAGAAGGAACAGTCAACCAGTGCAGAAAGAGGAAACAAAAAGTAAGGAAAGTGAGGAGAGGATCAGAAACCTCTGGGACAGCTATAAGAGATCAAATATTCAGATTATAGGATTGTCAGAGGGTGAAGAAGAACTAGAAATTGAAAAATTATGTGAAAAAATAATGAAGCAGAACTTCCCGAACTTGGGGAAGGAAATAGATTTACAGGTCCAGGAAGCACAGAGAGTTCCAAAACAACTGGACCCAGGGAGAACCACTCCAAGACACATTGTAGTAAAGTTGTCAAAAATTAAAGATAAAGAGAGAATTTTAAAAGCAGCAAGAGAGAAGAAAAGAATCATGGACAAAGGGGTCCCAATTAGACTATTGGCTGATTTCTCAAGGGAGACCCTGCAGGCAAGAAGAGACTGGCAAGCAATATTCAAAGTAATGAAAATCAAAAACCTACAGCCATGAATACTCTATACAGCAAAACTGTCAGAAGGGCAGAGAAAGTGCTTCTAGGACAAAGTAAAACTGAAGGACTTCATTAGATCCAAACCACTATTATATGAGATGTTAAAGGGACTGGTTTAGAAGGAGGAACAAAACTATGAACATTAAAATGAAAACTGCATCATGAGAATCAACAACAGAAGCTAGGGAATTGAAACAAAGGCAAACTAAGTAGACAATGAGAGTGGAAAAAGGACTATAGGTATGGGGAACATACTGGGGGGTGTCAGCAGGGAGGGGGGAGAGGGAGAGAGAGGGAGATGGTATAGGGATTAGAAGCATAGTAGGAGGGAATGGAATAGACAGGAAGAGGTTGAGAAGAACTATATGCACAACCAATGGACATGGACTAAAAGGGGGGGACAACTGGAGGGAGGGCGGCCACCGGGTGGAGGTAAACAGAGGGAAGGGAAATTAGGACAACTGTTACAGCATAATCAATAAAACATTTTTTTTTTAAAAAAGAAAGGATTGTGAAAGGCCAAAGAGTGCACTAGGAAAGACAAAAGGAGAAGCAATGGCAATCAAAGAATAGTCACTGAGGGAGAAGGAGACTGAGACCACATTGTCAAGGAAGTAAAGCAGAAAGAGAGAGGTTAGCCATGTTCAACATGAATGGGAGATCAGGAAAGAGGAAAAATTAAGAAAATGGATTACATGAGGAGTTAGGGCACCTTCCAAAGAAGTGGCAAAAACAGAAAGCTGATTGTTCTATCTTTCTGAAAATATTAAAATGGTAGCTGAACAAGTATAAATGGTAGCTAGAGTCCACAAACATGCAAGGAAGATAAAAGTACCAACAGAAAACTCTAAACTTCACTGTTCGGTTAAGATAACATTCATCAATAAAGTAGGCTCACTGTAAAATTGAGATTTATACTGAGATTAAGTTAGATTGCACACATACTTTTCAAAATATGTCCTAAATGTGTTCCATGGCCAGGCAAAGGCTTTGAGTGACCTTCATCTCTCCATCTCCTAATTCTCTATCATAATCCTCTCAGTACTTGAATTTTCATATTTCTGCCCCATATCTCTCTGTTCTCTAACTGGTGATGTGTAGCAGTCAGAGTAGAAAGAGAAAAGAAGCCCTAGAATGAGATTTGAAAATAAAAGGTTTTGGATTTAAAATTATACTGGGTTACTCACAAAACTAATAATTCATGTATGGTTAATTGAATGTTGCCTGAAATTCAGGCCAAGGAGACATCTATTTGAACCAGAATGTTCTAAATTGGCCACCCCGAAAATTATGAAGTTGATTGGTTTTAATTGGGCGTACAAGAGTCATACCAACTTGTTCAGTATTAGGAGTGCTTTCTTTTTTAGTATGAAATGCAGCCTTACCAGAGATACATGCTCAAATCTGCTGATATGTCTATTATGGGAGGTACTAGATGCCACTCAATATCTTCACAGAAATTTCCTCTGGGATCTATTTTAAGATGAACTAATTTCATTACAGTCCCCAACTTAACTTCTTCAGCAATTATATTTTTAAAGGCTTTTGACTTAACTATTGATGTGGTTGTTCATAATTGTATCACTATGAAAAATCTGCTGCTTGAGGACAATGACTTTGAATGACTAATATGACAATATAATTGGGACATGGAAAATAGCTACAAATTAGAATGACTAAATAAAAAACTGATTTGAGGTTTCTAAGAACTAAAAATAATTCTGTAAAAAGCAGTAATTTGTATGTTTTACTAGCAAAGTGCTGGGTATCAAATGATTAAAACCATTTTTAATGATAAAGATTTGTAACATTATTGATTTTGGAATGTTATTGTTTAAAGAAGACCGAGAGTCTATTAAGACATGTTTCATAATGTAAATATGGAAATGAAAGATGTTCCAACTACTTGATTATAAGCTATGGTTAACATAGAAGCAATTCACAATACTTGTATATTTAGATAACACGAGCAATTTTATTTTCTAGCCCTTTTTTCTAATAGTAAGCCTTAGTTTGACTTGTGTATAATTAACACGTTGCGTACTGAGGTATTTAAATGCCTTTTAGAAATGACAAGAATTCTCGCCACCCATACGCAATGTGTTAATTTCTTCTTTAATAAGTAGCATTTGATCCAACAAAGCCAGTTAAATACAATAACATAGATACTTTGTGGTTACATCATTAGACTGGCAGAGAACATAAGTCAGTTTGACTGCATATTTTGTTTGAATTGGATTTTGGAAATTCATAAATTATTTGGACATAACATTTTGTCCAACTCTCAGCCACTTCTGCAAATAAATTATAATTTCTGCAGTTGAGTATTGTTAAAATTGTGTTGGAATCAACTGTCTTTCACATTTGTAACTGTTTTTGATTAATTTAACAGTACAAATTTTGGATGCCAAAACTATATCCCAAGTAAATACATGTTAACATTTTGCCTTTAGCCAATAAGAAGAAAGAGAAAGAACGCCCAGAGATCTCTCTTCCTTCAGACTTTGAACATACAATTCATGTGGGGTTTGATGCAGTCACTGGAGAATTCACTGTAAGTAAGCTTATTTTGTTTTGTAAGCCATGAAAAAAAATTTATTGTAGCAGATTTCAAGCAAGAATCACCATGTGCCCAAATGTCATAGACTTGAAGTTTTTGATGGCAAGAATATTGGCAAAATAATTCTGTCCATCTTAATAAAAAATACCTGATGGCTGTATAGTCTTCAACTTGCCTGAAAATGCTAATTTACCATTGTATAGAAGATGTAGTCCTAGTAGTTAGACCCTGCCTGGTTAGTCTGTTGTTTGTCATTTGAAGTGAATCCGAGAATCTTTTACTCAACTTGGAGAGTGGAGACAATCTGTATGAATAATTCAGGCTTTACATTGGAATCTTGCTTATCCAGATCAGCTAACCACATGCAATAACCAAAAAATTCTGTAAAACTGACCTGTTTGTCCTTTGATTTCAAGAACATAGCATATTTTGGGGCTTAACAGGTATATTTTGTATACACTTAAAAAAAACAAACCCTTTGTTTCAAGAAGAAATATTGATGGATATACTTTAGTGGTATATATATACCACAGGAAATACCAGTAAGAATTCTCTAGAAAAGCCTATATCTGTAGATCTAGCATTTATTTGCATATCTGTAGTGCTCAAATAGCACAAAATCTCAGATCTATGACATTTTATACTTAAGATCTGACATCTTTTTTTAGATGGAAGAAGAAAAATATCTACCTAGAAATACATCCCCAAGAAGATAACTCTTTACCATACTAGTAAGAAACTCAGTCACACTCTGCATTCTGAGATAATGAGTAATTTTGAATGCATTCAAACAAAAAGCCTTTGATAGGACCATCACAATTGATTCATGAGTTCTTAAACCAGAGATAAATTCAGATCTAAATAAGTGAATTTCCTGTTATATAATATGATGGTTATTGAGTAGACTGCCATATGGTTAAGTGGGGAAAAAAAGAAGTGACAAATTAATTTGATTTGTAAAATCAGATACTGTCTCAGAATTGACAACCAAATTATGTTATTGTTTTCTCCAATTCTGGAAGTAAACAATATGAAAATGAAGTGGAAACTGGGTAAATATCTTGGACTTGTTAAGTGATGTGAGCTAATTATTTGTATATTCTCAGTAGCAAGAAGGAAACATTAAGAAGTACTGACGTTGATAAATTTGAGATACTGGTAGGACTTAACCAATTTCATCACTGTAGTCAGAGACATTATTGAAATGGCCTGGAGTTTGAGTCAAACTTCTGTTCTTTACAATATGTGAAAATACTCTCTTAGCTATACTTAGGAAACATAACCTCATTGTCACTACTACCACCACTATCATCACCACCAAATAATAATTTTTATAATCTTAACAAGTTAAGATCTCTTTAAAAATTATAGATTGACTATTGTTTTCACATTTGTAACAGTAAAAGTACTTAAACTTTTAAAGTTTTGTCTAATATCTCTTCCCTTTTTAATTTGATGAACTTTATTTTTCCAGTTTTTATCTTTTTATGTCCTATGTGCTTTCATTCTGTTTAAATTTCTCTTCTGTTTTATTCTTGTCATTTGATGTAGAAGTTCTCCACTATCCTCATGTGATATTCTGTTTCCTTTCCAATGTTTTCTACTTTTCCCAACTTGCTTGACATTTTATACAATCTCTCTATCTTTAGCTCTTTCTTGTTTCTCAATGGGTTCTCAATGGAAATGAAGAAAAGTGAATTGTCATCATCTTGCTGACTGCAGTCAGCCATTTTAACTTTTCTACCAAGGAGAACCCAAAGAACCAACCAAAGATGAATGGGGTAGGATATGTGATGGGCAAACTTTCCAATTGCAAAATTCATTTTGTGCAGCTGAACCAAACAAAACAAAAACATGTCTCTTCCTTCCCAAAACCAAATTTGAAATAATGCAGTTGTGTTGAATGCAACATGTGTTAGAAATCCATTTGAAGATATAGATATGACACAGGCTACATCTGGAAATCTGATCCACTTTATTGTCACCTTGATGATCTTTTACAATGACCTGTCTATACATTATTTTTAAAGATGCCAAATTCTGACGTTTTTACCGTCTTAACCTATTATTTACATTTACAAACTTAAAAAATACAAGATGGTAGTAAGCCTTACCTTAAGCTTTTAAAAAACATTTTATTGGTGGATTTAAAATTAGGCCCTAATTCCACAGTAATAGTAATCCATTGAGTGCATAGCTAATTTAATTATTGCAGTTGTTTAGGTTGAATTTTGAAAAATTTGTTGAACTTTCTAGTCCAGTTGTCTTACAAGGGCTTGTTATTTTGAATATTTGGACACTAATTCAATGTGTTGCTTGACGATCACCTTATGACTATTTGGCTCCTATAACCTTGTACACCTGTTCATACACTTGGACCCTGAGATGAAAATTAAGTTGGGAGGTGAGATTTTTGGTGTTAAACTATTAGAATTCCTTACTCTTTATATTGCCATTTTTATCCCAAATACTTCAGAACACCCCCTTCCAGACCTCTAGACCTGTGACAGTCGCTTCAAGTCAATCAGAGGGAAAAATGGTATGAGTGATATAAATGATCATTTATTATGACAAGATAGATGCTTGGCCTGATGAACAATGCTGCCATTCTCCTGGGCTACACTGGACAATACCCAGCTTGATGTACATCTAGTTGTTATTGTATACATGCCCAGGCATTGATACCTGCTCCTGCTTCTGATGCTCTCACTTCTAGGTCTCCATTAGCTATCTTAACTTTTGGGATTTATACCTCAATTTGGAGTAATGGGAAGGTTTTCTGATTATGTGCTTTTCTGGCATACATTCAAATTTGAGTGTCAGTTTTTATTGATTAACTGGTTTACTTTAACTTAAAAAAGAAAATAGAAATTATGTCAGAAATGTAGTCATTTGGTAAGTACAGTTGTCTAGAGGATCTTCTGCAATTGGCAGCATTTTTCCCCTGCTGTCTAATGATCACAAGACTATCACAAAAGTTTAGAAGTGCCATGAGAATGTATACTATCTGCAACTATTCTAATGATTGTGGTAATAACCATGCTAGTGATGTCTGCTCTAGTGGTTATGTGCAATGCATACCTGGTTTTGTAACACATAATAACTCCTTTGGCCATTATAGTATTAACCAAATGCTATTAAATGCACTTAGAAACAGAATGGGGATCATGCATGGGCTCCTGCGTTCAAATTTTTGGCTTGAGGCTTTAGCATCAAATTGCTTAATGAATGCATGTAAAAGTGTTTTTTCACTGTGCTTGGAGTAACCTCAATGACAGGAATCAAAGTCCTATATCCCAGATTAAACCATTTGGGTCAAAGCATGTTTCTATAGTATTGGAGATATCTTTACTAGATAAAGTTGTTACCTTACATCTGATCTTATTTTGTGGGAAGTGGGAATTCAGAACTATAAAATTAAAATGGAAATCATTCATATATGGTTTAAAATGAAATGGTTTCTCTTACCCTGGTATAAATAATGTCTAAGAAATTTAGAGTTTGGCTATGTAGGAAATCCTCCATCTAGTTTTCTATAAGCCAGTCATGACTTTAGCTACAAAGTACAAAAGAATCACATCAGTTAAAACAAATTTTAAATTTAGCATTGCCATATAACTATCTTAGCCACATGGACACTTCCAATATGAAACTGAAAATAGTTAACCTAGAATTGGGAACTGAAATTTGTAAGATCATCACATGGCCATTGGCTACCTGTGATTGATCTCCAGTTAGAAAACGACTTACAAATTATTGTCGAAGCTGTTCATAATACCATCCTTCTTCCCTCCAAATTCATGTTTCTGCTTTTAGTAATTTTTCCAGTCATTTAATGGTAATTTTTATTATTGCATAATTATGGAGGAAGCATCTGGCCAAAAGTGGAATTATGCATCCCAACTTTGGAACATTGTTGTTTTCTCTGTTTTTTTTTTTTTAACCTGTTGCCCTATAGCCTGCCCTGCCCCTGATTTAGTTAATACCTCCCTATTTTCGTAACCTCCCCACTTTAGATGGGATTACCCCCCATTCAGACCCATTGGTTTCATCTCCTTCCACCTTCTAAGTTGTCCCACATTCTGTTTTAACTTTCTTTTTTTCTTTATTTACGTCCATTACAGCCAGATCTCTATGGCTCACAGATGTGCCCAGGGAAGCTCCCAGAGGTGCGTCACAGGCCCAAAAGAAGCTTGCATCAAAGTGCTTCTTTGAGATGTCATAGCACTGCAGCAGCAGGTTCATGTGTGTGCAGTAGAGTTGTTGCTTGGCTTATCTCACTTTTTTGTTCTCATTCCCAAACTCTGGAGGCCCACGTCACACATTGTTTTGCCGAGACTTCACAGGACAAAGCCACCTAAATTATGTCTAGATGCACTTCAGTAATAGTGTGTCTGTTTTTTGCTCCAAGTTGCTCTTGGAGGTTAGATGATTATGAAATGGGGACATCTGTAGGCTGAATAAGTAGGAAAGAATACTGAATGCTCAATGCAAAACTAACCTCTGTATGTAATTTTCACAATTCTCCTTGGTTAGATTTCCAGATACTCCTTCCTCTCTGCTCTAAATGCTTCAGATTATGGCAAATTCTTACAAGGCTTTGGCATAGTTGTCACAGTCCCCAGGTTCTTCTATGTGGCCAGTGAATGAAGTGGGGAGGAGGGGATGGAGGGAGGAGACTAGAAAGCTGCAGGGGAAATGCCCAGAGCAGCATTAATGTTACTGTTTAGCATCTCAGTGGTATTGCTCCTCCATAATTCTATCTTTGTCTCCTCTCAATCACCCTTTCTATTAAAGCTCTAGACTCCAAAAATTACATTTTATAATCACAACATATGAATTGACCAAGGGTGAGACTTTTCTTTCATTCTAAAATATATTCTAATTACAACATGCCCAGAAACAGCTTACATTATTTCATTCAAATAAAATCTATTGATCTGCACTATGCTGTGCACAAATTGAGAGAAGTCTTGCTATGTCTGCCCTGAGTCACCAGAAAAAAATAAGCTAAGCCGTAAACGTCATTTCATGGATGAGCAGAGTTAATATGGAGGTTATTTTCGTGCGCTTTTTTTTTTATATCACAGTCATACTCCCAACCACCCTTTTTAAGTTGGATCCTAGTTTTACCTATGTGTTTTATTTAGAAAAGAGAATGATTGCATTATTAAGTTACTAACTTTAAATCTAGATTGTAACTTCAGTTTCCTAAGTGTAATCCTACAGGTAGCATGGGCTTCTTGGTGAAGAACTTTACTGGACCAGTAAAATGTAGTTGCTGAATGTTCTAATCTGCCATTCTTTGCCTTTGGTTGTCCACAGGGAATTCCTGAGCAATGGGCACGATTACTCCAAACCTCCAACATAACAAAACTGGAACAGAAGAAGAACCCACAAGCTGTTCTAGATGTTCTAAAATTTTATGATTCCAAAGAAACAGTCAACAACCAGAAATACATGAGCTTTACATCAGGAGGTAAGAGTAAATCTAGGGTATCAAAAAGTGAAAAAATAATTCCAGTCTCAGAGCAGGATTAGAACAGAACACCTGTAGGGTATTTGAAGTCAGTTCTACTTCCTTCTCTGAATAGCTTCAACAGAAGTAAACCAAAACATGAGCTGGAAATTGAAGTTGATGTTAGGAGATTTACAGTGCTTAGATAATTTTAGAACTGAAATAAGGAAATTGTTAAGTGAAGCAGTAATTGTCAGTTTGAGTCAGCAATCACAATTGTTGTTTATTCTCTTCACTGGCATGAATACACTCAGATACTTAGGATCAGGCCTTGTGATGTGTTTATGAAGTAAGAAGTATATGGATCAGACCATGGTCTCTTGAAATTTATTTTATTCTTTGGAACCATTGAATTGGACCATGATAACACTGCACAAATTTTGTAGCTGGCAAGTTATTCTGATCAGACCTCAAAATCAGACTTCAAAAAAGAAATGACTTCTTTCACTTCTAAGAGAGTGAAAGGCCATGTATCTCCCAAATTTTTACTTTACTTACTAGCTTGTAGACCGGGCCTTTATTTGAAGTTTGCTGTTCAAATTTGCACTATAAGCAACTGAAATACATATACAAAACAATACTTTAGTATTTCAAGAAAGATTATCTGGGTTGCCTCTCTAGAACAATTTCTCAAACTTTTTTTTTAAATCCTCACTGAAGCATATATATTTATTGATTCCAGAGAGAGAGAGGAATGGAGAGAGGAGGGGGAGGGAGAAGGGGAGGGAGAGGGAGAAGATGAGGGAGAGGGAGAGGGGGAGAGGGAGAGAAAGAGAGAGAGAGAGAGAGAGAGAGAGAGAGAGAGAGAGAGAGAGAGAGAGAGAGAGAGAGAGAGAGAGATATCAGTGTGAGAGAAACATCAATCGGTTACCTTCCATATACACCTGACCAGAGATAGGACAGAACCCACAACCGAGGCATGTGCCCTGACCAGGAATCTAACCTATGATCTTTTGGTTTATGGGACAACAATAAAACCAGCTGAGCCAACACTGACCAGGGCTAGAACAATTTCCTATTTAACAGCTAAAGAAGAAACAGAATACTATCATTAGTGCCCCAGCTATAAAGAACCCATATCTTTTGGCATTGGTTTTAGTTTAGGGCAAGCTTTATCTCTTCAAGAATGGTGCAAGAATACACTTGAAAGGAGAGGTTTTTTATTTGACCATATTAAATATCAAAGCCCAAATTTAAAGGTGTATGGCAATTTACATGCTAAATGGAACTCTTTTTTAAAAGATTTTAAAATTATTTTACTTACTTTTAGAGATAGGGGAAGGGAAGAAGAAAGAGAGTAAGAGAAACATCAACGCACATGAGAGATACATTGGTGGGTTGCCTCTCGCACACCCCCACCGCCAACTGAGGGACCTGCCCCACAACCCAGGCATGTGCCCTGACTGGGAATTGAATGGGCAACCTTTTGGTTAGCAGGCTGCTGCTCAATTCACTGAGTCTTACCAGCCAGTGCTAAATTGGACTCTTTTAAATGAGATTAACTTCTGTTATCCAATAGCAAAAACTTAAAAGAAAAAAAGCCATCAGGGAGAGCTTTTAATGATATTTAGTCTATCACATGGAATAAAATATTTAAGAGATCTTGGTGACATGTCAATAAATGCTTAATGTGAGAAAATCTACAGCTATGCTCCAAGTAAAATGTGGAACCACAGGCAATGAGAACCAAAAATGCATTAAAGAAATTATTTCAGTGTATTCATTGATACTTTTCAGATTATCAGAATTTGTCATTATTCCAAGTTACCACTGTTTTTTAATGCTTTTTTGTTTTGAATTTTCTCAACTTACAAGGAAAAAAAATCTCAAATAGTATGTTGAACCAACAATATCTGAGTTATCGCACTACTCCGAGTTGAGTGGAATGCCTCTATATGATTTCTGGATGCTCTAATGCTGTAACTGATAATAGGGTGACATGGAGAAGAGGAGTAGGGTAGAGTAAGGGTAGGTAGAAGGGAGGAAGGGAAAGGAGGCAGAGATGGGGAGAGAAAGTAGAGGACAAATTCTAGATATAGATGTACAGCAGTCCCCCCTTATCTGTGGTTTTGGTTTTTGTTGTTTTAGTTATCCATGATCAATCAACCATGGTCTAAAAATATTAAATGGAAAATTTCAGAAATAAATAACTCATAAGTTTTAAATTGTGTGCTGTTCTGAATAATGAACTGAAATCTCGTGTGATCCTCTTCCATCCTGCCTGGGACATGAATCATCCTTTGTTCAGCATATCCATACTCCCCACCTGTTAGTTATTTAGTAGCCATCCAGGTTATCAGGTCGGCTGTTGTGGTATCCCAGTGTTCATATTCAGGTAACTGCTATTTTACTTAATAATGGCCCCAAAGTGCAAGAGTAGTGATGCTGGCAATTTGAATGTGCCAAAGAAAAGCGATACAGTGCTTCCTTTAAGTGAAAAGGTGAAAGTTCTTGACTTAAAAAGAAAAGAAAATATTATATGTAGAAGTTGCTAAGATCTACGGTGAGAACAAATCTTCTATTCATAATTGTGAAGAAATCCATGTTGCTGTCAGAACTCAAACTGCAAAAGTTACAGGCAATATGTGATAGGTGCTTAGTTAAAATGGAAAAGGCGTTAAATTTGTGGGTAGAAGACAAACAGAAAACCTAGATTCCATACATTTTCACTTATGGTCCTCCATAGGTTCTTGGAACTGCAGCCAAAAAACATATAATAAAACTAATTTTACCATAGACAAGAGTTAAGTTTCTACAGCATCTCATCAACATTATAAGGAAGCAATGTTGACTGAAACAATGTTATTTAAGGACCTGCTGTGTGTGCATGCGTGTGTGTGCACACGCGCGCACGTGCATATGGTTTGGTATTATCTCAGGTTTCAGGCCTGAATATATCCCCCACATGGGGGAGGACTAGTCTATAGAATCATTCCAATCCAGGAGTAGGTAATGTTAACATTTCTCCATATATATGAGATTCACTGAAGGCCTTCATTTAAAGCAATGGTTCTCAACCTTCCTAATGCCACGGCACTTTAATACAGTTCCTCATGTTGTGGTGACCCCCAACCATAACTAAAGCATAGTGATTAATCACAAAAACAATATGTAATTATATATGTGTTTCCCAATGGTCTTAGGCAACCCCTGTGAAAGGGTCGTTCGATCCCCAAAGGTTGAGAATCGCTGATTTAAAGTCTATAAATGACATGGTGATAATATGTTGAGGATGTAAGGATATGAACTATATTAATAAAAACTATGCCATTTGCTATCATATATACTTAATACTGAATTGGATAAGTTTAATCTGCCAACTACATGTGGTTTTTTTTAAGTACGGTCTTTAAAAAAATAGTCTTTATGAAACAAAGGTGATAGCTTTATCTTCACTTTTCAGATAAAAGTGCACATGGATACATTGCTGCCCATCCTTCGGTAAGTGAAAAATTGAAAACCATTTTGTTGTTATCAGTGTTTATGATAGTCCAACAGAATACAATTGTGCAGATCTAGTTTTTAGATATAGAAGCTTTTAAAAATAATTTTTAAATTATAATTTAGATACATACTATATGATTCTACTTACATGAGTTACCTAGAGTAGTCAAAATCAGACAGAAAGTAGTTGCTGGGAAAGGCAGAAGTGGGGAGTTATTCAATGGGTACAGAATTTTAGTGTTGCAAGATGAAAAGACATCTGAAGTGGGTTGCACAACAATGTGAATACATTTAACACTATTGAACTATACACTTAAATGTAGTTAAGATGCTAAATTTTATATTTAGTATGTTTTACCACAATTAAAAATAAAACTTAAAAAGGAATTAAGGTCCTGATCATATAGGTGTTTAGTCTTATTTCTCCTTTTACAAGCTGAGCAACTTTGGGAAAATTGCTCCGATCCTCTGAGCCTTTCTTTCCTCAGCTTTAACTGGGTATAACGTGTAAATACCGAATGTGACAATGCACATAATATACTACTTAGTACATTACCTAGCACATGCTATATGTTTATTAACTGTAAGCTATTATTACTATTATTTTCAGATGGCAACAAAAGGAAAGACTTACTCTCTCCATACATAAAGCTCGTGTGATGCAATGGTACTTATGCCATGCTCAGATTACACAAAAGAGAACAGGATATAGCCCTCATATTTTCACTGGTCGTTTCTCCTTCTCCTTTTTCTTTGCCATGACAGCTTACTGGGCCACACTGAAAGCAGCATGTGAAGGGAAGTAATAGGAAAGTGGGAAAGACAAAAATGCCAACATTCCCTCACCAACACATACCTTATGTCCCTTGATTTAATCAATATCATTATTGTGTAATACTGACTGGGTATCCTGGCAAATACATAGTTATTTTTTATGTAGGTCAGTTATTTTAAATACCAATCTGCTAGGATGATCTGTGTGTTGATTTTTATTTTGTAAAGAGTTTATGTCTCCTAAGATATTGGCCTTTTCTGAGCATGCTTCTATTGGTTTTTGACAAATTAAAACTAATCTATATAATGAACAAAATATTCTATGGAATCAGAAAACTATGATTACCTCACTGTCTGGAGATAAACCCACCAGATAGTCACTTATTAAACATATTATTCAAATGCTTCTTTAAATTACTAGGAAATTTGGAGCATATGAACATAAACAAGCTCAATACAATATGGATCATATTATATACCATAAAATATGTTCATTTGCTGTGAGAATTCAGAGAAAAGAGATTACTTTTAGCTAGGGAAGTTAAAGGAAGCAGGCTCTTCTCCAAAGGGCTTAAGCTGAGTGCCTGGTATAAAATAGTGCTTTGTACATATTTATTCAAGGTTGAGTTAGACAATGGTTTGTATAAAATGGGACATTTTAGCTAGATCTTGAGGGTCAGATGGAATTTGAATCTGTGAAGGTGGAGAAGGGCATTCTAAGCAAAAGGAAAAGCATGAAAAAGGACATGGTAGTGAGGAGAGCAAGGAGAGAAAGGGGTGTAGATCTGAATGAAGACTGAGATGCAAGAAAACGAATCATAGAAATTAAGCCTTGAAAGTAAAGTTGTAGCCAAATCATAGGGGCTCTTTAATGGTGTTCTAAGGAATATGGCTTTTTTCAGTGTATAGTGAAAAGCTCTGGAAATTTTTTAGAACAGGAGTGTTAGGTGATTAAAGCTTATGCTTTGAGAAGAGTAGTCCGACAGAAAATGGCCAGAGTAAATTCACAAAAGGGGAGACTGGATTAGAAAGGAGTCCAGTTGGGGGAGCACTGCAAACCTCCAGGCCAGAAGTAGTGAAGCCCTAAGTGAAATAGTGGCAGTAGGAATGGAGATTAAATTCAAATTCCCGAGATGTTTAGGTTATTGATTGGGCATTGGAGAAAAGGTTGAGGTCAAAGATGATTACAGGCTTAGAATGATATATGGTTGGCCAGAAAGATACAGAAGTCATCTTTCAGGAGTTGCAAATTTCTGTGAGAAGATTCTGAGTATCCTCTTGGATGGTTTGAGTTTAAAGGGCTGGTAGGACTTCCAGGTGGAGATAATTGATTACACTGCTTGTCTAAGCTTGGATTTTTATTGATTTAATGAACTTGATTAGATCCTTAAGTTCAGGTTGAAACATTTCAGTGGGACTCAATTAATTAAGAATAAAGAGTCGCACCTTGTGTTCTTCATATGGTTCTAAGGGAAGACTTCACTTCCCACTACAGTATTCCCTCACTTATCATGGGTATTATGTTCTAGACCGCCCCCCGCAAAGTAGGAACCTTACATTTATTCTACACTCTTAAACCTACGTAACTTCAACAACACACGTATACAGTACTGCAAAATCCTGTGATATAACAAAAATCCGCGATAAATAATTAAATATAATATTTTTTAAAATCCCATAATACAGTGAGGCTGCGACAAGTGAGTCGCGATATAGAGGGACTACTTTATTATTATTATTATTATTATTATTATTATTCATTAGAAAACTTCCAGTGGTCCTCGCTCTCCTACAGGATCTGATTTAATGTAATTGACAACCTCTTATAGACATAGCCTGAAGTGATCACAAGTTTTGGCATCCTCTGGTAGCCTGTGTGGGAATTAACATAGAAGCAATGTTGTATTCACAAATATTTTTAAATACTGGCTATCTAATTAATATTGAATTCAGCAATACCTCCCATAGTTACACAGCATCTGTTTTACTGCTCACTCATGGTCGTCATCGTCAGCAGCCGTCCGTCTCGAGAGACAATGGTGTAGCTTCTTAAGAGTCTATCTGCACCGCCGAGAATGGTTGTGCAGTCCGACTTGGGAGTGACACGGTATCTGTCTCCTCCCGTGTTGAATCGACATCTTGCGATGACGCTGGAGTGTCCTCTCCAGTGGAGCTGAAGCTACAGAGCCTGGGCAGGGTGATATGGAGGGTCTGCTGTTGCCCAAGCAGCAGACCCCCCCCTCTCTTCGCAGCTGAAGGGTCCAAGGGAAAGACGGAGTCAATACAGCTTGGTTTCAGGTGCGCCGCAGGAGTTGCCGGTGTTGACTACAACATCAAACCGCCTTAGGGACTCCGGCTCCGGATTTTCTGTCGGGGTTTACTCCCTTAGCCTTTCCCCTGAAGAGGTATGCCGCAAGGCAGCGGAGGTTTTTTGGAGTCAGAGTTTTCCTTCTCTGATGTGCCCTGACTGGAAGATCGAACCAGCGACACTTAGCTCGCAGGCCGACGCTCAATCCACTGAGCCAAACCAGCCAGGGGTACACTCATGGTAGCTTCTTTGATATTAGTGTATTAAATGCTAAATACTGTGCTGGACCTACTTTTCAATTTGAGGCTTTTTAAAAATTTTATATTTTTTATTGCACTATTGAAAGTGAAGTAATGCATTTAGAATCTTGGGCTAGTATTCCAAGTGGAAGGTAACAGTAAATATATGAATATGCCATAATTTGTGCCTAGAGAATCTGGATGTACAGTTGACAGATAATGCTTTTGATTTTCAGTACCAGTTAACTTTGTCCATCTAGATTAGCGGTTCTCTTACTTTACTGTGAATCAGAATTGCCTGGGAGTCTCTGAAAATGCAAAATCCAAGATTCTACTTGCAGAGTAGATCTTAAATGGAACATTGATATCTGAATTTTAAACAAGCACCAAAAGTGCCCCCTCAGACAACACTTTGCATTATCTAAAAGTCTCCAAGTTCTTACTTCTAATTCCTTTGATCTGTAAAAATTGAAAATAAATAAACATAAATAAAAATAAAAATAGCTCAAAGAAAGGAGAGTTTTCTGAGATAGTTCCTCTACTGGTGTGCTCTCTAGAGCAGGGTTTATAACTTGGAGTCCATGGATGGGCTTCAGAAAACCTATGAACCTTTGAAATTATATGCGAGAGCATATATATCTTTGTATTTTGGGGAGGAAAAGGGAATAAACCAAAGCCTTCAGGATTCTGAGACTCCAGGACCCAACTCAGGTTAAGAACTACTTCCCCTGTCCCAGTGTATGGCATAAGAGTGTCACTAATAACTAATTTCAAAAAGACAAAAAAAACTCTTTATTTGTTTCTCATCTATCTTTACTTTTATAAGTTTAGACATAATTATTCCAAGCTTCGAAGGAAAAGTGTAGCAACATTATACTTTTGACCCCAAAGCAGCCCACCAGAAAAACATGTTAATCAACCTGTTTATTAAAATTACAGCAGTAAGGAAGAGCCCTACCTTGAGAGTCGTAGCTGTGTCTTAGAAAGGTGGTGTCAAGGGAGAATATGTACAGGGGTTTAGCGCATGGCTGTATGATTTTGAAGCAGTTCTTGCAAGGTAAGGAAAGGGTCAGGATTGGCAAGTAGAGTGAAATTAGGTGCTTGAAAAGAGCTTGAAGGCTGTTATTCTTTTTTTTTTCTTTTTACCATCACCCAAACACATGCTTACTGATTTTAGAAAGAGGGGAGGGGAGAGAGAGAGAGAGAGAAATGTCAATGTAAAAGGGAAACATCAATCAGTTGCCTTTTGTACATGCCCCCCTGACTGGGAACTGAACCAGCAACCCAGGCATGTGCCCTGACTGGGAATTGAACCAGCAACATTTCAGTTTATGAATGACCCTCCAATGAGAGGTACAGCAGCCAAGGGCCTAGCTGCTGTCCTTTTTCTTTGTTCTGTTTTTTTTTTTTTAATATATTTTATTGATTATGTTGTTACAATAGTTCCAATTTTTTTTCCTTTGCTCCCCTCTGCCCAGTACCCTCCTTCCCTCCAGCAATCCCACCCCCTTTAGTTCATGCCCATGGGTTGTGCATATAAGTTCTGTGGCTTCACCATTTTCTATATTATTCTTAACATCCCCCTGTCTATTTTGTACCAACTGATTATGCTTCTTAGTCCCTACATCATTTCCCCATTTCTCTCCCTCCCTCTTCCAAGCTGATGACGTTCCAAATGATCCCAATACCTATGATTCTGTTCCCATTCTGGTTGGCTTAGTAGGATTTTGTTTTTATTTTTTAGATTTAGTTGTTGATAGTTGTGAGTTTGTTGTCATTTTCGTGTTCATAGTTTTGATCTTCTTTTTCTTAAATAAGTCCCTTTGACATTTCATACAATAATGACTTGGTGATGATGAACTCCTTTAGATTTATCTTGTCTGGGAAGCACTTCATCTGCCTTTTCATTCCAAATGATAGCTTTGCTGGATAGAGTAATCGTGGTTGTAGGTTGCTTTTCATCACATTGAATACTGCTTGCCAGTCCCTTCCTGCCTGCAAAGTGACCTCTTCAAAATCAGCTGATAGTCCCATAGGCACCCCCCTGTAGGCAACTCTCCACCTCTCTCTTGCTCCCCCCAGGACTCTGTCTTTATCTTTCACCTTTGGCATCTCAGTCATGATACATCTTGGTGTGGTCCCCTCTGGGTCCAGCTTGCCTGGGACCCTCTGTGCTTCCTGGACCTGTATGTCCATCCCCTTCACCCCCTTCACAAAATTTTGGAAGTTTTCCTCATTTTTTTCAATTCTTGCTTCTTCATTCTGCCCTGGTTGACTGCTTTTTTCTTCCTTATGTTCTAAATCATTGATTTGAACTCCAGTTTCCATCCCTTCACCATTGGTTTTGTGTGGATCTTTCTTCATTTCACTTAGCACAGTCTTCACTTCTTCTCTTATGCGTTTGCCGTATTCAATCATATCTGTCGAGCCTGTGAGCATCTTTATCACCAGTGTTTAGAATTCTGTGTCTATTAGGTTGTCTATCTCCTCATCTGTGAGGTTGCCTATCTCCTCATTGCTTAGTTCTCCTACTGGAACCTTGATCCATTTCACCTTTTGGGCCATACTTCTCTGTCTCCTCATTCTGACAGGCTCCTGTGTTTGTTTGCCTCCGTGTCCCAGGTAGAGCCGTCGCTCCTGTTACATTATAAGGGGCAGAGCCTTAGGGATTCATCAGTAAAGGGTGACCTTTTTCACCACATTGTGGCGCTCTATGTGGGGGAGGGGTCTGAGAGGGAACAATGCCATCTGCCCAGCACTCGCCCCTTTTTCAGGCATTCTCCCACTTCCGCACCTGACTGGCGCCTGTCTAGCTACTGCCCTGGCCATTGTTCCCAGCGTGGGTGGGTCTGCGTATGTTCTAGGACCGTGAGGGCCCTTTAAACAAGCAGACTCTGCTGAGACTGGAAGTTTTTGCCTCCACCCCAACCCCCCTAGTCTGCACAGTCAGAAGCAATGAGGCTTGATTTTCCCCGGTTCTGGGACAGTGAGCTGCGAGGTCCGGTGAGGAGCCAGGAATGCTTCCCAGGTGTCCCTCCTGACTTTTTAAAATGTGTGACTACGATTTCTGCTGGCGTGCTGCTGCTGCTGCTGCTACTGCCACTACTGCTGGCAGCACACCGCGTCCTCTGCACCCCGGCTCCACCCCTCCTATCTGTCTGGATGAGTATTTCTTCTTTATATCTTTGTTTGTTGGACTTCCATGCAGTTTGATTTTCTGAAACTTCTGGTTGTTTCTAGTTTTGAGGTAGTTGTATTCCTTCTTAGTTGTGGAGGGAGATGCAGTGTGTTTTTCTACGCCTCCATCTTGACTGGAAGTCGAGCTATTGTTCTTAATAAGTAAAGTTCTTCAGTTGGTTTAGTCTTATCTTCTAAGACCAAATATTTCTTAAAGTAAAAAGCTAAGTTATTTTTGTTCTCAGTATTGTTTAACATATAAACAGGAAAATATGCTCTGTTTTGATATTATTTAATGTAGGGAAAAAGTGTGTCCAGTCCCATTATTATTTATACAGAGATAGAAAAGTATGCCAGGTCTCTATATTATTTAACTGGAGCAGGCAATCATGTTAATTCCAGTTCTCAGTACCAAGAACTGGTGTTCTAGGTGTATTACCTATTATTTAATACTCCCTGGTCCAACCATCATCCAAAACATCATGTCTGACGAAGGCCCCACATTCTTTACAACCAAACAACCAACACGGAAGCACAGTATTTGCTCCCAGATGCATAATAATATGTCTTCCTTCACCCCACATGAAATGAGAATAGTGAGGATAGTATCAACGTTAAGAAATAATCAGTGAAATTTTACAGAAGGATTTTTCTCTGGTAAAATAGTAAGAATTGAGATGTGCAAAGTTGCTGCATGGCCAGTAGGCACTGATTGGTCTTTGTACCAGTTTAAGGGTTGTACCAAGATACCTAGAACTTGGTCCATTATATTTTCCACCAGGGCCATTCTTAGATCTTTTAGGCTGTATATACACTCTCACTTATGGAAAGCACATGATGCACTGTATCAAATATTTTAAAGTCCTCTATATCCCACTTTATATTTTGTTGTAAACTTTTGAAAGTGACTTTTAGAACAATAACATAAATATTTTTACTACAAGTAACATTTGACTTACGGTTATGTATAATTTATTGGAAATCACTATGCATACCGAAGAATTTTTACTAAATAAGGCAATCTAACTTATAATTTGTGTTTTAATGTAATGAAATCCCTATAAATACTAAAGTTAAATGGCTAGTTAAAATATAGTTATATTTAGTAGACATTTAATTGGACATTAATTTAGATTTTATAGTTTTCTTGTGATATTTTGGAATTAATGATTTATTTCTCACTTAAAACATTTCAAGGACCATAATATAGCTTATTATCTGTAGGCATGGTTCAATTTGCCTAATAAAGAAAATTGCTTTGTTTGTCATATAAAAAATATTCAGTTTATATGCAGGTTCTGCCCCTCTGCCAAGGAACAGTAATTAGGTGCATTCTTGAACCCAATTGGCATAAGATAGAATTTTCTGGAACAAAATAATAACAAAGCAGATACCAATACCCAAAAGTGATTTCTCCCTGTGCCCACTGAGATGCCCTGAAGAGTTAGCTTTTCACAAGAAGAAGCTGATTTTTTAAAATATGGAAACTTAATGTAATTAACATATGTTGCTATACACATAGATACTATAAAATATAATAGCTTAGCTGTGTTGGCTAACTTAAGAATAAATATAGGTTCAGAAATGATCTCATAGATACAGAAAACAGACTGGTGATTGCCAGAAGGGAGAGGGGTTTGGGGACTGGGTGAAAAAGATGAAAGGATTGAAATACAGGTTGGTGGTTACAGAACAGTCATGGGGATGTAAAGTACAGCATAGGAAATATATTCAATAATATTGTACTAACTATGGTGCCAGGTGGGAACTGGAAATATCTTGGGTGACATTTGGTAAAGTATGATTGTCTAATCACTATGCTGTGCACCTGAAACTAACACAAAATAATATTGAATGTATACTGTAACTGAAAAAAGTAAATAACAATAAATTAAAAAATTACTTAACTTGTGACATAAAAAAGAATAAATATGAATGTATGAATAAGAAAACAATTATCAAGTAAGCATATACCCTTTGTTATATAAACCACTCATTATGTATATCAGACAATCAAATATTATTTCAAATACTTATTTATGAACTTTAAGTTGTCTTCCTTCTCACAAGATATAAAACTTGTTGGCTCTGATCACATATATGGTTATACCTTATTCCACCATAGGTTAGTAAATATTTATAGAAAATTCACAGTAAACTTATAATCATTGAGGTGGTTTTATATAAGTCTATTAGTAAGCATCCTGTATCTGACTGAGGAGATTTGTCCTCAAGATATGAAAATTCATTTTAAAATTAGCTTGAGCTGGTATATCTGTAGGCATAAACCAAAATATATATATATGTATATATATATATACATATATATATACACATATATATACACACACACACACACATACACATACACAAACAAAACAAAAAAATCATAAACAAACTATCATAGTGTTTTTCAACAGAAATTTAATAAAAATTGTATATGTAACTTTACATTTTCCACTAGCCATATTTAAGAATATTTTTAAAAGTGAAATTATTTTTAGTAAAATGTTTTATTTAACTCAGTATATTCAAAAATATCATGTCAACATATACTCTATAAAAAGCATTAAGAAAAATATCCAATTTTTCATATTGCATATTTGCTATCTGGTGTGCACTTTACAGTTACAACTCATATCAATTCAGACTAGCCAATTATAAGTGTCAAATAAGCATTTATGGCTAGGGACTGCCATATTGGACAGCACATATCTACAGCATAGTTCAGTGGTTTTTAAACTTGAGCCTGTATCAGCATCATCTGAAAAACTTACTGTAACAAAGATTGCAAAGCCCCATTTTAAAAGCTTCAAATTCATAGATCCAGATGGAACCAAAGAATTTCCATTTCTAACAAGTTCCTTGATAATGCTGATTATGCGAATCTGGGTACCTCAGTTTGAGAATCATGACCATAGTTTTTTCAAAATCCAGCTTTGGTACCATTTTACCAAATGGTCAGTAAGTGATCCTAGATGCTATAGTTGTTGTAATTTTTGGTGCTAGTATCATTGCATATTTTAACATTACAAACCACCATTTACCTGTTGGTTAAGATGAAATAATTATTTATGTAGATCTTCATGTCTGTTAATCTCTGAGTGGTTGATTTCAGGTGGCTGAACAGAGAAGAAACATTCATGGGCTTGCTTGTACTTAGTATTTGCAGAGCTGTCTTAATACCATATCCATACATATGCTCTGATCTTTAAGCACAAAATAGCCCTTTTCTAGTTAACAACCTGTCAATATACAAATGGATTATCTGCCCAGTACAAATTCAAAGCTTTAATAGCAATTAATTTGATTTCTTAAAAATATTCATTAATTTCAAAAACATTGAACTTTAAAATAGTAAATGAATATGTCACTGCTTTTTAGCTCAGTGGAAAATAAAAAAGCGTTTTTAAATTTCATATTGTTTAAACCATTACCTGAATTTATCTCTGAATGGGGACAGGTCCTGAGCATCAAATTTTAAATGGTTCTGCTCCTTTGTAAAAGATTCAATTCCCTCTTAACCCTACATAGTTAAGTATTTATTTCCCTTGTCTTGTTTTTGAAGAAACACAATGAGGAGTTAATACCAGATCTTTTCACTTTATTTTTGTCATAAGAGTACAAAAACTGCATCAGAGCCTCCTTTGGCTCCTCCTGTGTCTGAAGAAGAAGATGAAGAAGAGGAAGAAGAAGAAGATGACAATGAGCCCCCACCAGTTATTGCACCAAGACCTGAGCATACAAAATCAGTAAGTCACAAGTGACTATTTCCAAATGATTCAAAAGGTGTCCGTGAGAATAGCCATATAGTCAGAATCTAGTTAATCAACTTGTACTTATTGAACATCTTACTATGTTCCAAAACTTGGGGATACAAGATTAGCACATGACAATTACAGAATAATACTGAACAATATACAAATAAGTGTTAAGTTATAAAACTGCTACAGATGTTAAGATAGAGAAAAAATGTTCATGTGAATCAGTTAGGAAGACTTGCATAAGCAGAGCTACCAGTACCAGAATTAGCACAGCATATACAGGAGTCACAAAGGACTAGCTCCTCAGAGCATTCGAGGGCAGTGTACTTGAAGCAACTTAAAGATTTTTTAGTAGAAATCATTTGTCTTTAAAAAGTGATTGAGGGTTGGGGTACAGCATAGGAAGAAGGATGAGTAGGCACAGCACAGACAATTTTTAGAGCAGTGAAAATGCTCTACATACCATAATGAGATAAATGTCACTATACATTTGTCCAAACCCATATAACGTAGTACCCTCAGGGTGAACTGTATGTAAATTATGAACTTTGGGCGATTATGATGTCAGTGTAGATTCATCAATTGTAACAAATGCAGCAATCCGGTGAGGATATGTTGATGATGTATGAAGCTATGCATGTGTGGGGTCAGGGGGTTTATGAGAAATCTCTATACCTCCACCTAAGTTTTGCTGTGAACCTAAAACTCCTTAAAATGTTATCTTAAGAAAAAATTCACTGGTAGAACAGTGTCTTGACTTCATACCCATTACTTGCTCTGCTGCTTTAATTACAGAACTATTTTTTCTTGTCTTTAAGATCTATACTCGTTCTGTGGTTGAATCCATGGCTTCACCAGCAGTACCAAATAAAGAAGTCACACCACCTTCCACTGAGAACGCTAATTCTAGTACTTTGTATAGAAACACAGATCGACAAAGGAAAAAATCCAAGATGACAGATGAGGAGATTCTAGAGAAACTAAGTGAGTCTTTTGCCATCATTACTTTCTTCATGGAATAGTTTCTCATAAAATGGAATGAGAATTGATCCTTTAGAAGTTTGAATATGCTTGCATGAGCTCCAGACTCCCTGAAGTCACGTGATTTAAAATTTGGGACTCACTGTGTATTTTAGATCACTCTCTCCCTCACAATCCTAATTTGATAGAAACTAAATACTTTCACTTGAAAAAATAAACTAAGCTGAAAAGTTGAAAAAATTAATTTAGTAAGTTTTATTTTAAGATTACACTCCCAAAAGAAATAAAATAGTCTGATGACATATCTTATGATCATACCCCAAGGGCTCCCAACTGGTCAGTTATGATAGATAAGTCAATCAAAACCCAACATGGTCAATGAAAACTGGAAACCACAATGATATAGCCTTTTTCCTTAATTTAGGAGCATTTCTATGTGGAGAGGGGACAAGGCCAGCAAATGTCAGCAGCTTCCTTCTCACAGTGTCATTAATGTGTATATGTGTGTGCATATACATTTACTCGAGTTTAGCAAAAATACTATTCCAGTTAGCTTTCTGGATGAAGGAGATTAAAAAATATATACATTCTCTGATAAAAAGAGTAAGGGTCTGTGAAATATACTCATATTCATTAAACTCATACTACAAAGGCCTTTAACAAATTACTAATTATCTACAGTCAATGCCCTCAATCTAACTCCTACTTATCCTTCAAAACTCGGCTCAAATGTTACGTCCTCAGGAAAAGGCTTTTTTCCCTCTCCCAGTCTTAATTGCTCCCTTCCGCCTTTATAGCAGAAAATATTACATCATACTAGTCTGCCTCCATTCTTCACTTAGACTATGAGCTCCTCAAAGGCAGAGACTATGTTTCTTTTCCCTGTATGTCTAGCTCTGATAAAGCGTCTGGTATATAAATGCACTTAACAAATGCTTCTTGAGTGAATGGATGAAAAATAAGCAAACAAATATATCTTCACTGGTTTCTTCCTTTTCTGTTCTATGCCAGAATTTTTGGAGGAAACAATAGAAAAATAATTTCTTGCCCTCAGGAAACAACATTTTTTTATTACATTTTATAGATTATATTGTCACAATAGTCCCATTTTTCCCCTTTGCTCCCCCCCGCCCAGCACCCCCCTCCCCCAGCAATCCCTCCCTTCCCCAGTCCATGTCCATGGGTCATGCATGCAATCTCTCTGGTTTCTCCCTTTCCTATGTTGTTATTATTTTAGAATTAATTCATTAATTGATTTATTTTTATAACAATAAAAAAAGTAACACCCCCCCTCAGACTTTAGATCCTTTATAATCTTATAGAGGACAGTGGGCGTCGGTCTCCTGCTCTTCTAGCTGCTTCTAGCTGGGCGTGGTCGTTGTCCTACCTACTCTTGGGTCCAGTATTCCCTAATAAGAGTCAAGGTGTGTGTGTGTGGGGGGGCGGCGAGTGGCCTTCCCACATGGGGAAGGATCGTGCAGACTCCAGGTCAGTTGGCTGTCCCCGGACAATAATGTGCTTGGTTTAACAGGCTGGCATCCTTGTTGTATTCTGGGGGCAACAGGTTTGGCAACAGGGTTAGAAGGCATCATTCAATCCATAACCACTAAATGATGAAAGGCAGGTATTAATTTTTCAATGTCCCCAATTAGGGAAAGAAAGAGGGGCTTCTTTGGAGGAAGGTGTGCCAGGCACATCATATGTGTCCAGAATACTTTTGTCCACTATATTTAGCTTGGGCTGAGGGAAATATTTTAGGTTTTTTCCCCTCTTAGACCTCTAGGTCTTTTCTGTCCAAGCCATTGGAATAGAAAAGAGAAACCTGTTTTAAGGTGAAGCCCACAGACCATCCCATTCTTCACCAACCCAGCCACTTGGTTGAGCCAAACCATTCAGTCTCAGGAGGCAGCGATGCAGACAGGATTAAGTGAGGCCTATACATACAGACAATCACTCAGGTACTTAGATCCTAGGCTTATTCCCTTTGAAAACAGAAAATACATGTTCATTTATGTAATATAACCCACAAACCGTCCTCTAATTCTGTAAGCCTGTCTTAATGGGAAGGCATCGAGTTGCAAGGCATTTGACACTCTTTTTGCCTGTAAATCAAGCATCTTTGATGATGTCACAGATCTAGTTTAACTTACAAATGCAAGGTAACTTTAAATGAAGAGACTTTAATGACAGTTAGCTGTATTACTTTATAGTCTACCAACAAGCATTGTGATTTTCCTTGGGTCACAATTTTTCTCCCCTTGTCATTGAAGGGACTGTATTAGGTCCATTTTTAATTTATTCTGTTCATTTGCATGAACTAAACAAGAGCAGCAAATGATCACTTATGATCTTTAAGTCTGCTTTGCTGAACTTACACATGGAACATTTAGGGTGGCCTTCAGTCTGCCCTTCAGGGAGCAGAAATTGAGCCACGTACTTGCCATTCAGCCTTGTCTGTAGACACCTGCCTTTTCCAAGTCCTTCAGATTTTCTGTTGTGCTTTAAGGTCCCTTTTAGCCATCTCTCAGGAAAGCAGACTTCATTTCTTCCCTGGAAAGATTGCCATGGACCGCACATCCAACCTAGGTACCAGGCCTTTTTCCTCGTGGGCTTTTATTACCTTCTAAGGTCACCCTTGTTTCCTCAGGGCTTTTGGTAACAACCAGAGCCGAAGCATGTCTTTTTTAGGCATGACATTCCTGTCAAAGTCTTGGTCAACGACACCTCTGTTTTCTTTAATATGTTTTATTGATTATACTGTTACAGTTGTCCCAATTTCCCTTTCCTCTGCTCCCCTCCACACGGTGGTTCCCCTCCCTCCAGTTTTCCCCCACTTTTAGTCCATGTCCATTGGTTGTGCATATAGTTCTTCTCAATCTCTTTCTGTCTACTCCATTTCCTCCTACTATGCTTCTTAATTTCTGTACCATCTACCTCCCTTACCCCTTCTCCCTCTCTGCTGACCTCCCCCCAATATGTTCCCCATACCTATAGTTCTTTTTCCACTCTCATTGCCTATTTAGTTTGCCTTTGTTTCAATTCCCTGGCTTCTGTTGTCGGTTCTTGTGATGCAGTTTTCATTTTAGTGTTCATAGTTTTGATCCTCCTTTTCCTAAACCAGTCCCTTTAACTTCTCATATAATTGTGGTTTGGATCTAATGAACTCTTTCGGTTTTCTTTTGTCCTGGAAGCACTTTCTCTGCCCTTCTATTCTGAATGACAATATCGCTGGATAGAGTATTCGTGGTTGTAGGTTTTAGATTTTCATTACTTTGAATGTTTCTTGCCAGTCCCTTCTTGCCTGCAGGGTCTCCCTTGAGAAGTCAGCTGATAATATAATTGGGACCCCTTTGTACATGATTCTTTTCTTCTCTCTTGCTGCTTTTAAGATTCTCTCTTTAGCTTTAATTTTTGACAATTTGATTATAATGTGTCTTGGAATATTTCTCCCTGGGTCCAGTTCCTCTGGAACTCTCTGTGCTTCCTGGACCTGTAAGTCTATTTCCTTCCCCAAGTTTGGGAAGTCCTGCTTCATTATATTTTCACTTATTTTTTCAATTTTTAGTTCTTCTTCTTCGCCCTCTGGCAATCCTATAATTTGTATGTTCAATCTGTTATAGCTGTCCCAGAGGTTTCTGATCCTCTTCTCACTTTCCTTGCTTTCTGTTTCCTCTTTCCATACTGGTTGACTGTTTGTTCCTTCTCTATGTTCTGGTTTGTTGATTTGATCTCTGGATTTTATTTCCTCGCCACTTGTCTCATATGTGTTTTTGTTCTTTTCAGTATGAGTGGCTTTCAGTTCTTTCTCTTATTGTTCCAAATCTTTTGTTAATTCTGTAAGCCACCTAATAACTATAGCTCTGAATTGAGCCTCTAAAAGGTTTCTTATTTGTTCATCTGTTGCCTGATGAGCTGCATCACCGGGATTTCTATAGTTGTCTGCCTCATTTTGACAGATCTGTGTTTTGCTTTGCTTCTGGGACAGGCTATATGGGGTGGAGCCTGTGTATTCATCACAACCCGGAGACTGGCGGTGATCCGCAACCATTTTCACCATGCTGTGGCTCTTTGTTGTCACTACCCGGTGACTGGCAGGGATCCACAACCTATTTCGCGGTGCTGTGGCACTTTGTGTTGGGGCGGGGGCCCAAGATGGATTCCTGCCATTATTATCTGCTGGGAGATTGGGATCCGTCCTCTCGCCCTCTGGGACTCACCGTCTGAGGCAATGAGGTGGCTGCTTTTCCCAGAGTTGGGGTCAGGAGCTGCTGTGGCTCAACTGCAGCTGGGATTGCTCTCCCTGCTGCTTACCCTATTGCTACCGCAAACTGCACTGCCCACTTTCACTCTTCCTACCTGTCCCATGAGCGCCGCTGGTTTATAACTTCGTACGTTGGGCTTCTGTGTAGTTTTATTTTCTGGAATTTCTAGTTATCTTTTGTTTTGAGTTAGTTGTATTCCTTTCTAGTTGTAGAGGGAGACCGAGCATGTCAGTCTAAGCCTCCATCTTGGCCAGAAGTCAACAATACCTCTACTAACAACTGGTCTTATTATTTCCATGCAAAGAACTTTATGTCATTACTTACTTCTCCAGGGTGCCAATTTCTGGAGGGATTAGGTAGGGAGAAAAATATACAGCGTGAAGGAAAATCTTTGTCCTTCTAATATTCACTAGAATTGCGTTTCCATTCTTTATATATTCTCTTTTTTTTCCCTCCCCACTAAAGAGGAAAAGAGAAAAAAAATGTTTGTTTATCTGTTACATTTGTCCCACTTTTTCTTCTATTCCTTTCCCACTCCCTGCCCACCCTTTCTCCCACAGTCAATCCCCACCCAGTTGTCCATGTCCATGGGTCATTTATACATATTCTTTGACTTGACCTTTCCCTTCTTTTCCCCTTCTCTCCATCCCCTCTTCCCCCTTGTCATTGTTAGTCTACACCTTGTTCACATACCTCTGTTTGAATTTTGCTCATTTGTTTGTGTTGTTCATTAGTGTCCTGTAATAGGTGATAGCATAAGGTATTTTTCTTTCATAGCCTGACTTATTTCGCCAAGCATAATTCTCTCTCCAGTTCCATCATGTTGTTGAAAGTGGTAGGAGTACTTTCTTTCTTTCTGCTATGTAGTACTCCATTGTGTAAATGTACCACAGTTTTTTATTTTTATCTACTCTTCTACAGATGGACACTTAGGTTGTTTCCAACACTTGGCTATTGTGAATTCTGCTTCTATGAACATAGGGGTGCATAGACTCTTTTGGATTGGTGTTTCAGGGTTTCTCGGATATAGTCCTAGCAATGGAATTGTTGGTTCGAAAGGCAGTTCCATTTTTAGTTTTTTGAGGATATTCCAAACTGTTTTCCATAGTGGCTGCACCAGTCTGCATTCCCGCCAGCAGTGGACCAGAGGTTCCTTCTCTTCGCATCCTCACCAGCACACATTGTTTGTTGATTTGTTGATGATAGCCATTCTGACTGGTGTGAGATGGTATCTCATTTTGGTTTTTATTTGCATCTCTCTGATGGCTAGTGATGTTGAACATCCTTTCATATGTCTATGAACCTTCTGTATGTCCTCTTGGAGAAATGTTTGTTCAGGTCCTTTGCCCATTTTTTTATTGAGTTGTCTGTCTCCTTGCTGTTGAGTAGTATAAGTTCTTTATATATTTTGGAGATCAATCCCCTGTCTGAGGTATCATTGGCAAATATATTTTCTCATACGGTTGGTTCCATTTTCATCTTGCTGATGTTTTCTTTTGCTGAGCAGAAACTCTTTAGTTTGATGTAGTCTCATTTGTTTATTCTTTTCTTTATTTTCCTTGCCTTAGGAGATATATCAGTGAAAATGTTGCTACGTGGGATATCTGAAATTTTCCTGCCTATGTTTTCTTCTAGGACTTTTATGGTGCCACGGCTTACATTTAAGTTTTGATCCTTCTTGAGTTTATTCTAGTATATGGTGTAAGTTGGTGGTCTAGTTTCATTTTTTTGCATGTCCCTGTCCAGTTTTCCCAACACCATTTGTTGAAGAGGCTCTTCTCACTCCATTTTATGTTCCTACCCCCTTTGTCAAATATTAGTTGACCATATAGTCCTGGATTTATTTCTGGGCTCTCTATCCTGTTCCATTGGTCTATATGTATGTTCTTATGCCAGGACCAGACTGTTTTGATTACAGTGGCCTTGTAATATAGTTTGATATCAGGTATTGTGATTCCTCCTAGTGTGTTCTTCTTCCTCAAGATTGCTGTGGCTATTCAGCCTCTTTTTTGGTTCCATATAAATTTTTGAAGTATTTGTTCTAGGTCTGAGAAATATGTCATTGGTATTTTAATAGGGATTGTATTGTATATATAAATTGCTTTGGGTAGTATGGACATTTTAATGATGTTGATTCTTCCCATCCATGAACATGGTATATGATTCCATTTATTTGTATCTTCTTTAATTTCTTTCTTCAGTGTTATGTAGTTTTCTGAGTACAAGTCTTTTACCTCCTTGGTTAAGTTTATTCCTAGGTACTTTATTTTTCTTGTTGCTATGGTAAATGGAATTTTTCTTTCAGTTTCTATCTCTGAGACTTTATTGTTGGTATACAGAAGTGCCTTCGATTTCTGAATATTGACGTTGTACCCTGCTATTTTGCCGAATTCACTTATTAGGTCGAGTAGTTTTTTCGTGGATTCTATAGGGTTTTCTATGTACACTATCATGTCGTCTGCAAATAATGACAGTTTTACTTCCTATTATCCAATTTGGATGCCTTTTATTTTTCTTTCTTGTCTGATTACTGTGGCTAGAACTTCTAAGACTATGTTGAATAGGAGTGGAGAGAGTGGACTTCCTTGTTTTGTTCCTGACCTCAGGGGGAATACTTTCAATTTTTTGCCATTGAGTATGATGTTGGCTTCAGGTTTCTCATATATGGCCTTTATTATGTTGAGGTATGCTCCCTCTATTTCCATTTTGCTGAGTGTTTTCATCATAAATGTGTGTTGTACTTTGTCAAATGCTTTTTCTGCATCTATTGATATTACCATGTGTTTTTTTTCATTTTGTTTATCTCGTGTATTGCATTTATTGATTTGCGAATATTAAACCATCCATGCATCCCTGAAATGAATCCCACTTGATCATGGTGTATAATACTTTTAATGTGTTGTTGGATCCGGTTTGCCAATATTTTGTTGAAGATTTTAGCATCTATGTTCATCAGCGATATTGGCCTGTAGTTTTCTTTCTTTGTTGTGTCTTGACCTTGTTTTGGAATTATGGTAATACTGAATTCATAGAACGAGTTTGGGAGTTTTCCCTCTTTTTGGATTTTTTGGAATAGTCTGAGAAGGATAGGAGTTAGTTCTGTGCTAAATGTTTTGTAAAATTCACCTGTGAAGCCATCCAGTCCAGGGCTTTTGTGTGCCGGAAGCTTTTTGATTACTGCTTCAATTTCACTAGTTGTTATTGGTTGGTTCAGGCTTTCTGCTTCTTCTTGATTCAGTTTTGGAAGATTACGTTTCCAGAAATTTGTCCATTCCATATAGGTTGTCACATTTCTTGTGGTACAGTTGTTCTTAATAGTTTCTTATAATCGTTTGTATTTCTATGGTATCAGTTGTGATTTCTCCTCTTTCTTTTCTGATTTTGTTTATTTGGGTCATCTCTCTTTTTTTCTTTACTTGCCTGGTTAAAGGCTTGTTGATTTTGTTTATCTTTTCAAAGAACCAGCTTCTACTTTTGTTGATCTTTTGAATTGTTAGTTTAGTCTATATCATTTAATTCTGCTCTAATCTTGATGATTTCGTTCCTTCTATTTGCTCTGCGCTTTGCTTGTTGTTCTTCCTCTAGTTATTGTAGCTGTAGGGTTAGATTTTTTATTAGAGATTCTTCTATCCTTTTTAGGTAGGTCTGTATTGCTATTAACTTTCTTCTCAGGACTGCTTTCACTGTATCCCATAGGTTTTGGGTTGTTATGTGTTCGTTTTCATTTGTTTCCAAAAACTTTTTGATTTCTTCTTTGATGTCATTGTTAACCCGTTCATTATTTAATAGCATGTTATTCATTCTCCATGAGTTTGTATGTTTTTGAGTTTTTTCCTTAAAGTTGCTTTCCAATTTTAAGCCATCGTGATCTGAGATAATGCTTGATATAGTTTCAATTTTCTTGAATTTGTTGAGGCTTGTTTTGTGTCCTATCATGTGGTCTATCTTTGAAAATGTTTCATGTGCTCTTGAGAAGAATGTATATTTTGCTTTCTTGGGGTGAAATGTTCTATATATATCAACTAAGTCCATTTGGTCTAAGGTGTTGCTTAATGTTTGAATATCTTTGGTGTTTCTTTGCTTTGAAGATCTGTCTATTGTTGACAGTGGTGTGATAAAGTCCCCTACTATGAATGTGTTTTTGTCTATATCCTTCCTGAAGTCTTTCAAAATTGTCTTTACATATTTGGGTGCTCCTATGTTGGGGGCAGATATGTTTATAAGGGTTATATCTTGTTGATTGATGTTTCCTTTAAGTATTATGTAATGTCTTTTTTTGTCTCTTTTTATGGCCTTTGCTTTGAAGTCTGTTTGTCTGATATAAGTATTGCTACCCTAGCTTTCTTTTCATGTCCATTTGTTTGATATACTTTTTTCCATCCCTTCACTTTCAGTCTGTGTAAATCTCTTGTTTTGAGGTGTGTCTCCTGTAGACAGCAAATATGTGGGTCCTGTTTTCATATCCATTCTGCTACCTTATGTCTTTTAATTGGAGCATTTATTCCATTTACATTTAAGATTATTATTGACAGGTATTTATTTATTTCCCTTTGTACTTGTGTTCCTCTCCTTCTCTTGTTTTCTTCTTTTTCTTACAGCATTCCCTTTAGTACCTCTTGCAGTGCTGGTTTGTTGGAGATGTATACTTTTAGTCCTCCTTGTCTGAGAAACTTCTTATTTCACCTTCCATTTTAAATGGGAGCCTTGCTGGGTAGAGTATTCTTGCTTGCAAGCCTTTTTTTTCTATTACTTGTAATATTTTTTGCCATTCCCTTCTGGCTTGTAGTGTTTCTGTTGAGAAGTCAGTTGCTAGCCTATCGGAGCTCCCTTGTATGTTATTAGTTGTTTCTCTCTTGCTGCTTTTAGGATTCTCTCTTTGTCTGTGAATGTTGACATTTTAATTATGATGTGTCTTGGGGTGGGCCTATTTGGGTTTATCTTCCTTGAGGCCCTCTGTGCTTCCTGGACTTGCATAACTTTTTCTCTCATCAAGTTAGGAAAATTTTTAATCATTACTTTTTCAATCAGGTTTTCTGTCCCTTTTTCCTCCTCTTCTCCCTCTTGTATTTCTATGATTCTAATGTTGTTTTGTCTCACGTTGTCCTGCAGTTCTCTTAAACTCTCTTCGTTCTCTTTAAAATTTTTTTCGTTTTGTTGTATTGTCTGGAAAGTTTTTTCTACATTGTCTTCTAATTCACTGATTCGATCTTCTGCTTCATTTAGCCTACTTTTGGTTGATTCTACTGTGTTCTTCAATTCAGAGATTGTATTCTTCATTTCTTCCTGATTCTTATTGATAGTTTATATTTCTTTTTTTTATGCTCATGTAGTTCTTCATAAGTTCCTTGTAGCTTCCCTGCAATTCTTTGTAGTTTCCTTGGAGTTGTTGGTAGTTTTCCTGAAGTTTCTCATAGTTTTCTTTGACATTGTCAAGGTCATTAAGTTTCATAATAATCATTTTTTTGAATTCTGTGTCTGATAGTTGGCTTATATCTGTTCTATCTATCTCTCTTTCTGGGGATTCCTCTTTTCCTTTCATTGGGAGGTTGTTTCTCTGTCTCCCCATGTTGAATTCTTCTTGTTTGTCTTTGTTTATTAGATTTGTCTGCTTTGATTTATCCCTTTACTGGTATGAATTTCTTTATAGGAGATCTAGGGGATTCAGTGGTGCGGTTTCTCTGATCTTCTGAGACTGATGTTCTTATGTTGCCCCTTATGTTGTTTGTTTAATCTGTCTGTTTGTATTACAGCTACTCTTTGGTGGGTCTTTTCCTCTGGCTAGTTGACTGAGAGTCACTCTGCCCACCTTGTCTTGAGATCTTTTGTGGAGGTGCTGTTTAAACATAATCACACAACCCAGGCAAGAAACCCACACCCTCCAAAATCTTCCCCAACCACAATCCCACTAGCGGCCGCAAATGAACCAGAATTAATATACTTGTAATGATATTAAAACTCTTACTTCATAGGAGAAACAGATACGAGTTGTTTTAAATGAAGGAAGGGTGATTTTTGAGAGGGAAGGTGATAGAGTAATAATATTAGCAATTGGGATCAAGGCTATGCAAGACAGCAATTAACATTTACACAGTATGTTTGAAAAGGAAGAGAGAATTGCAGTATGGAGTGAGAAAGTGGAAGTGTATAGTATTAGGTTTATATAGTAGTTATATGCTATACGTTTAGTGTGAAAGGAAGGATATACACAACAGACATCCAAGCAGACAGACAACCAAAAACTGAAAAAGAGGGGTATGGGGTTTAGAAGGTAGGAAACAGATTAGAGAAAGAATTTTTCAAGAATAAAAATACAGAATAGAAAATAGCAAGAAAGAAAGAGAGAGAGGAAAGAGAGAGAGAGAGAGTAGAGAAGGGGAAGGTATGAAAGAGAATGAAAGAAGAAGGGGAGGGAGAAAAGGGAGGGGAGTAAATTAAAATTAAAAATATTAAAAGATTAAAAATGATATAAAATAGAGAGATAGGAAAAAAGAGAGAAGAGAGAGAGAAATAAGAGATTGGAAAGGGAAGAAAAAAGAAATGAGTGGGAAGGGAGAGGAAGGCAAAATAAAGAAAAAAATTAATAAAATTAAAAGTACTGAGAAGGAAAGAAAGAAAAAAAGGAGGGAGGGAGGAAGAAAATAAGGGGGAGGGAAGGAAGTAAAAAGAAAGAGGAGAGAGTAGAGAGGGAGAAAAACTGAAATTACAAAATTAACAAAAGAGAGGATGAAGGAGACTTCCGGCCAAGATGGAGGCTTAGACGGACACGCTAGGTCTCCCTCTACAACTAGAGAGGAATACAACTACTTCAAAACAAAGGATAACTAGAAATTCCAGAAAATAAAACTACACGGAAGTCCAACATATGAAGTTATAAACCAGCGGTGCCATTTGGGCAGGTAAGAGTTAAAGAGGGCAGTGCTGTTTGCGGTCGCACCTGGACAACAGCCGGCGGCGAGGAATCCCGGATCCGTCAAGCCCCTGGCGGTGTGCGACCCCGGCGAGGAATCCCGGCTGCGGCCAAGCCCCTGCCGGTGCGCGAATCCGGCGCTGGGGAGAGCGGCCGCCGCATCGCCTTGAACAGTGAGGCCCAGGGGGGCGGGAGGACGGACCCCGGTCTCCTAGCTGAATAACTGTGTGAATCCATCTTGGACCCCCGCCCCCAAAGAAAGCACCACAGGGCTGCGAAATAGGTCGCGGACAGGCAGACGCCGGCCGGTCGCTGATTTGTGACGCGTACACAGGCACTGCCCCCGACAGCCGGCCCAAGAAAACAAAACGCATCTGTCAAAATGAGGCAGACAACTATAGAAATACCGGTGACACAACTCACCAGACAGCAGATAGAGAACCTGACAGATGAACAGATAAGAAACCTGTCAGAGGTTCAGTTCTGGGCCATTGTTAACAGATGGCTTACAGAATTCACAAAAGAGCAGGAAAAATATATGAAAGAAGCGAAAAACTTTCATAACGAAAGGAACAAAACCGCATACGAGACAGAAGGAAAGGAAATAAAATCCAGAGTTCATTTCAACATACTGGAATATGGAGAAGGAACAAGCAGTCAACCAATGCAGCGAGAGGAAATGGGAAGCAACAATGAAAGGATCAGAAACCTCTGGGACAGCTATAAAAGGCCCAACATAAGAATCATTGGTTTGCCAGAGAATGAGGAAGATGAACTAGAACTTGAAAAATTGAGTGAAAATATAATAAAGGAGAACTTCCCAGTCTTGGGGAAGGGAATAGACTTGCAGGTCCAGGAAGCAAGGAGAGTTCCCAAGAGACTGGACCCAGGGAGAACCACTCCAAGACACATTATAATCAAAATGTCAAAAATTAAAGATAAAGAGAGAATCTTAAAAGCAGCAAGAGAGAAGAAAAGAATTATGTACAAAGGGGTCCCAATTAGACTATCAGCTGACTTCTCAAGGGAAACCCTACAGGCAAGAAGAGACTGGCAAGAAATATTCAAAGTAATGAAAATCCAAAACCTACAACCACGAATACTCTACCCAGCGAAATTGTCATTCAGAATAGAAGGACAGAGAAAGTGTTTCCAGGACAAAATAAAACTGAAAGAGTTCATTAGATCCAAACCACTGTTATATGAGATGTTAAAGGGACTGGTTTAAAAAAAAACAGAAGCTAGGGAGATGAAACAAAGGCAAACTAAATAGGCAACGAGAGTGGAAAAGGAACTGTGGGTACGGGAAGCAAATTGGGGGGAGGTCAACAGGGAGGGGGAATGGGGAAAGGGAGGGAGATGATATAGGAATTGGGGATCAAGGTAGGAGGGAATGGAATAGACGGAGAGAGGTTGGGAGGAACTGTATGCACAACTAATGGACATAATCTAAAAGGGGGGGACAACTGGAGGGAGGGGGGCCACCGGGTGGAGGGGAGCAGAGGGAAGGGAAATTGGCACAAATGTAATATTTTAATCAATAAAACACATTAAATCTGAAAAAAAAAAAAGAGAGGATGAAGGAGAGTAATGCAAGAGAGAGAGAAAGGATATAAGGGGTGGGGAGGAAAGAGAAAAAGTAGAAGAAGGGGAGGGAGAAGAGCGAGGGGAATAAATTAAAATTGAAATTGAAAAATTAAAAGATTAAAAAATAAAGTAGAATAGAGAGAAAGAAAGAAAGATAATAGAGAAAGAGGAGGAGGAAAAGAAGGGAAATGGAAGAACAAAACAAATGGAGAGGGAAGGGGGATGAAACAAAGAAATTTAATAAAATTAAAAGTACTTAGCAAGAAAGAAGGAAAGAAAGAGAAAGGAAAGGGATGGAGGAAGAGGATAAGGGGGAGGAAAGGAAATAAAAAGAAAGGAAGAGGAAGGAGTAGAGAGGGAAAAAATTAAAATTAAAAAATTAACAAAGAATAGAATGAAGGAGAGACATGCTAAAGAGAGAGAAAGGAGGGAAGGGGAGGGTAGAAAAGAGAGAGAATAAGAAAGAAAGGGAGGGGCAGTAAGAGAGAGAGTGAGAAATAAAAGAATGAAAGGATTTTAACTCAATTCAACTTTTAGGCACAGTATCTATTTTTTTTTTTTTTCTTCCTGGGTCTGCCCCTAGTCAAAATTCCATGGGTTTCAAATCTTTTCTGGTTGGTTGGCTGGCTGTGGGAAGATCCTGCTTGATTCTGGGGTTGCTAGTCTTTTATTCGTGGGTCTACCACCGCTCTGCTTTGAGCTGCGTTTAGTTGTCCCCTCCTGTGGCACCCTCAGCCCTCCTCAGTCTTGTCCAGCAACACCTTCCCACTGTTGGGCTAGCATGCGCCTGCCAACAATCTCTGCCCTGCCTTCATTCGTGTCTCTATTCCAGAGCTACAGCTTCCGCTCACTTCCCAATCTATATGCCTGCACGCGCTACCTCCCCACACCGCCTCCCCCAATCTGGAGTTCTGCAGCGGCCCTTCCACATGAGCCCCTCTCCCCACCCCAAAACCGTCTCCACTCCCCACCCCAAAACTGTCTCCACTCCTGAGCCACAGCCTCCGCTCACCTCCCCGCCCACACACCTACACATGCTACCTCTCTCCTTGCCCCCAAACAGTACCTTTGTTCTGTAGGATTCTAGCACGATCTCTCAAAGCGCCAGCGGTGAGCAGCGCTCTCCTGCCCATGAGTTCTCCCCCAGTCCGGAGTTCTGCAGCGACTCTCCCGAGCCCCTCTCCTTGCCCCAGAACTGTCCCTTTGCTCTGTAGCATCCTAGTGTGAGCACTGCCTGTGCCCTGAATGCCGAGCTTTCATTCGGGGGTTGCAGCCGAAAAGGTTTCCCCCTAGACTCAGATCACACAGTTTCTCCCAGTCCTGGTTGTTCACTGTTCTCCCACACCTCTGGCTTTTTCAGCCAAATCCTCTCCCTAACTCCCTACGAGACTTCACAAGGTCAGTGCACCCCTAGCAGGGGGAACCTCCAAGCAGCTCCCAGCTAATGAACCCTCAGGCATGATATGGCAGATGCACTGGGTCCCAGAGCGACTCAGCCTGTAGTGCGAGGTCGACCCCTCTGCCCCACTCCACGCTGCTCCCATGCTCCCCTCCCTGTTCATGCTACCCAAAATCCACACTCACTCAGTCACTCCTCTCCGTGTTCACTCCTGAAGTCCCTCCATAACAGGAGCGAGCAGAGAACACTGCCCCTACTCCGCTGCCATCTTCCCACTCAGGAAAGTTGACTTTTATTTTAAAGATAAAATTTAATAGTGTGATACAATTAAGAGAATAAGAAGTCATTTGATTTCAGGCAAATGTTTATCTAAAAGACCTCATAAAAGGAAGAGCGGTTTAGGGGAGCTATAGGTCACAAAAAGACTTTTCAGAGGTGGTTGTAGGGCCATTTTGCCTTCTGGTGGATATTTGGCAATGTCTAGAGACATGTTTATTGTCACAACACAAGGAGTGCTTCAGGCATCTAGTGGGATAGACTAGGCATGGTTCTAAATACACTACCATGTAAATGACAATGCCCCTCCTTTCCACTCCACAACAAGGTATTATTCAGCCCTAAATGTCAACAATGCTGAGGCTGAGACATTTTGAGCTGGAGGTATTTTTAAAAGGCAAAGGTTTGTGTAGGCAGCTGTCTGTGAGCACTCAGAACTGGAATTGCTTAACTTTAGCCAACTGATTTTATTATACATGATTAAATATGCCTCTAGTGTTACGCCGACTATTTGTTGTAGTAACAGTATTAATTATTCCCATTTATTGAACACTTTTTGTGGTGTCCACTTTACATACATTATCAAGTTTAAGTTTCACAGTAATCCCTTATGGTAGATTTTAATATCCTCATTTTACAGATCAGTAGAAGTATGTCTCAAAAAGCTAAAGTGAACAGGTCACCAAAGTAATCAGTGGCAGAGCCAGAGTTTGAACTCAAATCTGTTTGCCTTTGACGCTTACACTATTTACATTACCCACTTTGTGTCTCCGTGTCCCAACTGTCTATATGTGTAAAAGGGAAGAAAAAATAAAATAAGTGCCTGGGTAATTTTGGTTCAGTTATTCAGAAAATTGCCTCAAATTTTTCCTTTATTCTGTATATGTAGACATGACCTATGGGATTATATTAGACATTAAAAATCTAACAGCCTCACTTTAATAAAAATGACTGTTATTTGGTATCTGTTTTAGATTTATTGTAATTAAAATGCATTCATAGATTCCTTGAGTTCAGTGACAGATAAAC
Source organism: Furipterus horrens (assembly GCF_987537825.1). Classification (NCBI taxonomy): domain Eukaryota; kingdom Metazoa; phylum Chordata; class Mammalia; order Chiroptera; family Furipteridae; genus Furipterus; species Furipterus horrens. Next base: position 48,521,220 of record NW_028327187.1, on the reverse strand, counting down.
AACCATTATTTTCTTGGGCCAAAAACTTGCTTTGCTTGCAAACTGTAATTGTGCTTGGTACTGGAGCTGTGGACTTTATAATTTGTTGTATACTCTGTTCTGCACTGAACAATACAATGAAGAGGAGGAAACTACCTTTGATTATATTTTAAATTATGAATTAATTGTTTTCATCTCTGTTGGAAAAAGCTTAGACCAGAGGGAATCATTTTCACTCTCATCAGTTGGCCACCTATAACTACCAACCCTATCTTGTACTTATAAGACCTTGGAAGGGAGAACCTACAAAGAAATGGAAGATTGCCTCTCATGAGTCAGATTCAGGCTGAGCTATACTGCATAGTCTGCAAAATCAGTCTTTCCTGCTCCTGCTCCATCAGCGCCCTCTCTGTGCCCTCTCTCTGCCACTTACTATGTGACCTTTGACAAGTTATTTAGCCCCTCTCAGCCTCAGTCTCTTATCTGAAAAATTGAGATATGAATCATAACTGCACATTAATACTCTGTCTATAGAAGGATTTTATGTAGCTGGACCAATGGCTGAAAGGGCAGGTATTGGAGTCAGGCCCAGATTTAAATTATAAGCCCATTGCCACCAGCTGTCTCACTTTGTGCAAGTTATTTAACTTGACAGGGCCTCTTTTTGCTCATCTAAAAATTGGAAATAACAATAGTACTAAATTCATAGAATTATGATAATTAAATGAGAATAATGCATGTAAAAACCTTATACAAAATGGTGTTTAATAAGTGGTGATAACTTATTACATAAATATAAAGCTTTATTAAGATAATACAATAAGATGGGCTTTGAAATGAGTCATAATTGAGTTTGCACCATAAACCTAGACTAGCTATGTGTCCTTAGGCAAGTCATTCAACTCTGAACTTCAGTTTCATCATCTGAAAAATGGAGATAATAATAATACTGATATAATAGGAATTTTTAAAGGACTAAATGAGCTGTAAAGTATGTAAGGCATCTAGCACAATTGATAGTAGTATATTATTACCATGATATTTTTGCAAAATGAGAGCGAGCATATTTTTGACACATAAATGGGGCATAGGGTCTTCCAGTGTGACAGATTCTTTCAAACCAGGAATAATTTCAAATATATGGTCCCTGTACAGAAATATTTGAGAACCTTGGAATCAAGGCCCTCACTCGAGCTTGGGGAAGCAGTAAAAGAGCTTGTGCAGAGAGGTAAAGAAGATGTGAAGGGAAACAGGGAGGTAGAGGAACGGCTTATAGACCATACCAGAGTGGACCCTCCACCATAATCACAGGGAAAACATGAGGGTGGTTTTACCTTTGGTCTCAGGATCCAATTACTATGAGGTGAAAAGCCCAGATAAAAACCTTCCAGGCTCTTTATCTTCCATGCAGATACTGATCATGGGGGCCAGACCATGCATCACTAATGGCTGAAATGGACAGATCATCTTTCACTTTTATGTTGTACAGACAGATAGCCTGGGTCTCACTTATTCATTGTGGTCTGTGTGAATCTTTTGAAAATAAAGAAACCCCTACATTTCAGTGAAAATTTTTGAAAGGCACTGACTGTTAGCAAAATTGTGCAATGCAGGAAATTTGTGTTCAACCTTTTTGCTCTGAGTCCTACAATCACCTCCTCCTTTTATTCCTCCTTTCTCCCAGCATTCCTCACTCAAAAGTCATTCTCCTAATTTCCCTTCAGATAGAACTGAAATTAACTTAGATAATAATTTTCCTTTTTCTCAAGAATCAAAACCTTCATTATACTAAAGCAACAATATTTTAATAGAGTTCAACTTAGTTACATATTGGCACTACAAAATAGTCACAGGGATGTAAAGTACAGCATAGGGCATATAGTCAATAACGTTGTAATAACTATGCATGGTCCAGGTGGATACTAGATTTATCAGGGGAATCACTTTGTCAGTTAGATAAATGTCGAACCACTCTGCTATATACCTGAAACTAATATAATATTGTATGTCAACTGTATTTGAAAAATAAATTTTAAAGAAACAGTGCAAGAACTCTGACTTACAAAAAAATAATATAGAGAATACATTGGTGGCCTTTTCTGCCACTGAAACCATCTCATGAACCCTATTTCCAAATACTAGTATTTAGTAATTTCTTAAATCCTTGTAGTTAAAAATTAATAGTTTGTTTCTTACTTAGGAAATTGTTCTGGTAAGAAATTGTTATGATATTGCTATCATTATTTTCCTCTTGACTTTGAATTGCTGTTTCTTGTCACATTTTGCCTATTGAGTCAAAATGATTTTTTCCTTTATTAAAATTTATAAAAGCAAATTTTAATGGCTTTGACAAAAGAGGTCACTTTGAAAGCTTGTTTTGTGATTTAGAATACTAAACAAGGCCTCATGTGTACTCACCTAACATCAGTAGATGGCAGCAAACACTCTTATGAAGGGTTATAGATGTGGGGATGCTGTTTTATTTGAATAGCAGTTAAATTCAGAAACAGGGTCTCATCAAGATGATTGTCTTTTGGTAATCCTTATGAAAGGATTTGTTTCCAGTTTGTTTTACCATGCATACCATGGAAATAAAGGCTAAGTAATTTACTACCATAAAACCTCATTAACTGAACCTTGCCAATTGTAATTGGTCATAATTTAAAAAGTGGCTTAGGCTGAAGCTTATTTGCTTTTGTTCAGTCTACTGAAAAGAGTTTGCTCAGCAACTTAATAGTATAACTTTCTTAGGAGACTTAGAAATTACTTAATAGAAGTATGGTTTCAAGGGACTTTAAAATCGCTATTTCATTTAAAAAAATAAGAAGTCAAGGTTCTTACTCATTAATAGCTGACTTGGATAAGGATCATTCTCAGTGATGTAGAAATATGTGAAAGGATTTGAAACACGAAAAAGCAAGTCAGAAATTGTTAAATTGGTAGCATTATATAAATATAACTCAAGTAAAATATATTCTTCAATGTCTGTCCTAAAATATAGTGAATTTAAAAAAAGGTATACAATGGAATACAAAAGAAAATGCATACTTTTATTTGAGTTTAACTCAACAGAAATTTATTGAAAACCAAATATATACCATACACATCGCTATGTGAGGAGGCACTGAAGATGCAGAGATAATTAAGACATGGCTTCTGTTCTTCAGATATAGTCTATGAAGGGATGGCAAATAAATATATATAGATATATGGTGCATTAAGTACAGAGAAAGAGCAAGAGCAAAAGCAAAAGAGGGAGGAAGTGGGGGGGAGAGAGAGAGAGAGAGAGAGAGAGAGAGAGAGAGAGAGAGAGAGAGAGAAAGATGCAGCAGTAGCCCAGAGAAGGGATATTATTAACTTTATTCTAAAGAATCAGGAAAAGCTTCCTAGAACTGGCAACACTGAAGCTGATTTGAAGCATGAATAGCAACTTGCCAGGAAGAAAACTTAAAAAGGCATTACAGGCAGAGAATAGCATATAAAGAAGATATAAAGGCATATATCTGAGATTTCTAACTTATTCAATGTAACTTAAATATAGAATTAATTGGTGGTGGATGGAGGGACTGGAGTTTTAGGAGAGGAAGGTATACTGTTAAGCAGGAGCTGATCATGAGCTACAATTAATTGGTTATGGTCAAACATAAGGTTCTAATGGGGAAGTGGTGAGATGAGACTTGGAGAATAAAGGAAGAACCAGATTGTGAACAACCTTACATTCCATGCCAAGGAGTTGGAACTTGACCCTGTAGTTATTGGGGAAGCATCAGTGACTCCTTGACCAGAGAATCATATGCTCAGGTCTGTACTTAAAGCACCCTGATAGAAGTGTGAAGCCTAGACTAAATTGGGCAGAGGCTGGAAATAAGGAGTCCAGTTAGGAGGCTTTTGAAATAACCCAGAAGAGAATAAGGAAATCCCCACTAGAATAATAGTATTGAGAAAGGGACAAATTCAAATAGTATCTAGGGGGTAAACAGATACAGGCCCAGAACTCAGTGAAAATTGCAGATGAAGAGCAAAGGTAAATGATGAGTCAAAGATGCCTCACAGATTTCTGATTCAGGCTACTAATGATAGTAACATTGACTGAAATTAAAAAATACAAGATAAAAATAATTATAATATAACAACTCATATATTGTACAAGTCTTCGTTTCACCTAACTGAAACATGGACTCCTATTATAAAAAAGAAACAACAACAACAACAAAATTGATGAACAGTCCATAAGTGAAACATTTAATTAATTATTTTTTCAAGATATAGTGTCTGCTGGTAGCTTTAAATGAAGTTGTTCACTAGCCAGAAAATGGACAATTGTCTAAATGAACATGAGGCATTGACTGTAGCACAGAGTTTAGTACTTGAGACATATTTTTGTTCTTATTTAGTCAACAAATATTTCTTCAGTGGAAGCCACTATTTTAAGTACGGCAGTTACAGGGATGAAAATACAAGGTTCTTGCCCTCAAGAAGAAGCAGATGAATCTCATTAGAAGGATCAGAAAAGTCTTCACATAGGAGAATAATTTGAGATTACATTAAGTGAAAAATAGGAATTTGTGGGTCAAATAGGAATGGAAAAGGGAGAATATCTGCAAAGATCTAAGACTTGGATAGTGATAGTATTACTAAGATATAAAGTTGGAGGGAGTGAGAAGAGACTATGAGTCTAGACTGGTCAGGTGGGAGCTAGATGGTGCCTGATGGTAAAGAGCTTTCTATGCCAGACTAAGGAATTTGAACTTGGTCCTTTAGGGAAGAGGAACTTTTTAGGAATGTAGAACAGTGGATCAAAATCACTCTGAAATAAGTTGATAATACATTTCAGTTTCTGCCCTGGCTGGTTTGGCTCAGTGGATTGAGCGTCGGCCTGCGAGCTAAGTGTCGCTGGTTCGATCTTCCAGTCAGGGTACATCAAAGAAGGAAAACTCTGACTCCAAAAAACCTCCGCTGCCTTGCGGCATACCTCTTCAGGGGAAAGGCTAAGGGAGTAAACCCCGACAGAAAATCCGGAGCCGGAGTCCCTAAGGCGGTTTGACGTTGTAGTCAATACCGGCAACTCCTGCGGCGCACCTGAAGCCAAGCTGTATTGACTCCGTCTTTCCCTTGGACCCTTCAGCTGCGAAGAGAGGGGGGGTCTGCTGCATGGGCAACAGCAGACCCTCCATATCACCCTGCCCAGGCTCTGTAGCTTCAGCTTTACTGGAGAGGACACTCCAGCGTCATCGCAAGATGTCGATTCAACACGGGAGGAGACAGATACCGTGTCACTCCTGAGTCAGACTGCACAACCATTCTCGGCGGTGCAGATAGACTCTTAAGAAGCTACACCATCATCTCTCGAGACGGACGGCTGCTAACGACGACGACATTTCAGTTTACTCAGGACAGTCTCAGATTATGAATTATATGTTACCCTATTTCAGAGGCATTGTGAAAGAGGAATTAGAAAATGCAGAGTTTCAAGGTAGGTAACAACTATCACAATTGTTTGGAAAAGAGATGTTGAGGGCCTGACCAAAGACAGTGGCCCCAGGCATGAAGAGTAGAGGATGAATAAGAGTGACAATTAGAACACAGAATCTACAGACCTTCTCTTAAAAAAAAAAGACTTTATTTATTCATCTTTACAGAGAGGGGAAGGGAATGAGAAAGAGAGGGTGAGACACATCTATCAGTTGCCTCTCACATGCCCCCAACTGGGGGCCTGGCCTGCAACCCAGGCATGTGCCCTGACCAGGAATCGAACCAACAACCTTTTGGTTTGTGGGTACAGCGCCCAACCCACTGAGACACACCAGTTAGGGCTCTACAAACCTTCTCTTGATTTGTTCATGTGTGTAAATCTCGTTTCAGTAACTGACTCTATTCTTTGTTAGTAAAATATAACTCAAAGGTAATGATACTGATATGTTTGCTTCCAAAAAGAAAGAAGAAAGGGCTAGAGGCATCCAAACAAGTGACTACCTTCAAAGCAGTCCCCTTAAAAAGCTGCACCCTTATTCTTATAATACTATGGCTCAGAATTTTTCTGCACCTGTTTGATTACTGCATTTGGAAAATCAAATGTCACTTCCTCTGGTTTTATTCTGAGTGGTGGAAAGTATTCATCCTTTGAGTGGTGGATTTGACATTTTGAAATAATATTTTTCCAGATCGAAATATGATAAAATAATGGTTTTCTTGTGTGGCTTATAAACGTACTCCAAAAAGTTTGAAGCAATCTGTAGAAACAGAAAGTAGATTAGTGGTTGCCTAGGAATCTGTTGGAAAGCTGAGGGGAGATGAAAAGTGACTGATAACAGGTACAAATTTTCTTTTTTGTATGATGAAAATGTTCTAACATTAGGTCACAATAAAATTTAGTAAATTTGTACAACTCTAAAAATTTACTAAAAGCCATTGACTTGTAAACTTTAAATGGGTGAAATTTATGTTATGGAAATCATACTTCAAATAAGCTGTTACAGATGTCTGTAGTGCTAGTAGGATCCTATGTTCAAGGTTGTGTTTTTTAAAAGCATGCATCTCATTCTTTTATGTTTAGCTTTTCTTCCCATCCCCATCATTCCTAGTACCGTACTGGGTTCATAGTAATTGCTTAATAGTTATTTGTCCAGAGTAATTGAATATAGTGTAGTGCTCAGTTTCATTCCATTTCAGAGAAGATAAGATGGTGATTTTATTAAATAGCATGTATAAGTTCTTATATGTTTTTATCTCCTAATCTATAGTATCATTTTATATGTACTTCTAATAAACATTGAATTATTACCAGTTCTTTATATTTAGCAACATCATCAATTTTGAATATAAACAGCATGGTTATTACTATACTATAATTAATATATAACTATTTCTTACTCTAATAAAATGTGTCATTATCCATATAAATTATAGAAATCACACAGGAATGTTGTTCTAATATTTTTTCATTGACTCTGGCATCTTAATTGTTTGTATTACATAAAAGGAAATCAATCAATTTTAACCGATCTCTCTCCCTCTTCTCCCCATCCCTACTCAGGAAGCATTGTGAGTGTTGGTGACCCGAAGAAAAAATATACAAGATTTGAAAAAATTGGTCAAGGGTAAGTAATTGTTATTTGAGTTATCAAAACACACATGCCAAAGATATACATTAAAATTTAATAACAGCTTGGAGTTCTAGTAAATTATGCTTCTCATTTCCTGGGTTATATTCATGTTTGCATCCTCAATGTTGTTGACCTTCTAGTTGGCTTTTATTAATAATTAACCAAGGAACATATCATGCTGGAATCTTTACTGTTGTTGGGCTGACACTGAATTTTTTAGGGACATTTTGAACCAGTATATTTTGAAGATTCAAACATATTTCTTTAGAAAAGCAGTAGGATTATTAGAAACCTATAGTTGATATGAAAACCCTCTTTATCCCTGTCCCCTTACATCTATATGAATATTATGCTTAAGATCCTATTTCCTTTTCAGACTAGAAAGTGACAGAATGAGGGCAAGAGAAAGTCCTTTTTGAATGATCCAGAGGTGGGCAGAATTGACTATCCCAGTAAGGAGGAAACCAATCAATAGTCCCTAAAAGAGAGAGAGTGCATCATTTTCACCTCTCATGCTTGTTAAGAATAAAGATTCCTAGACCCCACTGTCAGGGACTTAATTCAAGAGTATGGAGTAGGGACTAGAAAACTGAACTTTGAAAATTCTTCAGAAAATCCTGGTCATTAGACATGGAAATCATAGGGCTAGATCATTCACCAGAGCTAGAGACAGGAGTTATCTGTTCTACAAGTCAGCTGTAATTACATATGTTTCTCAGGCTTCAATGTAAGCAGAAGGGCTTGAGTAGGCAACAGTGTTTGAAACAGGAAAAAGGTTTGTTTAAAGAGAAATTAGGTGTTCTTAAGGGCTGTCCTTAAATGATGAATGGGACAAGATATTTGGGTGCACCAATGAACTGTATACCAGGAGCCAATTTAGTACCTCAGGAGTCTCCAGGATGAGACAAAGGACTGGGAAGGAAGGGATAGTCTAATGTGCCTGCAAAATTGCACTAGACCTTCAGCCAATAGAGTTTGTTTTTGGGTAAGGGAAGGTAGGATTTCTTCAAGCATTTCATTGCTTTTCTTGGGATTCTTAGATTTAGAAAATTATATATTGTATATAAGCTTGACTATTTTTTATGATTTTTATATTTTATTTAGTTTCCCCTAGCTTTTGAACTAAAGTTTCTTTTGAAATTGCCAAGTTATCTTGGGAAATAAGGGAAGCACTCATTACATTTTGACTAGAGGGTAAGAGGGAAATATCTTACCCCCTAGCTTGTGGGGATTGTGATTCGTAGGAATCAAGGCGAGAAAACCCTGAGAGGGAGGCAGAAGCTAAGGGAGAAATATATAGTCAACCATCTTCCATTAGAAACCTTAATGGTGCCACATTTCTAGGAGGCTGAAATATATAACTGTTTGTGCTTTTGCTTCTTTCTTTGTCATTTGATGTCACTGGTATTCTCACTAATTCATAAAAAAATGTTTTGTGGTCTGTCACTTAATCAAATAGTATGTCTACCCATTTTGCTATAACAGTGCTGTCCAATAAAACTTTCTGTGATAATGGAGGTGTACTATATTTGTGCCATCCTATATGGGAGCCACTAGCATATGTGGCTATAGAGCACTTGAAAGATATCTAGTGCAAATGAGAAACTATTTATTTGAATTAATTTATTTTTCAGCACACACATAGATGGGTATTGATGGTGTGAGCCCTCAAGGAACTCAAAGTCTGCAATGATAAATACTTGACAGAGGGCTACATATGGTGCAAGGAGAATATCAAGACAAATCTTCTCAATTCACCAGCAGAGCTGGATTCTATAGCCATTATTTCTCATCTGGAATTTCCTTCTTCACCTCTGGTGGAATGGTTGTTTTACTTAAGTAAGGAAGCCATACCTTCTCATTTCTATATGTCAGCCTCAAATTACTTTTTCCATGTCCCAGAGGTAAACACAAGGTAGACTGTAAAATAGAGAGAGAGTAGTATACAATAAGTATTGTAAAAACAGAATATATGTATTAAGATAAGTTCGAAAGTAAAAGTTGACTCTTAGATTTTATTTTAATCAAGCTGAATCTTCAGTGGAACTAAAAATAGGAAAGTATACAAAATCCACAGAGAAGTAGCATTGCAGATCTTTGCTGTCCGGTATGATAACCATATAGCTATTGAGCCTTTGAAATATGGCTAGTCCAGATTGAGATATGCTATGAGTATAAAATATGTACCTGATGTCAAAACATTAATATGAAAAAATGATACAAATTATTAATAAATTTTATATTGGTTATATGTTGAAATAATATTTTATATATATTATTTAAAATAAATATACTAAGATTAATCTAACTGTTCAGATTTTTAAATTATATTCCTTAGAATTTGAAAATATGGATCACTTTATATTTCTAATGGACAACACTGATCTGGTGGTAGGTTTAAATATGAGATTTATTTATTTATTCATGAAGTGGATTTTTTTAGAGTTGTTTTTGGGGGGAGTAGAAGACGTTATAATTTTGTTTTGATTATTTATTCCCACTAAGACTCAGCTGGGCCAAAAATAGCATTTTTTTTTAAAAGGAAGTGATGGTTTTAAATATCTCTCAGATACTAGGTAATGAAGCAAGACTGATTTATCCAAGAATGAAGTCCACCAGGTGACTTTGCATACCAAAAGAGTTTTCCTGTCTTGGTTTTTATTTATGTTTCTGACCTCTGAATGTGCAAAAGGAAAATTCTCTTTTTCTGCATACCTTTGTAAAGCCTTTATTACCTAAAATGAAAAATTAAAGCAGAAATGCTGCTTGTCACTGCAGAAAGTTCTGTTTTAAATTTCCAGCAAGTTCATCGTTTTAAGAATAATTAAACCAGTAGATAGTTTACTCATAGGCCCAATTCAACTTTTAAATAAGTCCTGAGAAGGTAGGAAGTCTATTTTATTCCTCGTTTTGTCTCTTTTAGTGTCTAGCATGTGCTTTTACTTAGTAGTCCCCCCCCCCATAAAATAAAAACAACCTTGTACTGTTTCAATCTACAGCAATAGTTTACTTGGCCAAGGTCAAAGACCTACAGAACTTCCCCTGTCTGCCTCCCCATCTCTCTGGATCTGTTTTTACCTCAATAAATATTTGTTGAACTAATGGGAATGTTTGTCTTTCTAGCCCTCCCTTTCCTCTATGTCTGTGTGTGTGTGTGTATATATATCTTGCTTCTGGCTCTTTCTGTATCTGTCTCTGTCTTGCTCTCTTTTTCTCAATTTTTCTTCATCTCTGATTCTCATATTGACTTGACCAGCCTCACCACATCTGATTCTTTATGTTTTGGGTATATTTGTGCACACTTCATGTCTGTCTTTCATTCATCTTCATCCTTCACTACCCATATTTATACACCTGCATACACGTAGCCAAAATGGCCATAATATAAATCAAGATGCATTTTAAATAACTTTTAAGATAAAATCTATTAACTTGAATCTATTTATTTACTGTAATTTTATAATTTAATTTATTAAATTCTTGTTTAGATTTTTGTTCTAACTTTTAAATAATCAAAATATTGATTTATTTTTCTATAGACCAAAAACTCCACTTAAATTAATTTTTCTTTTACTTAAATTGTTCTCAATGCATTTTTCCATGAATTATTGGCCTACGTTAGGCAAACTAGCCTCTACTCTCAATATATAGATTTTTTATTCTCTTTTAATTAAGTCTGTGTTTTTTATTGTCTTGTGTTGCCTATTATAATGGTGACATTCTAACCTGTGTCAGTAATCATTTGGTATTAGAAATAATCAGGCTCAGTATTCAATTTTCAGCTTCAAGGAGCACAACAGCTTATTCTTGGGAGCCAGATTTGAGAATCTCTCCATTAATCACCCTAATATACATGGAAAACAAAATTTTTCCAGTGTGGGTTTCTGTCATCCCAGCATTCAGGCCTGGGGCCAGAAAAATGGGCTTCCTCCTCCATAAATAAAATTCAGAATTACATATCTAATCATTCAAGGCCATAGCTATGAGTCAAACGTTAAAAAGGACATTATTTCACCAGGTTTGCTATGAAAACTGTTCTGTAACTGGTCACCAAATGTAGATATCTTGAGCAGTTAATTATCATTAACTCAACAACATTTGCTTATCAGAAATTTATCTGGTCGAGATTTAAGAGTCTTCAACTTCTAGTATAGTTATATAAAAGAACTTGTTTAATAAATAGAGTAGGGTAAGACAACAAAATCAAATGTTTATTTTCAGTCAACAGCTATCATTGACAAGCCTGTGTAATTCTTGAATAAGCAGTAACTATATAACAGAGGGCTGAATTTACTAATGTTGGTAGTTGTCCTCATAGATTTCTTATTAATATATTTTAATTCATTTTAAGACCTTTCTTTAATAGAGGATGCTCTAAAAAACAGACGTTTTTTGTTTTGTTTTCAGGTTCATATTTGTTTTATCTTCAACATTATAATAGAAAAATACTTTTTAGAAAGCAACTCAGAGGAGATGATTTGGATCCAGTTTAACAAATAATTTTTTTTTTAATTCAAATAACTTTCATTGGGTGACTACTATGTGTAATGCACATAACCGTATAATAGTTAAGAACCAGATTCTAGGAGCCACAGTGATCTCTATGCTCACTTTCTCTCTCCCTCTCTGAACATCTGACAGTGAAAAAAGGAGGGTTGTGTCAAGAAATAGTCAGGGCCCCCTTCCCTAATGCATGTACCTTTCTCCCATGTTTTATTATTCATTGTACTCCCCAACACAGATCTGTCCCTGGCTGTTCTAGCCCTAACTGATCTTTTCTGTCTTCTGTCCTTCTGAATCCTACAGCTTATATCTGCACTGGCATGTATACACTACTTATATATTAGCTTGTATAGACATTAAATTTGCTTGAAATTTTGAAAGTCATGGAGAAATAAAGGGAGACATTTTGAAAAAATTGAAGAAAAGGAAAGAGCCCACATTCTTTATATAATATATATATATTGGTTTTTCAATTACAGTTATCGATTTTTTCCCCCATTGCTCTCCTCCACCACCCCAACCCTTCTCCCACAATCATATCCCTCCCTGTTGTCTGTGTCCATCAGTCATTTATACACGTTCCTTGACTAAACCCTTCCCTTTCTTATCCCCCTTCTCACCCTCCCCCCTCCCGCCTATTGACTGCTATTCTGCTCTTTGTCCTATTTAGTTCATTTGTTTGTGTTGTTCTTTAGTTTCCTCTATTGGGTGATATCATATGGTATTTTTCTTTCTTTGCCTGGTTTATTTCACTAAGCATAATTCTCTCCAGTTCTATCCATGTTGTTGCAAATGGCAGGAGTTCCTTCTTTCTCTCTGCTGCATAGTATTCCATTGAGTAAATGTACCACTGTTTTTTGATCCACTCATCTACAGATGGGCATTTAGGATGTTTCCAGCACTTAGCTATTCTAAACAGTGCTGCTATGAACATAGGGGTGCATAAGTTCTTTTGAATTAGTATTTTAGGATTTTTTGGGTATACTCCTAGCAGTGGAATCGCTGGTTCAAAAGGCAGTTACATTTTTAGTTTTTTGAGGTAATTCCATACTGTTTTCCATAGTGGCTACACCAGTCTGCATTCCCACCAACAGTGCAGTAGGGTTCTCGTTTCTCCACGTCCTCGCCAGCACTTCTTGTTTGTTGATTTGTTGATGATGGCCATTCTGACTGGTGTAAAATGGTATCTCATTGTGGTTTTTATTTGCATCTCCCTGATGGCTAATAATGTTGACCATTTTTTCATGTGTCTATGGACCTTCTGTATATCCTCTTCGGAGAAGTGTTTGTTCAGGTCCTTTGCCCATTTCTTAATTGGGTTGTTTGTTTTCTTGCTGTTGAGTTGTATAAGCTCTTTATATATTTTGGAGATCAGTCCCCTGTCTGTGATATCATTGGCAAATATGTTTTCCCATATGCTTCGTTTCCTTTTCGTCTTGCTGATGTTTTCTTTTGCTGAACAGAAACTCTTTAGTTTGATATAGTCCCATTTGTTTATTTTTTCCTTTATTTCTCTTGCCTTAGGTGATGTATCCGTGAAGATATTGTTACGTGGAATACCTGAAATTTTCCTGCCTATGTTTTCCTCTAGGACTTTTATGGTGTCACGGCTTACATTTTAAGTCTTTGATCCATCTTGAGTTTATTCTGGTGTGTGGTGTAAGTTGGTGGTCTAGTTTCATTTTTTTGCAAGTCCCTGTCCAGTTCTCCCAGCACCATTTGTTAAAGAGGCTCTTCTCACTCCTTTTAATGTTCCTTTCTCCTTTATCAAATATTAGTTGACCATAGAGGTCTGCGTTTATTTCTGGACTATCTATTCTGATCCACTGATCTATATGTCTGTTCTTATGCCAGTACCAGACTGTTTTGATCAGAGTGGCTTTGTAGTATTGTTTGATGTCTGGTATCGTGATTCCTCCTGCTGTGTTCTTCTATCTCAAGATTACTTTTGCTATTCGGGGTCTATTTTGGTTCCATATGAATTTTTGGAGTATTTGTTCTAGGTCTGTGAAATATGTCATTGGCATTTTAATAGGGATTGTATTGAATCTGTAAATTGCTTTGGGTAGTATGGCCATTTTGATGATGTTGATTCTTCCCATCCAAGAACACGGTATATGCTTCCATTTATTTGTATCTTCCTTAATTTCTTTCTTCAATGTTACATAATTTTCAGAGTACAGGTCTTTTATCTCTTTGGTTAAGTTTACTCCTAGGTACTTTATTTTTCTTGTTGTTATAGTAAATGGTATTTTCTTTTTTGTCTCTGTCTCTGCTATTTTATTGTTGGTGTACAGAAATGCCTTAGATTTCTGTATATTTATTTTGTACCCTGCTATTTTGCCAAATTCACTTATATCGAGTAGTCTTTTAGTGGAGTTTATAGGGTTTTCTAGGTATACTATCATGTCGTCTGCAAATAGTGATAGTTTTACTTCTTCTTTCCCAATTTGGATGCATTTTCTTTCTTTTTCTTGTCTGATTACTGTGGCTAGGACTTCAAACACTATGTCAAATAGGAATGGAGAGAGTGGAAAGCCTTTTCTAGTTCCTGATTTCAGGGGGAATGCTTTCAGTTTTTGTCCATTGAATATGATGTTGGCTTCAGGCTTCACATATACAGCCTTAATTGTGTTAAGGTATGCTCCCTCTATTCCCCATTTTGCTGAGTGTTTTCATCATAAATGGGTTTTGTACTTTATCAAATGTTTTTCTCCATCTGTTGATATGATCATGTGATTTTTGTCTTTCATTTTGTTTAGGTGATGTATTATATTTATTGATTTGTGAATATGAAACCATCCTTGCATCCCTGGGATAAATCCCTCTTGATCATGGTGTGAGGTCTTTTTGATGTATTGCTGGATCCTGTTTGCCAATATTTTGTTGAGGATTTTAGCATCTATGTTCACCAGTGATATTGGCCTGTAATTTTATTTCTTTGTAGTGTCTTGACCTGTTTGGGGGATTAGGGTAATACTGGCTTCATAGAAAGAGTTTGGGATTTTTCCCTCTTCTTTGATTTTTTGGAATAGTTTGAGGAGGGTAGGAGTTAGTTCTTCTCTAAATGTTTTGTAAAATTTGCCAGTGAGGCCATCCGGTCCAGGGCTTTTGTGTGCAGGAAGATTTTTGATTACTGTTTCAATTTCCTTTTTTGTTATTTTCTGTTGAGACTTTCTACTCCTTCTTGATTCAGTTTTGGAAGGTTATATGTTTCTAGAAATTTATCCATTTACGCTAAGTTATCAAATTTCTTGCCATACAGTTGTTTGTACTAATTTCTTACAATCGTTTGTATTTCTGTGGTATCACTCGTGATTTCTCCTCTTTAATTTCTGATTTTGTTTATTTGGGTCTTCTCGCTTTTTTTCTAGATGAGCCTGGCTAGAGGCTTGTCGGTTTTGTTTATTTGCTCGAAGAATGAGCTCCTAGATTTGTTGATCTTTTGGATTGTTTTTTTTAGTCTCTATGCCATTTAATTCTGCTCTGATCTTGATGTTTTCCTTCCTTCTTCTTGCCCTAGGCTTTTTTTGTTGTTGTTGTTCTAGTTCTTTTAGCTGTAGGGTTAGATTTTTTACTTGAGATTCTTCTAGCCTTTTCAGATATGCCTGTATTGCTATGAACTTCCCTCTTAGGACTGCTTTTGCTGTGTCCCATAGGTTTTGGGCTGTTGTGTGTTCACTATCATTAGTTTCTAGAAATTTCTTGGTTTCTTCTTTGATGTCATTGTTAACCCATTCATTATGTAATAGCATGTTATTCATTCTCCATGAGTTAGGGTCTTTTTGATTTTTTTCTCTGAGGTTGATTTTCAGTTTCAAGGCATTGTGGTCTGAAAAGATACTTGATATGATTTCAATTTTCTTGATTTGTTGAGGCTCGTTTTGTGTCCTATCATGTGGTCTATCTTTGAAAATGTCCCATGTGCATTTGAAAAGAATGTATATTTTGCTTCTTTGCGGTGAAAAGTTTTATATATATGTATCAGTTAAGTTTATGTGGTTTAGTGTGTTGTTCAATGCCTGTATATCCTTGGTGTTTCTTTGCTTCAAAGATCTGTCTATTGTTGATATTGGAGTGTTAAAGTCCCCTACTATGAGTGTGTTGCTGTTGATATCCTTCTTGTGGTCTTCTAGTATTTGCTTTATGTATTTGGGAGCTCCTATGTTGGGTGCATATATGTTTAACAGTGTTATATCTTCTTGATAGATTGTTCCTTTAAGTATTATGAAATGTCCTTCTCTGTCTCTTTTTATTGCCCTTGCTTTGAAATCTGTTTTGTCTGATATGAGGACTGCTACCCCAGGTTTTTTTTCAGGTCTGTTTGCTTGGAATATTTTTTTATGTCTCTTTACTCTCAGTCTATGTAAATCTTTTGTTTTTAGGTGTGTTTCTTGTAGAGAGCAAATATATGGGTCCTGTTTTCTTATCCATTCCGTTACCCTATGTCTTTTAATTGGAGCATTTAATCCATTTACATTTAAGGTTGTTATTGACACGTGTTTATTCATTTCCCTTTGTAGTGGTGTTCCTCTCCTCTTTTTTCTTCTTTTTTCTTAGAATATTCCCTTTAGCATCTCTTGCAATGCTGGTTTGGTGGAGATGTATTTTTTTAGTCTTTCTTTGTCTGAGAAACTCCTTATGTCACCTTACATTTTGAATGAGATCCTTGCTGGGTAGAGTATTCTTGGTTGCAGACCTTTGTTTTTCATTGCTTGAAATATTTTTGACCAGTCCTTTCTGGCTTGTAGCGTTTCTGTTGCGAAATCGGTCGATAGCCTTATCGGAGATCCCTTGTATGTTATTTGCTCTTTTTCTCTTGCTGCTTTCAGGATTCTCTCTTTGTCTTTGAATGTTTCCATTTTGATTATGATGTGCCTTGGAGTGGTTTTTATTGTGGTTCCTCTTCATTGGAACTCTCTGCGCTTCCTGAACTTGCATAACACCTTTTCTCATCAGGTTCGGAAAATTTTCTGTCACTATTTCTCCTATCAGTTTTTTTGTTCCTTGTTCTTCTGATCCCTCTTTAATTCCAATTATTTTGATATTGTTTTTCCTTATTCTCTCCTGTAATTCCCTTATTTCTTCTTCGTATATTTTCAATCTTTTTTCATTTTGCTCTATTGTCTGGGAATATTTTACTACATTATCTTCTAAGTCACTAATCCTATCCTCTACTTCATTTAGTCTGCTTTTGACTGATTCTACTGTGTTTTTCAGTTCTGAGATTGAATTCTTCATTTCTTCCTGGTTCTTGTTAATAGTTTCTATGTCTTTTTTTTTTTTTTTTTTTTTTATGCTGGTGTAGTGCTCTTCAAGTTCCTGTAATTTTCTTGGAGCTGTTGGTAACTTCCTTGGAGGTTGTCATAGTTTTTTTTTGAAGGTTGTCGAGTATATTGAGCTTCTTCATCACCATTGTTTTGAATTCCGTGTCTGACATTTGGGCAATGTCTATTCCATCTACCTCTCTTTCTGGGTATTCCTCTTTTCTTTTCATTGAGAGGTTGTTTCTGCTTCTTACCATGTTGAATTCTTCTTGTTTGTTTTTTGTTATTTGGCTTTGTCTGCTTTGCCTTCTCACCTTTGTGTATGAGATTCTTTATGGTAGATCTGGGGGTTTCAGTGGTGCAGTGTCTTTGATCTCCTGAGCCTGAAGTTCTTGGGGTATCTTTTATATCGTTTGTTTATGCTGTCTGGTTATGTTTCAGATGTTCTTTGGTAGGATCTTTCCTCTGGCTAGTTGATTGAGAGTCACTCTATCCACTTTGTCTTGAGTTCTTTTGTGGAGGTGCTGTTGAAAACATAAACACACACCCCAGACAGGAGACCCACACCCCCTAAAATATCTCCTACCTTCTATCCTGCTATCATCAGCCAACGAACCAATATTAATATAAATGTAGAGAGATTAGAGCTTTTATTCTATAGGAAGAATAGATAACTGTTTTTAGGGAGGAAAAATATATTTTTTGTGAGACGGGATGATAGATTAATAATAGTTGAGACTATGCAAGACAGAAGGTAATATTTACATTGTATGTTGATAATGATAGAAGAAAAGGAGGGAAGAATGCAGAATATAGTAAGAAAGTGGAATTGTATAGTATTGGATTTATATAGTAGTTATATTCTATTTATTTAGAGTGAAAGGGAGGCTAAACTAGGCACATAAACAAATTTAAAAAATGAAAGAGGAAGGATGAGAAGGAGAGATTGTATGAAACAAATTAGAGATACAGTTTTTTCCCACCTTAGGAAAGAAAAAAAAAAGTAAGAATTATAATTAAAATTAAATTTACAATTAAAAATTAGAAATGAAAAAAATTAATGTAAAATAAAAAACGAATAAAAAAACTAAGATAGAAATAGAAATTTAAAAAGTATATAAAAGGAATGTTTTTACTCAGTTCAGCCTTTGTGTGTCATCTTCTTTTTCTGCGTCCACAGCTGGTCTAATGAGGCAGGTCAGAGGTTCCTGTTCCTTGCAGCAGTGGTGCGCCCGTGGTGACCTGCACGGAGCGTTCCTTTGGCATCTATTGGAGCTGGCCGAGGTGCTTTTGCACGAGGCCCTGTGCGTGTGCAAGGTGGCCTGAGCTAGTCTCAGGCCTGCTGAGTCACGCTTCGGGAGTTGGTCTTTCGCCTCTTAGGACGGGACCCCAGACACTTCTGCACAGTGGAAGTGAGCGTCTGTGAGTCGCTTCAGTCAGTTGTTTCTGCACCGCAGCTGCCTGCCATTGCCACACCCACCTGGACAGGCATAAGCAGAGCCTGAGCAAGAGGTCTGCGCTCCGACTTGGTGCCCACTGGAGCTGGCCAGGGGTGTCTGTGCATGGTCTTCTGCGTGTCCAGTGGGCCCTCCCTGTGCCCGTTGGGGCATTGTTCTTATGTCTGTTGGTGTGTGTCTGAGTGGCACCTGGACGCGCGGCTCCGCACACCTGGGCCAGTGAATGAGGGCACTTCTCTATGCGCACCCGCACGACCCTAGGGGAGGGTTGGGGAGTGGACGAGTGCACTTCTATGCCTGCGCTCCTCAAGAATGTCCTATCACCCCCAAACTTTCCACCTCTCTCCACAGTTCACAAGAGAAAAATATAAAGGAAAACTATGTTCTCACCTTCACAGCAGCATGCTATCTCCCGTCTTCCAGCGCCAATGCCACCTGGTTGAGTCCTGTCTCTGTCAGTGGGCAGAGATCCACTCTCCTCCCGAGTCCTCTCTGGGGAAGCCTGTGGTCACCAAAAAGCCTTTGTGTACTTCCGGCAGCAGCTCGGGTAGCCACCCCAGTCAGAAATTCCATGTCATTACTTTTTCCTCCAATATCCTCACTAAACAGGTTTTTACCAGATGTTTTTCTCTAATCCAGCAGTGACAAGGCTCGACTCCTGCCAGTGTCCAGCTGCTCACTCAGATGTTCTGTCTGCAATTAGTCCAAACTACAGACAGGTCTCGGGAGTCTGAAAGCGCAGCCTCCCCTCACTCCTCTGCCATCTTCTCTCTCGAGCCCACATTCTTAATTCTTGAGGCTGTGAGTTAATTTCTTTAAACATCAATTTTCTCATTCATAATAGACAGACTACACATACCTCATAAGGTTGTGAGAAATGAATGAGAGAAGGCATTGGAAGTGCTTAGCACAGTATATGACATGCAATTCAGTGCTCAGTAAATGCTAGTTATTATTAGGAGCGTAATATATACTTGCAGCCACTAATATAGAGAGTACAATACAATAAGTATTGTAAATAGAAAGAGCTTTGGGGACAGAGGGAAAATCATTTATAGCCAGGGTTGGGGTATAATAAAGAATTCAGATTATAAAGGATAGGGCCAAAATGAAGGGTTAGACAGACATGCTCTGTCTCCCTCTACAACTAGAAAAGAATACAACTACCTAAAAACAAAAGATAACGAGAAATTTCAGAAAATAAAACTACATGGAAGCCCAACATATGAAGTTATAACCCAGCGGTGCTTGCCTGGACGGGTAGGAGGGGAAAAATCAGAACCAGAATGGAAAGGTCAAGCGGGACTGTTTACGGTAGCAGCGGGGAGAGCGGCAGGGGGAGCAATCCCGGCTCTAGTTGAGCCCCAGCATCTCGAGACCCCAATGCAGGAAAAGGAAGCCCCCCCACTACATCAGACGGTGAGTCCCAGATGGCGGGAGGACAGATCCTGGTCTCTCAGTGGAGAATAACGGCAGGAATCCATCTTGGACCCCCGCCCCCACACAAAGCACCGCAGCATGGTGAAAAAGGTTGGGATTGCCGCTGGTCACTGGGTAGTGACGAGTACACAGGGCTCCGCCCCCCACAGCCTGCCCAGAAAGCAAAGCAAAACACAAATCTGTCAAGATGAAGGAGACAACAATTGAAATCCTGGTGATGCAGCTCACCAGGCAGCAGATGAAGAACCTGACAGATGAACAAATAAGAAACCTTTCAGAGGCTCAGTTCAGAGTTATTGTTATAAGGTGGCTTACAGAATTAACAAAAGATTTGGAACAGGACAGTGAAGGAAAGAAAACCACTCATGCTGAAAAACACATACAAGACAAGTGGTGAGGAAATAAAATCCAGAGATCAAATCAACAAACCGGAACATAGAGAAGGAACAAACAGTCAACCAGTGCAGAAAGAGGAAATGAAAAGAAAAGAAAGTGACAAGAGTATCAGAAACCTCTGGAACAGCTATAAGAGATCAAACATTCAGATTATAGGATTGCCAGAGGGTGAAGAAGAAGAACTAGAAATTGAAAAATTATGTGAAAAAATAATGAAGCAGAAGTTCCCAAACTTGGGGAAGGAAATAGACTTATAGGTCCAGGGAGCAAAGAGAGTTCCAGAAAAACTGGACCCAGGGAGAACCACACCAAGACACATTATAATCAAATTGTCAAAAATTAAAGCTAAAGAGAGAATCTTAAATGCAGTAAGAGAGAAGAAAAGAATCATGTACAAAGGGGTCCCAATTAGACTATCAGCTGACTTCTCAAGGGAGACCCTGCAGGCAAGAAGGGACTGGCAAGAAATATTCAAAGTAATGAAAATTGAAAACCTACAACCCCGAATACTCTATCCAGCGATATTGTCATTCAGAATAGAAGGGCAGAGAAAGTGCTTCCAGGACAAAGTAAAACTGAAGGAGTTCATTTGATCCAAACCACAATTATATGAGATGTTAAAGGGACTGGTTTAGAAGAAGGAGGATTAAAATTATGAACATTAAAATTAAAACTGTATCACAAGAACCAACAACAGAATCTAGGGAATTGAAACAAAGGCAAAGTAAATAAGTAACGAGAGTGCAAAAAGAACTATAGGTATGGGGAACATATTGGGGGGATGACAGCAGGGAGGGGAAATGGGGAGAGGGAGGGAGATGATATAGGAATTAAGAAACATAGCAGGAGGGGATGGAATAGACAGGAAGAGGTTGAGAATAACTATATGCACAACCAATGGACATGGACTAAAAGTGGGGGACAGCTGGAGGGAGGGGGCCACCGGGTGGAGGGGAGCAGAGGGAAGGGAAATTGGGACAACTGTAACAGCATAATCAATAAAACATATTTAAAAAATAAAGCTGAATACACGGCAGGAAAAAAAATGAATCTTAGAGGTGAGTGCATTTAAGTAGTGACCTGAGAAGATATAAGATTTAACAAGTGGGGATTATGGAAAATTTCATTTGATAGAAACCACATGAACTCTTGCTTCAGACTGTAGGTTTCATGCACTTTGGTATCGCTAAGGCCTGCAACAGTGTCCAGCATAGACTAAAATACTCAGCAAATATTTGATGAATGCATATTGAAAGGGCCAGAAGAATTAAGTCTATAATTGATTTGTTCAAATCAGTATCCAAAGAAATCCACACACCACATTTGCTTGACTCTATACTCTAAAGCAGTCTCCCTCCTTTTTTCAGTATTGTTGACTTGTTGAAGAAACTAGTTTTTGTCTGGTAGAATGTACCACATTCAGGATTTGTCTGTTATTTTTATTTGAAGTCATTTAATTTGCTCCTCCATTCCCTGTATTTTTTATAAGTGAAAGTTAAGTTTAAAAGCATAATAAGGTTCAGGTTCAACTTTTGGCAAGATTTCTTTATAGGTTTTACTGCATGTTTCATACTATATTACATCAAGATGCACACAGTATCTAATTGTCCCATATTTTAGGGATGAGTAAACTGATCAGAAAATTCAGTGGGTAACTGTTTAATCCAGTGCAAGTCTCCTGATCAGCATTTCATCTAATGGTTTCATTTGTTGGTGATTATTGCCCAAATCAATTATATCATTAGGGATTATAAGATAGTGATTAAAAAACTATCATGCCTTCTATACTAACTAGTTAGAACACTTTTGTTGAAAATAACTTTATTTCATTAGCTAGGGGTCTTTGGTTACCATGTCATACAGAGAAATCAAGATCAATGCTTAATTTTTAATTGTTTATTTTCAATGTGAAAAGTTGGTACTCAAATTACTCACTAAAATGTCCAATGAGAGGTGTGAACAGGTGTTACCTTTTATTTTTTAAATGATTTTATTTATTTATTTTATACAGAGAACAGAAGGGAGGGAGACAGAGGGAAAGAAACATCAATGTGTGAGAGAAGCATTGATTGGTTGTCTCTTACATGTCCCTAACCAGGGACGTGGCCTGCAAACCAGGCATGTGCCCTGACTGGGAATCAAACAGGCAATCTTTTCGTTCATGGGACAGTACTCAATCCACTGAGCCATGCCTGCTAGGATTATCTTTTATTTTAAAAATATCTTTATAAACTCATAGGTTTTTGTATGTTTAACTTGTTTCATTCAATTGCATTCATTATTGTTTTTGATGGTCCAACTGGCCTATCTTTGGGTAATGGAATTTCTTCTCACAATATTAATTTTGAATATGACCTTTAAAAACTTGTCAATGTTAATATATTACTTGCAGTGATGAGGTCATACCTTCAGAAATAATTTATATACATCCTTTTATTCCAATTCTGACAGGTACTCTCTATGAGCATTCAAAACCAACATTGATTAAGAATATTTTAAATAAACGTGTCTTTCCCAAGTAGTACTTTATGGATAAAAATAAATTAATATGAAGAATTACCATATTACATGAGCGATTTTATAAGGATTTGAATATAAGGCAATTCCTTTTTCCTGAGGAAAGAATTATTAAAAAAAAAAAAAAAGCCCTTTGTATTTGGGCATATATGGTACATTTCTCTGTGTGTGCGGTAGGTATGTTTTTAACACAAGTGGTAACAAACTATCTCATTTTCTGTTTTTTGACCATGTCTTAAAGGTCACATGTCAGTACTTACTCTTTTTAACAGTTGCAGTGTTTCGTCATTTGGATGTACCATGATTTATTTAATCAGGTCCCCATTGATAGACATGTACGTAGTTTGTTTCAAATATTTTGCTATTTATAAACAAGACTCCAGTGAAGATCCTTACAGATAAGCTGTTTCATACATATGCAAATTTATCATTATAATAATTTCCTGGAAGTGGAATTATGACATAAAAAGATGTATATTTTTTAAATTATATTTTATTGTTTATGCTATTACAGTTGTCCCGGTTTTCCCTTTTTGCCTTCTCCACCCAGCCCCCCCCCCACTCTATCAGGCAATCCCACACCATTGTCCATGTCCATGGGTAATTCATATATATTCCTTGGCTACTCTGTTCTCTATGCTGTACTTTACATCCTCATAACTATTCTGTAACTACCATTTTGTACTTCTTAATCTCTTCACATTTTCCATCCAACCCCCCAACTCCTCTTCCAACTGGCAACCATCAAAACATTCTCTGTATCTATGATATTGTTTCTGTTCTGCTTGTTTGCTTATTTTGTTTTTTAGATCCAATTGTTGATAGGTATGTATTTATTGCCATTTTATTGTTCATGTTTTTAATTTTCTTCTTGAAGAAGACCCTTTAATGTCTCATATAATACTGGGTTGGTTGTGATGAACTCTTTTAGCTTTTTCTTGCCTGAGAAACTCTTTATCTGTCCTTCCATTCTAAATTATAGCTTTGCTGGATACAGTAATCTTGGTTGTAGGTCCTTGCTTTTCATCACTTTGAATACTTACTGCCAGTCCCTTCTAGACTGCAAAGTTTCTTTTGAGAAATCAGCTGACAGTCTTAGGGGGGCTCCCTTGTAGGTAACTCCCTTCTTTTATCTTGCTACTTTTAAGAATCTCTTTTGTCATTAACCTTTGGCATTTTAATTATGATACGTCTTGGTGTGGGCCTCTTTGGGTTCATCTTATTTTGGACTCTCTGCACTTTCTGGACTTGTATGTCTATTTTCTTAACCAAGTCAGGGAAGTTTTCTTCCATTATGTTTTCAAATAGGTTTCCAATTTCTTGCTCTTTCTCTTTTCCTTTTGGAACCCCATGATGTAAATGTTGGTACACTTGAAGTTGTCCCAGAGGCCCAGACACTTCTCTCATTTTTTTGTTTATTTATTTATTTTTAGAGAGAGGGGAAAGGAGAAAGAGAGGGAGAGAAACATCACTGTGTGGTTGCCTTTCACTCACGGCCCCAACTGGGGACCTGACGTGCAACCTAGTAATGTACCCTGACTGGGAATCGAACCAGCAACACTTGGCTCACAGGCCGACGCTCAATCCACTGAGCCACTTATCTCATTTTTTAATTCTTTTTTCTTCTTGCTGTTTTGATTGGTTGGTTTTTGTTTCCTAATGTTCCAAATCACTGATTTTATTCTCAGCTTCATCCACTGTACTGTTAATTCCACGTAAACTTCAATTAGTGTATCCTTCATTTCTGACTAGATCTTTTTTTATGTTATTGGTCCTCAGTAAGTTCCTTGAGCATCCTTATATGTTTTGAACTCTGCATTTAGAAGATTACTTGTTTCCATTAAGTTCAGTTTTTTCCTGGAGTTTGTTCTTTTCTTTCATTTGGGCCATGTTTCTTTGTCTCCTCATTTTGATAGCCTTCCTGTGTTTGTTTCTATATATTAGGTAGAGCTTCTATGTCTCCCTAGCTTGATAGAGTAGTTTAATGTATTATAGTAGGTGTTCTATAGAGTCCGGTGGCACAGTCTCCCCTATTACTAAAGCTGTGTACTCAAGTTGCACCCACTGTGTGGGCTGTGTACACCCTCTTCTTGTAGTTCAGTCTCGATTGCTATTGGCACATCCAAGGTCAGCCACCACCTGTGTTCTGTTCGGGGTCACACAGCATAAGCAGCTACAAACCAATCTGCCTATGGCTGCTACTTTTGCTGGGATCGGAGGTGCCCAGGAAAGGCCTCGTTATGAACCAGGGCCAACTGCTGCTAGTACCAGGCCTGGGGCAACTTAGCAAGAGGTATTCAACTCATTGAACCCAGGCGCTGCTTATTTGAGAGAATTTAGGAAAGTCTGAAGCATGAGCCAACACAGGCCATTCATAAGGAAAAGCCACTGGAAACAGCTTGGGTGTTGGACAGTTGGGTGTGACAGAGCCACAGGGAATCACCATTGTGGGGCAAACAGTGTGAGAGAGGTTGATGGAGTCTCAGTTATGGCACCTGCCAGCTCTGTGGCTCTGTGGGGAGGCGGCTCAAATAAGGACCAGCACTTCTGTCTGGGAGAAAGCTGACCCTTAGCTCTTGCCCTGATGCCAGACAATTCAGTTCCTCCCTGTATGTTTCTGATGCCTTTTAATCTGCTGCCCTAGCACTGGAGCTCAGAGGGAGTCAGTCCAAGTAATTCTGTGTTTGGACCCTTTAAGAGGAATTGCCTGTGATTCTTGCAGTTTCTGTCTTCCACATCCTCAATTCCTGCTTGTTTTTACAGCCAGAAGTTATGAGAACTTCTCTTCCTGGCACTGTAACCCTGGACTGGGAGGCCTGGTGTGGGGCTGGGACCTCCTCCCTCCTGAGATATCCCTCCTGATATTTATCTGCCGTATGTGAGTGTGGGACCAGCCCATTCTGCAACATTGCCCCTCCTACCAGTCTCTATGTGGTTTCTTTATTTTCATATTTTGTTTCTTCTTTAATTCTGTAGCTGTAGGACTTCCATTCTGCTCAATTTCTCATGGTTCTGAATAATGGTTGTTCTGTGGTTTAGTTGTAATTTTGATGTGGTTGTACAAGGAAGCAAGCCACATTTACCAACACCAACATCTTGACCAGAATTTTTTCCTTTAATATCTAGTATGTGCATTTTTAATTACTAACTTGCCCTTCATTCAGGTTGTTCCATTTAACACTTTCACCAAAGTATGAGAATGTTTATTTGTCAACACTCTCACTAACACAGCCATATTCATTTATTTTGGATTATACAACTATAATTAATACACATTCCCACACTGATTTTTAAAAGGAAAAATGTTTTAAAAAGGAACTCTAACAAGAAATGCTATGGAAACACAAAAGACTACCCTGAAGAATCCATTGGCCAACATAGTCCATGTCTGCATTATAACAAAGGATATTTTTTGTGTATAACATATCCTTATAGATTAGACTAGCTATGTAGCTAAACATGTCAGAAGATGACAATGAGAGGATCTCTTGAAATCATTGTTCTCCTATCCATAAAAAATATATTATACATTTAGCCAAAGTAATTTTGTCAAATATCTGGATCTTTTACAGTTGTATAATTATATAGAATGATAATGTGATCAATCCATCAATGATTACAAACAGACTTTTTTTGTAATCCCTCAATCCCCATCCCTCTAAATTAGTTTTAGTTTTAAGGTTTGAGAAAGGAAATATATCATGTTAGGTATTTTTCAGACTTTGCCACTCAACGAGGAACACTCTTCTTCTTGCTTTAATGTGAAGTTCCCATATTGAAGTTGAATAGTTTTAAAAGTTGTTTCTTAAAGGCCTTGATGAATAACAGCTTATTTAAAGAACCTGACAAATAAGTGTATAGCATAGAACTCAGGGATAAGTGCTGAAAATAAAACCTCTGACTTGTTTTTCTTTATTTAAGAAACTATGGGCAGGAGCAGAATTAGTGTCCAGTGTGCTTACAGAGTGATTAAGTATTTGCTTCCTCATTGGATCTATTTTGAATCATACATGGTAGAACACTACCATGAGGCACTAAATAAGTGTAGTCTGAGCTTTATAATAGGCTTTGTGATGAAGGAGACTGGAAGTACATTAGCATTGGTGAAGAACAATATTTATAGAGCAAAAGGAGATACTCTTTATTCCCTTAAATGCACTAAGATGTGTGCTGTCCCTTGTAAAGAAAGATGATATCACTCAGTCAACCACCATTAGCAGAGTTTGCACTTGAAGTTGTTTTTTCTAGCCACAGAAGTGAGCTTGTGTTAAACAACCTGCCCCCCTTTCCTGTCCAGGCCCTCTTGAAACCAATGGTGCACACTGTGAAACAGCTGCTTAAACTTAATGTTGGAATGAATGAGTAGGTTAGAGTTATCTGGCCTTTCTAGGGATTAAGCCCTGTAACTGTGGCCTCATTTTCACTGGACTATAACCCAGTGAACTCCTTGGGTCCATATCCATAATATATTACAGCTTTATTTAAAATTAAATGACCATGAATACTCTGGGAAATATCATACCTTAGCTGAGGAACAAAAAATTTCTTATTCAGATTTGTAATCCCCATAATTAAAATTTATACCACTGGGCCCTGGCTACATTCTGTGTACTTACAGAAGGACTGAGTTGACATAATTTTTACATAATTTTATTTTATTTTTTAAATTTAGTGGTACATTTTCAAGAAGTAAAATACACAAAAGAAAGCACTGTTAAACTCTTTCTGAAAGTTATTGTGTGTAAATGGTAACACTGTCCATCTCCATTCCTTATCCATAAAGGGCTTATGTCTCAACAAAACAAGCAAATATATAGTAGGTAATATTGGACAACATGGTATCTACATATTTTTATGTCAAGTGCATTAATATACTAAGACAATCTCTAAATAGGGGCCTAAAAGTAGTATCTATATCTTAAATACTCAGAAAATTATAAAGTCCAATTCTAAGAACTAATCCTAGAAACAGTGCATTCTTGCCACATGACCAAATTGTTAACTGAGTCAGAAAACAGAAGAACCACCTTGTATAGTTATGCCAAAGAAATCAAATGTACCATGTCCATGGACAAATTAAATGGTTTACAAGGGGCACATGGACTAAGTGAGCAGAAAATTAAAGACAAAAGAAACACAAGGGTGGGCGAAACTAGGTTTACAGTTGTTCATATAATGATACAATAATTAATAAATAATAATACAAGAATAAACTCTGTGTTTCACCTACTCACAATCTTAAATCTACTTTTGCTCACCCCTGTGTTTTAGGGAAGCAGCTTAGCATAGTAGATACAAATGCGGACTTTGGGAAGAACCACACTTGCACTTAGCATTGATGTAAAAATGCTAAGTATAACAGATCATAAAATGGTGGTTAAGAGCATGGGTTGTGGAGTCAAACTAATGCATTTTTTTAAGCTTAGCTGCTGACTAACTGTGTAAGCTTAGATGAGCTATTTACTATTTCCCTGTTTCGCTTTCCTCATTTGTAAAATGAGGATGTTAGAACTTGCCTCATAAAGTTGTGTAGGGTGAGAATTAAGTGAGATCATTCATATAGCTACAGAGAGCAAGCACAAAGTAAGGCTCAATATATGATACAGACTTTCTAGCAACAGCAGCAGCAACAGTAGAAATAGAAATAATGTCAAAAATAACCATCCTAAATGTGGATTAAATCCCTGACTCTGACCTCATTAACATCAGATTTATACCTGTAAAACCTTAAATGTGAATATTGCCCTATCCTTCTGGCTCCCTCACACTTATTCCTCGGAGGCTCTCCTTGGATCACATTGAGCTCTATAGTCCTCTTGCCCTTTTCTCCTTTCTCTTTCTCCCAGTCCCTGAGCTTCCTACTACCCTTACTTCCTTGCCCTTCTTTCCCTCCTCTAATTCATTTCTATGCCAGAATCAGAGTGATTTATCTAAATTGTAAGTCTGATCATGTTGCTGCTTTGGCAATTACTCATGATAATGGCTTGTCATTGGCTCTTCAGAGGAAACATAAAAACTGGTGAAAATTGTTGATAATTAAACTGACTTGTCTTGGGAGGATGAGGGAGAATTAGTGAATTGTGTGTTTCTTTCTAGACCCTTTAGGACAGATGTCAATGTTTTTATTTGAATAATAAGTGCTTGCCAAGGTCAAGGAGAAACTGTTGATGAACCATCTAATGTAATTCCAAGAACCCAGCAGTACACACCACACTGTAATTGATGATGAGGCTGAAAGGTTGAACAATTGGTTGGTTTAATATTCTTGAACCATTGTATAGGTTAGCTGAAAATCTTTTGTTCAAAATTAGGAGACTTTTCTTACTAGCTGTGTCATCTTGGATTATCTCTATTTTTCATTAAGTTCTGATAATGCCTGATTCCTTTATGCCATCTGAATGGCTGAGTCTTGTGATAAACAAAAGCCCCACCATAAACAAATGTTCTTCTTACAGCAATATGCCTTCAATATAATTGGAAAGGATGGATAATAGGGGTGAACATAATTAAGTGTCATAAAAATGAAACTATAGTCTGTGGATGATGATGAAGATGGATGATGATGATGATGATGGTGATGTTTGCTAATATTTATTGGCAATTACTATATGCAAGGACTGGTTTTAAACACTGTATACATGTGATACTCTAATCCTGAGCCACAGAGAGGTTAAATTACTTACCCAGGTTTACACAACTAATAACTAATAGGATTTGAACCTGGGGAGGTTTAAGTAAATGGGATTGAGGACTACTGTTCTTAACTCATCAGTGAGCAAAAAGAGTGCACTAATAGATAAATAAGAGAAGGAGAGATATTCACATTTATACCAGCTGGAATATGGAAAGGCATCAGAACTGGGGTGCAGAGAGATGTTAGAGGTGTTAAGATGGAGCTGGAGCTGGAGACAGAGCACTAAGTTTTACTCTGAAGGTTGGTACCTGACTGTGCATTTGAGTTGAGGCTTCTACACAGGCTGGAAGTTGGGCCAACCAAAAACTTATTGGTCAGAGAAGTAAATTCCAAATACCTAACAACATATTTGGTGTGGGGTCAGGTGTGGAAAGTGGGGTGGAGGAGGATGTTACTACTTTAAAGTTAGGGACAAGAGTTGGGGGAGAAGAAAAATGGCTCCCACTAGACAATTGCATGTATGCAATAAGGGAAAGAGAAGTGAGGAGAAAAGCTCATTTTTGAGTTAATAACTGATATTCCAGAGTTTCAGGGTCTTCAACCTTTGTGGATTAGGGATTCAGGGCAATTTTATATCAAATAATGTCAAAAAAACACAAAAATATTGGGATTCTATGGTTAGAACTCTAGCAATTTTAAGACAATAAAGTGCCAAGGGAGGCAGGGGGTGAAAAAAAACCCAAGGATTTGAAAGGTAAAGCTCTGGAGATGTTAAACACTAATTCCCCTTGCATTCCAAGTCAATCACATTTTTAGCCCCCAGGACAGTGGAAATGGGCTTAGGGAGTAGAGGATGGGGTTCAAAAAAGGGGAAGGTCGCCTGGGCAGGGATTTGGGGGCAGGGATTTGGGGCCTCCCTCCCTAGGCTTTAACTGGAATAACTCCCATTTTATATTGAGGGTTTCTGTATATTATAATGGTTTCTTTATTAGGTAAAGGCATTCCAAACTTAAAGAAAAAGACAAAACTGTTTCAGTGAGGGGGAAAAAAAGGACATGGAACTTCTAAAAAGTATTCCTTGCCCTTTTTGAAAATAGTGATAGATTCTAAGAAGAATGTTTTGGCTGGAAGACTAGGGAGAGCCAACTAACAACTCAGCAAATCAGTGATCCTGTACTGTGAAACCAATAGGGGCAGCAGCAACAACAATGACAATAATAACAGTTACTATATTAAGCACCAACTCTGACCAGGGCACAGGGCTAAATGCTTATGCAGATTGTGCCATTTAATTCTCGGTAGTTCTATGAGATAAAATACTTTCATTATCTCATTTTGCAGCTATAATCACTTTTTTGTACCTGAAGGAATTGAGCAAGTGGTCTACATATATAGGAATAAACTAAGCAAGAGCATTTTTAAATTTTATTCTACATATACATTTAAATAATTGCTCAGGGCTTGTGCAGCTGAAATACATACCTATGTTCTGGTGACCTATTCCTTTAAACTCAGGAAATTCTGAGTTTGGAAGGTCAAACCACAAACTGGCCCCTAGTATTAGGAATATCTGATGTTTTTTTTCCAAGAGGGAAGAGTTTTTTGTAGATTTAAGTAAAAGAAGAAATGTTTCCCTTATAGCAATGCAAGATTTTATTGCAATTGCATGTTTGCTTGAAAAGACTTTTATTAATCTGTTTGCTCAACAAATACTTATTGAACACCAGCTAAGTGCTCTGAGCCCAGAATCTCAAACATACAAAATTAAGAGACCAGTTTGATTAATATAATCTAAGGAATTTCTGAAATTACCAAATCCTAGTTTAGATGGTACCTATTGCTTAAGTGTGATTTCTCAGTTTAATTCCAATAGATAAATACCCATGCAAAGGGACAATAACATTCTGTAAATGCTAGATCATGGAATTAAGGAACTTTAAAAATAAAGTAACCCATTTCCTATATTTTGCAGATCATAGAGACAGGCTTAGAAATTGTAAACTCTATAACATTGGACAGGTTTCTTAACCTCTCTGAGCCTCAGTTTCCTTATGTGTAACATGGGGATAATAGCACTTGCATTATAGAAATATGGTAAGGATTACATAAGACAATTTATATGAAGTTCTTAGTGGGGTACCTGACATACACAACATGTTCAATACACGTTTACTGTTATTGTGATCATTACTTTCCAAGTGAGGGGACTGCAACAGAGAGGGAAAGTGACTAGCCCAAGGTGACATAACTTGTTAATGTTAGAACAAATATTAGAACTCAAATATCTATTAGTACCCAAATATTCCTTTTACTATACTGCCCATTTACTTCCTAGGAGTAGGTAATGTAAACTTCCCAGGTCTGTGATAAATATTTTAGCTCATCCAGAGAGAACAATGACAAAGAAATGGCTGACATAACAAGAGAATTTCTATACCCAAAAAACAAAACAGCAAGGGATAAATATAGAACAAATGAGAAACAACAGTTGCCAGAAAGTTTAGATAGCAATGTTGGAGCATCATTATGCCCGGTGAGTCACAGAAGTGATCTCTATCCTAATTCCTTTATCCACCACAAACATTCCTACAAAAAGTACTAGGTTTTTCTTTTTTCTTGGAGATGGAAGTGGGGAGATGGAATGAGTGAATGTTTCACAAAATCTTACCATGAATTGAGCTTTACTAGACAATTTCTATTTGCAAAGCAGAGGAACCCTGTAATTGAAGTTAGAATGAAAACATGAATACTACCAAGAGTCAAGAAATGATAGATTTTAAAAGAATAGTGGGCTGGATTGTACTTCTTAGTAGGACCTGTTGATAAATTTAGCAAAAAAAAAAAAAGGCTCAACGGTAAAGCCATGTTGTTGTTGGCTTGTGTAGTACAGTACATATTAGTACAGTACTGAGAGTATTTGATTTGTTAAATGAAGATATTCTTAAGAATTAAAAATATATTTTAAAAGCCATTCTGTCCATATGCTAAAAGAATCAATTGATTTACTGTTGGCTAAGCAACAAAAATGATATATTCTTTCCTAAACTGTATTTCAGTTTAATTAGAGGACGGCAGTGTTAGTCGTTGCAACATCCAAGGAGTATTTAAAATGTTCCAGGAGATTCCTAAAAGGAACAAGGCCATTTTGCTCAATTTATTGCTGTGAGTGCCATGGCATGGGGACTGCTGCCAGGAAGTCTGACTGGAGTTCCTAGTCCACCAAAAGGGATATGTCATGATTATTTCAAGTGCAATTACTATACAGAATGTTTTTTTTTAACTTCCATCCTTTAATCTTGAGTTGGATGATAAGCCTCTCCTAAAACAATTATATTTATTTAAAAGAAAATATATTGATAGCACTTTGCTTATATGGTCAATAATTTTCACCTTCACAGGGCATCAGGTACTGTTTATACAGCACTAGACATTGCAACAGGACAAGAGGTAAGTGCTAACATTCCATCCTGATTTTTATTTTCCTTTATTCATATTGATCAGATTTCCTCTTTGATGGCATCTATGCCTGAAAAAATAATGGGTAGCACTGGGTTGATGTTGGAGTTTTTCTTTATCAGTGTCCAAAGTATCTGAAGTGGATAGTTTACTCATGATCAACCACAGATAGGGGAATGGGTTTGTGGCACCAAGTAAAAGCTTAGCAAGATAAAGAGTCCATGTACCCCAAAATATGGATGTTTGAGTATAGTCTAATAATTATAATTAATTCCTATATTTTACTAATCATTTAGGTGGCCATAAAGCAGATGAACCTTCAACAGCAGCCCAAAAAGGAATTAATTATTAATGAAATCCTAGTCATGAGGGAAAATAAGAACCCCAATATTGTTAATTATTTAGACAGGTAAGTGTTTTCTCTCATTATGCATTTGTTTCCTTTATATCATTTCCTTGGCAAATTACTTTATTTATGATCTGTTCATTTAGTATCCATTCTATAAATATTTCTCAAATGCTACAAAATAGTTGAATATCAGATCAATTGTTAAACATGCATCCATTTATCTTTGTCCATCTATCAAACATTTGAAGGCACATTTTATAGTCTTGCTTATGAGCAGTTTGTATAATTTCCCATTGAGGATCATGACTTTATGTTCGCAGGAAATAGCCTACTGCATGTAGGAGAGGGCTGTTGTGCATTAAATATTTCATCAAGTGTTTGTTTGAAGCCAGGGCAATCTCTGGGTGTCTTAAGTGAGGAAGGCTGCCTAAGATGGCCCTGCTTTAATGAAGATTTTTGATTAACTGACAATGAGGCCTAGGGAATTGAGACTTATCTCAAACCTTTTTTCTAGACCAGGTAATTAATGTCTCTTTCATCAGTGGTATTAGCAAGTGGGTTATAAATAGACATTTAAAGACAGCACCAGCTCTTCACTTGTGGTTAACATCTGTCTCATTCAGTTTCAATAAGTGTTTGTTTAGCACCACTGTGCTGTGTACTCTGGGGGAGTGGGGTGGAGAGGCAGTACAAAGGAAATAAGACT
This sequence comes from Furipterus horrens, assembly GCF_987537825.1. Taxonomy (NCBI): domain Eukaryota; kingdom Metazoa; phylum Chordata; class Mammalia; order Chiroptera; family Furipteridae; genus Furipterus; species Furipterus horrens. Next base: position 48,487,413 of record NW_028327187.1, on the reverse strand, counting down.
AGGTCTACAACCTCAATGAGCTTAAGATCTTTCTATCTGTGTTTTGTACAAGGTATACCAGTGGTACACAAGGAGGAAAAGGGGAGGTGCAAAAAAAGGAGGGTCAAATTTTACAGTACAAATCACTGTTTCAAAAAGTGTCACAGCTGACTCCTATCAGAACTGACACCTCAGCACAGTAAATCCATTGAACACATAAATCACTTTGATTTAGTGACTGCTTGAAAACATTTCAGTAATTAATTCAGTAGAATAAAAAATAATGCCAAGGTCTGAATAAAGAGCTTATATATCTGTATGACATGGGCTACTTCAGTCCAAGAAGTCAACATTGTAGCTCGAGTTATCCAGAAGGGCTATTCATTGATCCTGCTCATTGAAACTAGCTTTACAAGGAATGTAGTAGTCAGTTACCAGAGGTCTCCTTGCTTTTTTCCTTCCTCCATGGTGCACAGTCATATCTGATGATCCTTTGGTTTCCATGCATATTCTCTTCTAATGTTAAGGAAGTGTCTCATTATCACCATCACTGATAGTCTCTTCTTATGTAATATGACCAAATGCAGAGAGACTGATTGCAAATTGCCTTCATAATGGGAATATGAAATAATCCCCACTTTCTCAGGCCTGAGTCAGTCTTTTTCTTCTCTTGTTATAGCTATTTAGTGGGTGACGAACTATGGGTAGTCATGGAATACTTAGCTGGTGGCTCTTTGACTGATGTGGTCACAGAGACCTGTATGGATGAAGGACAGATAGCAGCTGTCTGCAGAGAGGTAAGAAAATAGAGTGTTTCTAGATGACAAGAAAACTGGAATTGGCACTTCTTTCTTTATCTTTGACTACTGAGAATGTGAATAACAGCAAAGTAATAATAGCACATTTTTTTCTACTGAAAAAATTGGAGAGCCTAAATTTAGTTTAAATCCTAATGTAATAGTACTCCCCTTCCCCTCCCTCTGTAGCCTCTTGTTTATTTTAATTGCCTTGCTATGGATCTTTTGAGTTCCATTATGCCATCCTCAGGGTACCATATTTAAGCCTGCATGCTTTTAAGTCTTAGTGAATGTGGAAAACAGTAATGTTAGTATGAAACTTCTTTCTGATTTGAAGGAATTTTTACATGGTAGTCTTGGATGAACAATGTGAACCATGGAAAAATACAAGCCATATTATAATCCCATCTTTTTCTAGAAGTAACTTAACCAAGGACTTCCCTCAGCCCAGAAAGTAGCTATGCTCGCAGTACAAATTTGGACATCCCTCATAGTCCTCTAGTGAGTCTAAGGGTCTGCCTCTTTTCCAATAACAGTGTCATATACCTAAACCAAAAATATTACATTATATTATTTTTTTCAACATTAAAAAACACTCTTCACTGAAATTTTATCTTGGGCATTACCATCTACCACACAAATTGTGATGAAGTTTTCTATAGATACAATTACAAACCCTGACCCACTGAAATCTAAACAATGATAGAAAAACAAAACCAAATAATTTCAGCTAGTCTTTGCTCTTTTTACCTTAAATTTTCACTTAAATTTCTTCCTTGCTCGCTCTCCTCTCATTCTTATTTTCTACCCCCCAAACATGCACACATAGCTGCTAAACACATACACTTCCTATTCATGCAGTATATCAAACTTATAATATTTAGGGAAATATTTAAGCCCGAGTCTCTTGGTTCCTTCTTCTAGTATTGCAATGCAAAGCCATTTTCAAACAAGTACCTGTAGTTATGTCATAGTGGTCCCCAAACATAGCTGTCCATCAGAGATAGCTTGGGGCACTTATTTTAAATACAGATCCCTGGGCCCCTCTCCAGACCTACTGAATCAAATCATATCGTGGAAGCAGAAGCTGCCTGCATCTGTTTGAGACCAAGCTGAATGCATACCCTCTATATAATTAGGTCAAAGTATGATTATAGTAATGGGTTAGTTTGACTATATTAATGACTTAGTGATACTCATCATACTATCACTCTTCATGTCCTAGTCTGACTCAGGAGTTTCATATGTATAATGCTAAACTGCATCACTGATGTAAGTAGTAATGTAATTTCAAAATGGTGTTAAGCACTTAGTAATCTCTTTCACTTGACAACATAAAACTATACCCTTACGCAAAAGTTATCTAGATTAAACTTAATTTTAAAAATTATTTGTGATATAATTAGAACTTTTTTTCCTGATTCAATAGTGCCTCCAAGCTTTGGATTTCTTGCACTCAAACCAGGTGATCCATAGAGACATAAAGAGTGACAATATTCTCCTTGGGATGGATGGCTCTGTTAAATTGAGTAGGTATTTTGGTTCTGATGGTGTTTGAGAGTGTATTGGGGGATTTCTGCTCTTTTACTGTATCTTGAGAAGAAAATGGCTATTAAAAGCAATCAGTTTGAAAGCCTTTAGAGTCCAGTTTTAAATAAAGAATTTGTTAATGCTATGTTTCTGTAGATTGTCACCAGATTTGGGGCATTTAATATTTCAGAATTTCTAGTGACTTTGATCTGCTGGATGACACATATTTAATAATAAAACTGAAAGGTTCTGTAATTTGGAGGGAACCAGACTGACATCACATCATTCAGCTATTTCAGACCATTTTAAAATCAGGACCAGGTTAGAGATCACGTAACAAAAGGATATGAGCAAGGCAGTCATTGAAACTCAGTGTCTAACTAAGGAAAGTATAATACAGCTGTAAATGAAAGTGACCTGTTATAAAAGAAAAATAATTTGAGCTTATTTTAAGTGACTTTTCTTCTCTGCAGCTGATTTTGGGTTCTGTGCCCAGATCACTCCTGAGCAAAGTAAACGAAGCACTATGGTGGGAACTCCATATTGGATGGCACCTGAGGTGGTGACTCGAAAAGCTTATGGTCCAAAAGTTGATATCTGGTCTCTGGGGATAATGGCAATTGAAATGGTGGAAGGTGAACCCCCTTACCTTAATGAAAATCCACTCAGGGTAAGTCAAAAGAAAACTCAGGTACTTCATCCTCAGGTAAGGGAAAAGGTGAAATGTCATTTCTTGTCTTTACCAGAATTGGCAAGAATGGGCTCTTTCCTGGGACAAGTGAAATAAAAGCTTCAGGTTACAATTTTTAAAATTACTATGAGTTATTTTTAGTTTCTATTAAGATGTCGCAACAGTTTTTTCCAGTGCTTTGATATCAGTATTTCTTTTCTTTTTAATTTTTAATTTTGCTTTTCAATTACAGTTGTCCCCTTTTCCTCTAATTTCTCTCCCCCACCCAACCCACCCCCTCTCCTGCAATCATATCCCTCCCCGTTGTCCATGTCCATGAGTCTTTTATACAGGTTCTTTGACTAAACCCTTCCCTTACTTATATCCCCCTTCTCTCCCTCTCCCCTCCCCCCTATTGACTGCTATTCTGCTCTTTGTTCAATTTAGTTCCTTTGTTTCTGTTGTTCTTTAGTTTCCTGTGTTAGGTGATATCATATGGTATTTTTCTTTCTTTGCCTGGCTTATTTCACTAAGCATAATTCTCTCTAGTTCCATCCATGTTGTTGCAAATGGCAGGAGTTCCTTCTTTCTCTCTGCTACATAGTATTCCATTGTGTAAATGTACCACAGTTTTTTGATCCACTCATCTACAGATGGGCACTTAGGTTGTTTCCAGCACTTAGCTATTGTAAACAGTGCTGCAATGAACATAGGGGTGCATAAGTTCTTTTGAATTGGTGTTTCAAGATTCTTCGTGTATAATCCCAGTAGTGGAGTCGCTGGTTCAAAAGGCAGTTCCATTTTTAATCTTTTGAGGTAATTCCATACTGTTCTCCATAGTGCCTGCACCAGTCTGCATTCTCAATAACAGTGCAGTAGGGTTCCCGTTTCTCCACATCCTCGCCAGCACTTGTTGCTTGTTAATTTGTTGATGATGGCCATTCTGACAGGTGTAAGGTGGTATCTCATTGTGGTTTTTATTTGCATCTCCCTGATGGCTAATGATGTTGAGCATTTTTTCATGTGTCTATGGACCCTCTGTATGTCCTCTTCGGAGAAGTGTTTGTTCAGGTCCTTTGCCCAATTTTTAATTGGGTTGTTTGTTTTCTTGATGTTGAGTCATACGAGCTCTTTATATATTTTGGAAATCAGTCCCCTGTCTGTGATGTTATTGGCAAATATGTTTTCCCATATGGTTGGTTTCCTTTTCATCTTGCTGATGTTTTCTTTTGATGAGCAGAAACTCTTTAGTTTGATGTAATCCCATTTATTTATTTTTTCCTTTATTTCTCTTGCTTTAGGAGATGTATCCGTGAAGAGATTGTTACGTGAGATATCTGATATTTTCTTGCCTATGTTTTCCTCTAGGACTTTTATGGTGTCATGGCTTACATTTAAGTCTTTGATCCATCTTGAGTTTATTCTCGTGTGTGGTGTAAGTTGGTGGTCTAGTTTCATTTTTTTTGCAGGTCCCTATCCAGTTCTCCCAGCACCATTTGTTAAAGAGGCTCTTCTCACTCCATTTTATGTTCCTTCCTCCTTTATCAAATATTAGTTGACCATAGAGGCCTGGGTTTATTTCTGGGCTCTCTATTCTGTTCCACTGATCTATATGTCTGTTCTTATGCCAGCACCAGACTGTTTGATTACAGTGGCTTTGTAGTATTGTTTGATATCTGGTGTTGTGATTCCTCCTGCTGTGTTCTTCTGTCTCAAGATTGCTTTTGCTATTCGGGGTCTTTTCTGGTTCCATATGAATTTATGGAGTATTTGTTCTAGGTCTGTGAAATATGTCATTGGTATTTTAATAGGGATTGCATTGAATCTGTAAATTGCTTTGGGTATTATGGCCATTTTGATGATGTTGGTTCTTCCCATCCAAGAACATGGTATTTGCTTCCATTTATTTGTTTCTTCCTTAATTTCTTTCTTCAATGTTATGTAATTTTCAGAGTACAGGTCTTTTATCTCTTTGGTTAAGTTTTCTCCTAGGTACTTTATTTTTCTTGTTGCTATAGTAAATGGTATTTTCTTTTTTGTCTCTGTCTCTGCTATTTTATTGTTGGTGTACAGAAATGCCTTAGATTTCTGTATATTTATTTTGTACCCTGCTATTTTGCCAAATTCACTTATTATATCGAGTAGTCTTTTAGTGAAGTTTATAGGATTTTCTGGGTAAACTATCATGTCATCTGCATATAATGAAAGTTTTACTTCCTCTTTCCCAATTTGGATGCCTTTTATTTCTTTTTCTTGTCTGATTGCTGTAGCTAGGACTTCCAACACTATGTTGAAAAGGAGTGGAGAGAGTGGACAACCTTGTCTAGTTCCTGATTTCAGGGGGAATGCTTTCAGTTTTTGTCCATTGAGTATGATGTTGGCCTCAGGCTTCTCATATATAGCCTTAATGATGTTAAGGTATGCTCCCTCGATTCCCATTTTGCTGAGTGTTTTCATCATAAATGGGTGTTGTACTTTATCAAATGCTTTTTCTGCATCTATTGATATGATCATGTGATTTTTGTCTTTCATTCTGTTTAGGTGATGTATTATATTTATTGATTTGCGAATATTAAACCATCCTTGCATCCCTGGAATGAAGCCCACTTGATCATGATGTATGATCTTTTTGATGTATTGCTGGATCCTGTTTGCCAAAATTTTATTGAGGATTTTAGCATCGATGTTCATCAGTGATATTGGCCTGTAGTTTTCTTTCTTTGTTGTGTCTTGACCTGGTTTGGGGATTAGGATAATACTGGCTTCATAGAAAGAGTTTGGGATTTTCTCTTCTTCCTGGATTTTTTGGAACAGTTTGAGGAGGATAGGAGTTAGTTCTTCCCTGAATGTTTTGTAGAATTCGCCTGTGAAGCCATCCGGTCCAGGGCTTTTGTGTGCAGGGAGATTTTGGATTACTGTTTCAATTTCCTTTTTTGTTATTGGTCTGTTAAGACTTTCCACTTCTTCTTGATTCAGTTTTGGAAGGTTGTATGTTTCTAGAAATTTGTCCATTTGTTCTAGATTGTCAAATTTCTTGTCATACAGTTGTCTGAAGTAATTTCTAACTATCATTTGTAATTCTGAGGTATCAGTCGTGATTTCTCCTCTTTCATTTCTGATTTTGTTTATTTGGGTCTTCTCTCTTTTTTTCTTGATTAGATTGGCTAGAAGGTTGTCGATTTTGTTTATTTTTTCAAAGATCCAGCTCCTGGTTTTTTGATCTTTTGGATTGTTTGTTTAGTCTCTATGTCATTTAGTTCTGCTCTGATCTTGATGATTTCGTTCCTTCTTCTTGCCCTAGGCTTTGTTTGTTGTTGTTGTTCTAGTTCTTGTAGCATTATGGTTAGGTTTTTTATTTGAGATTCTTCTATCCTTTTCAGATATGCCTGTATTGCTATGAATTTCCCTATCAGGACTGCTTTTGCTGTGTCCCACAAGTTTTGGGCTGTTGTGTGCTCATTATCATTAGTTTCTAGAAATTTCTTGGTTTCTTCTTTGATGTCATTGTTAACCCATTCATTATTTAATAGCATGTTATTCCATCTCCATGAGTTTGGGTGTCTTTGATTTTTTTCTCTGAGGTTCATTTCTAGTTTCAAGGCATTGTGATCTGAAAAGATGCTTGATATGATTTCAATTTTCTTGAAGTTGTTGAGGCTTGTTTTGTGACCTATCATGTGGTCTATCTTTGAAAATGTCCCATGTGCACTTGAAAAGAATGTATATTTTGCTTCTTTGGGGTGAAAAGTTCTATATATATCAGTTAGATCCATGTGGTTAAGTGTGTTGTTCAATGCCTGTATATCCTTGGTGTTTCTTTGCTTGGATGATCTGTCTATTGTTGATAATGGAGTGTTGAAGTCCCCTACTATGAGTGTGTTGTTGTTGATATCCTTTTTGTGGTCTTCTAGTATTTTCTTTATGTATTTGGGTGCTCCTATGTTGGGTGCATATATGTTTATCAGTGTTATATCTTCTTGATGAATCGTTCCTTTAAGTATTATGAAATGTCCTTCTTTGTCTCTTTTTATTGCCCTTGCTTTGAAATCTGTTTTGTCTGATATGAGGACTGCTACCCCGGCTTTTTTTTTCTATTCCTTTTGCTTGGAATATTTTTTTATATCCCTTTACTTTCAGTCTATGTAAATCTTTTGTTTTGAGGTGTGTTTCTTGTAGACAGCAAATATGTGGGTCCTGTTTTCTTATCCATTCCATTACCCTATGTCTTTTAATGGGAGCATTTAATCCATTTACATTTAAGGTTATTATTGACATGTATTTATTCATTTCCCTTTGTACCTCTGTTCCTCTCCTCTCTTGTTCTTTTTTTCTTTTTTCTTAGAACACTCCCTTTAGCATCTCTTGCAATGCTGGTTTGGTGGAGATGTATTCTTTCAGTCTTCCTTTGTCTGAGAAACTCCTTATTTCACCTTCTATTTTGAATGAGAGCCTTGCTGGGTAGAGTATTCTTGGTTGTAGGCCTTTGTTTTTTATTGCTTGAAATATTTTTGACCATTCCCTTCTGGCTTGTAATGTTTCTGTTGAGAAATCGGTCGATAGCCTTATTGGAGCTCCTTTGTAAGTTATTTCCTGTTTTTCTCTTGCTGCTTTTAGGATTCTCTCTTTGTCTTGGAATGTTGCCATTTTAACAATGATGTGCCTTGGAGTGGGTTTTGGGGGGTTCCTCTTCATTGGAACTCTCTGTGCTTCCTGAACTTGTATAACTTTTTCTCTCATCATGTTCGGAAAATTTTCTGTCACTATTTCTCTTACCAGTTTTTCAATTCCATGCTCCTTTTCTTCTCCCTCTCTTATTCCTATGATCCTGATATTATTTTTTTTAATGCTATCCTGTAATTCCCTTACATCTTGTTCATATTTTTTCAATCTTTTTTCATTTTGCTGTGTCATTTGAGAATTATTACCTACATTATCCTCTAACTCACTAATCCGATCCTCTGCTTCGTTTAGTCTGCTTTTGACTGATTCTACTGTGTTTTTCAGTTCAGAGATTGCATTCTTAAGTTCTTCCTGGTTCTTGTTAACAGTTTCTATGTCTTTTTTTATGCTGGTGTAGTTCTCTGTAAGTTCCCTGTAATTTTCTTGGAGCTGCTGGTAACTTCCTTGGAGGTTGTCATAGTTGATTTTAAGGATGTCGAGTATATTGAGCTTCTTTACCACCATTGTTTTGAATTCCATGTCTGACATTTGGGCTATGTCTATTTCATCTATCTCTCTTTCTGAGGATTCCTCTTTTCTCTTCATTGAGGGGTTATTTTTGTGTCTTACCGTGTTGGATTCTTTTTGTTTTTATTTATTTATTTATTTATTTGTTGGTTTTTTTGGGGGGCGTAGTCTGCTTTGACTTCCCTCCTTTATGGTGTGAGATTCTTTATCGGAGATCTGGGGGGTTTAGTGGTGCAGTCTCTTTGATATCCTGAGCCTGATGTTCTTGAGTTACCCTTTATGTCGTTTGTTTATGCTGTTTGGTTATATTTCTTCCTTCTGGCTAGTTGGTTGAGAGTCACTCTATCCACTTTGTCTTGAGTTCTTTTGTGGATATGCTGTTAAATATATAAACACACAGCCCAGGCAGGAGACCCACACCCTCAAAAAGTATCCCCCACTCTATCCTGCTATCATCAGCCAACGAGCCCTTATTAATATAAATGTAAAGAGATTAGAGCTTTTATTCTATAGGAAGAATAGATAACTTGTTTTTAGGGAGGAAAAATATATTTTTTATGAGACGGGATGATAGATTAATAATAGTTGAGACCGTGCAAGCCAGTAGGTAATATTTACATTGTATGTTAATAAAAATAGAAGGATAGAAAAATGCATAATATAGTAAGAAAGTGGGATTGTATTGTATTGGGTTTATATAGTAATTATATTCTATTATTTAGAGTGATAGGGGGGATAAACTAGACACACAAACGAATAAACAACGATTAAAGAGAAAGGATGAGAAAGAGAGGTTATATGCAAGACGTTAGAGATAAAGTTTTTTATTCTTTTTGGAAGGGGAGAAAAAAAAACACCCCCCCCCAAAAAAACCCCAAGAAAATAGAAGAAAGAAAATAAGAAAGAAAGAAAGAAGAAAGAAAGAAGAGAGAAAAAAAAATAACCACAAACCCCCCTCAAAAAAACCAAGAAAAAAGAAGAAAGGAACAAAGAAAGATAGAAAAGAAAAAAGAAAGAAGAAAGAAAAAAATTGAAAAAAAGAAATACCCCCCAACCCCCCCAAAAAAACCCAAGAAAAGAGAAGAAAAGAAAAGAATAAAGAAAGAAAGAAAAGAAAGAATTAAGAAGAAAGAAAGAAAGATGAAAGGGAGAAAAAATAATTGGGAAAAAAAAAAAAGCGATGTTTTTACTCCGTTTTAGCCTTGGTGTGTTGCCTTCTTTTTCTGCATCCGCAGCTGGTGTAGTGTGGCAGTTCAGAGTTTCTTGTTTCTTGGAGCACTGGTGTGCGCCCACGGTTGCCGCAATGGTGCACGCCCTTGGTTGCCGGCACGGCGCGCCCCCTTGCTGCCCGCTGGAGCCAGTTGAGGTGCCCTTGCGCGCGTCCCTGCACGCACCAGCGGCCGAGAGCTTGCCCGGGATTGGCGCCTATTGTCCCCTGGCTGAGGTGTTTCCGTGCTTGTGCGCCACCCGTGCCCTTAGTCCCGCTGAGCCGAGCTCCGGGAGTTGGTCTCTCGCCTCTCAGGGTAGGGCCGCGGATACTTGTGCTCAGTGGAAGTGAGCATCTGTGAGTTGCTGCCGCCAGCTGTTCCTGTGCTGCAGCCGCCCGCCTTTCCTCACCTGTCTGGGCAGGCACGAACAGAGCCTGTGCTAGTGGTCTGCTTTCCGGCCTGGGGCCCGGCGCCCAGCGCCCATGGGAGCTGTCTAGGGGTATCTGCGCACGGTCCTCTGTGTGTTCAGTGGGCCCTCCCTGTGCCTGTTGGGGCACTGATCTTATGTCCGTTGGGGAGTGTCCGAGGGACGCCTGGACTCACGGCCCCACGCACCTGGGCCTGTGAGTGAGAGCACTTCCCTATGTGCGCCCCCGCGACCCAAGGGTAGGGTTGGGGAGTGGATGAGCGCGCCTCTGCGCCTGCGCTCCTCAAGAATGGCCTACCACCCCCAAACTTTCCTCCCCTCTCCACCGTCCACTAGAGAAAAATATAAAGGAGAATTATGATCTCACTTGCCCGGCAGCACGCTGTCTCCTGTCCTTCAGCGCCAAAGTCACTTGGTCGAGTCCCGTCTCTGCCAGGGGGCAGAGATCCGCTCTCCTCCCGACTCCTCTCTGGGGCAGCCTGTGGTCACCAAAAAGCCTTTGTGTGCTTCCTGCCGCAGCTCGGGCAGCCGCCCCAGTCAGCAATCCCGTTTTGACCCCTTTTCCTCCACTATCCTCACTAAACAGGTTGTTCCCAGATGGATTTTCTCTAATCCAGCAGTGCCTTGGCTCGACTCCTGCCAGTGTCCAGCTGCTCACTGAGACGTTCTGTCTGCAATTAGCCCAAACTGCAGACGGGTCTCGGGAGCCTGAAACCGCAACCTGATATCAGTATTTCTAATGGCAGGAATATTTAAAAATTTTTAGTATAGCTTTCTGCTGTTAAATGAGTTTCTTTAAAAAAAAAAGAAGCAGCAGCAAGATGTGGCAAGAAAATAGTCATTTTATTACATGCTGTGGTTAAATGATCTATCTTGGAAACAGTTGTTTTATAACTACTTTAACAAAGTAAATAAATGCATTTCCTGAACAGCTATAATTTTTAAAATTATATTTTGTTTCATCATCAGTAATGATTTATTGAGCAACAACAGCTTGGTAGGTAGTGAATGGAACACAGGAAAGATACAGTGCCAGCCTGATGAAATCACAAACTTAATTACACTGTCAAGCAGAAAATGAATGGAAATAGTTTGTGTGGGTAACTCAGTTTGCTACTGCAGAATTAGAGGTTTGATCCTTATATAGTCTGGTTACATTGCAAAGAGTAAAGCTCCATTCCATAGCTTAACACTACTATCTTCATTCAGATATGCTGTTGATTATGAGAGGAAAGGCAAAGAAATATTAAAGAAATGCTTGCTCAACACAGAGGTCAGCCAGTAGCTATTTTGTTCTATATAGCCAAAGCTATGTTGTATATATAGAGGTTATCACACTATTGAAAAAAAAAGAAATATGCAGATTCACATTCTACTCTCAAAATGCAATCAGTCTATTTAATAGACCTACAATGTGAAAGGCATCTTGAAAATTGTTTGCATCATTACCACTAAGAATCTAAAATTGAATTTTACCTTTGGTATACAAAAATCATTGTCCTTAGTAAATGATTAAGTGTTTACACATTAAGCTTATAAAAGCTATATTCAAGCTGAGTATATGTGGCTTTCTATACATGTAAAGAAGCCTATAAACTAATTGTCTTGTTGCTTTTGCAGTTGAACATTTTGTAATTGAAAGCTGCATTCCCTATGTATAGAGGGGAGGGGAACAGCCTCTTCCTGCCCCTTCTAATTCCTTTATGCTACTTGTCCTCTTGTCCTAGCCCCTTCACTGATTAGAAAACAACAGATAGGAGTGGATTTCCTAATGAATGCTGCAGGCTATTGCTCTGGTGGCAATCTGGAAGTGAGATGTGCATATTGATTAGCTGCGTGCAGGGCTGAGTGGAAAAGAAGGGGCATTTTCCCATGTTTCTAGGTCAGCTTTCCATGAATTTAATCAAGCCCACCCCTGATCTGTGGACCAGCACATAAGAATAATTACTTGGACTTGTCCTTATTGTTTAACCACCTTTGCTCATTAAGAAATAGCACTGAGAAAACACATCAGGCCAATTGTTTCTATGGATTTCCTTCTCTAACTCTTTGGAGTTTGGAAGCACTAAACAGGAGTATGGCTGTTTTGCTTTCTGCCTTCTAATGAGTAATTTACAACTGTCAAATTTTAAGGATTAAATAAATGACTCTGTAAAGCAACTGGCCTCAGTAATGTAGTTATTACCTTCTTCAGTTCCCCATTACAACTGATCCCTCTTTTGCTAGGCTGTTAACTGTTGGAAAAAAAGGAAAAAAGATTTAATCTTTATAGGCATCTCCTAGCCTGAGATTAGAAGTCATCATTAACAGTTTCTATTAGAATCCACCACCTTGTGTCTAAACAAGTACTTGCAGATTAATAAAACACTAAGTTCAGGAAGCCTACATTAAGGCTATGTAACAAAAAGTCCTGTCAGAAAGACCACCCTGTTAAAGTCCACTGATAAGGATTTACTCTAACTTTGTTCATTGTTTCCCATGTGTGGTCATCTTCCAATGAAACAGTCAACAAATCCATATTGAGTCAGCCCTGCATCTCTCTGTAGGGCACAAGTAATTTTTTTAGTTTTGATTTTAAATATGTTGTCCTCACGTTCTCTTAAAGTAAACAATGTCTCAGGCTATAAGCCCTTATTTAAGATTTTGAAAAATTTAGTCACTGAAACCATGAAGAGGTTGGAGAGGAAAATATAACATGAGCCTGTACAAAGGCTATGTTTTCTTGGATACTGGTCACCAGGCCATGTGTGGAGAAATAGAAAATCAAACAGCTTCAGAATTATAAAGGAAAACTAGATTAGTCCTTTTTCCTTTAAAAAGTCTTCCAATACTACCACCCATCCACCACTTTAGGCTTTGAAGAGGAAAAAGAAAATGAGTGGAAGTAAGACAAAGTGGTAGAGTAGAGGGTAGTGGGTTGTTGTAAAAAAAAAAAAAAAAAGCTGGCCCATGTAGTCAGGCAGATCTGGTTATATCCTGGCCCCACAACCTATAAGCTCTATGACCTTGTGCAAGTTATGTAAAACCTTTATGTGCCGGCTTTCTTTGTGTAAAATGGGGATAATATCCATCTTGCAGAATTAGTATGAAAGCTAAATGAAATAATGCATGTAAATCACCTAGTACAGTGTCTAGCTCATTATAGGAACTATATTAGAGAGAGACATTTATATATTAATAAAAAATGTCAGAAATAAAAATGAAAGGATTCTTGGAGTGCTTTTTACTCATCCATGAGGGGTGATTGGATACCTCATTTCCCCCAAATCTTCCCCTCCACAATGATTATACTCCTATTTCCTCAAGGAGTGGAGGGTTTTGCACAGTTCACCTGAATTATCATGCACAGGTAACACTGAACACAATAGGTTAAAGATGAAGTCTGGGGCTATAATTTAAATGTTGTTTGAATTTCACTGTGGGTTTTTTGTGTCTTTCTTGTCAGTTGCAACTAAGCGTGCTCTAGGAATATTGCCTGTTTACACATCATTGATGCAAGGAATTAGCTACTACCCCACCCCCCGTTATAAAGTGGTTAGGATTTCTTAAAATGTAAAGTGATCTGTACTAATTGACCTAATTTGTTCATAAAATGACTTTTAAAGGTTAGAGAGTTATTAACTGTACTAATGTTATGATATTGGTACCCTTCCAGATCCAGAGAAGAGTCAAGCTTCTTCTTTTTTCTCCCACTGACTGAAGTCTTTGTACACAACAAAATTGACCTTGGGAAATTTTGACCTTAGGTGACCCATGGATGTTTTTATGCAGTCTTCAATAATGACATATATTGTTCTTTCTGTTAACCAAAGCAACTGGGGTTAAAATCAAACTTTCCCTCAATATGCAAATCAAATGTTGGTGTTCTGCTCATCAACCTGACTTGTTTTTGTTAATTGAATGTATAATTTTTAAAACCTGTGATTGGTCAGTGATCCAAGGTGGCAGAGGACCAATCTGGAATTACAACTAAATTGAAGAGAAATCATCTGGAATAACCAACTGAACAATAGCTTGAGAGAAGCCTTATAACCATAGACAGACAGAAAAAAAAAAACCACTTAACCAAAACAAGACTGGTAGGGAATGAGGAGGAGGCACAGATGGCTGGCTGATCTCCCTCAGGTGTCAGATGAAGTTCTGGAGGGATATTTCAGTAGCCAGGGGGTTCTCCCTGAGAAGTGTGGGGTCTAAACCCCAAGCTGGGCTCCCCAGCCTACAGCAACAGAGCCAGGCAGGAACCCAAGTAACATCCAGCTGTGAAAAGCAGCAGGGTTTCTATCTGCCAGGGAGAGACAGATGGAGATACAGAGAGCCTCTTAAAGGGCCAATATACAAAATTTCATTTGCAACCACTTACCCGGGGTTCTGGCAGAGAGAGAGCAGAGTGGACTAGAGACATTTGAGGAGAGTCTGGGGTTGGTGTCTCTGGGGAGAGAATGGAAGCAACAGCCCACAGGATCCCTGCACTGAGTCATTCCCCATACTGCAGAAGCCAGCTTTCTCAGTTAGAGTACTCCTCCCTGAATGGCATCAGCCTGAGAGGAAGCAATATCCCTGCCCACAGAAATTTCTCTGTCCCACCCTGTGATGCTTAAGCTGAGCTGCTGATTACAGCTTGAAGCCGTATCACTAATTAGTTTAACAACTAAGGCAGATCTCAACTGACCCTCCCCGGGGCTGGGTGTATATAAAAGCCAGGCTTGGTGTGCAGCCTGGTTATTTCAGCACACAAACAGCCCAGCAGAGAGAGCCACAAGCTATGGATCACTGATAACTTAAAACAGGTTGATCAGGGCCAGTCAAAAGCAGCATTTGACAAAGACCTACGCCAGAGACTTGAGATCTACTCATTACATAGAAACAAATACAAGAAAGCAGCCAAAATGGGAAGACAGAGCAACAGACCCTAAAGAAAAAATAAGAGAACTATCCAGAAGAACTAGATGAGATGGAGGCAACAATTTATCAGATAGAGAGTTTAGAGTTAAGATTATAAGGATACTCAACAGCATGAAAACAGACATAGAGACCATAAAACAAGACCAATCAGAAATAAAGAATTGGTCCTAGTTGATATGGCTCAATGGACTGAGCCTGCAAACCAAAGGGTTGCCATTTGGATTCTCATTCAGGACACATGCCTGGGTTGTAGGCTAGGTCCCCAGTTGGAGGTGTGTGAGAGGCAACCACACGTTGATGTTTCTCTCCCTCTCTTTCTCCCTCCCTTCCCCTCTCTCTAAAAAATAAATAAAATCTTTTAAAAAAGGAAATGAATGTAATATCTTAAATAAATAATTCACTGGAAAGAATAAAGAGTAGCTTAAGTGAAGCAAAGGATCAAATCAGTGATTTGGAAGACAAGGTAGACAAAAACATCCAGCAGAGAAGCAAAAAAGAAAAAAGAAAAAAGAATTTTTAAAAATGAGGAGAACTTAAGAAACATTTTGGACAACATGAAGCATAACAACATCTGTATCATGGGAATACCAGAAGGAGAAGAGACCAAGCAAAGAATCGAGAACCTAGCTGAAGAAATAATGACTGAAAATGACCCTAATCTGGTGAAGGAAAAATACACACAAGTCCAGGAAACTCAGAGAGTCCCAAACAAGTTGGAACCAAAAAGGCTTACACCAAGCCACATCATAATTAAAATGACAAGGCTTAAAGGCAGGAAAAAATCCCAAAAGCCACAAGAGAAAAGCAGGTAGTTACATGCAAGGGAGCAACAATTAGAATGTCATCTGATTTCTCAACAGAAACATTCCAGGCCAGAAGGGAGTGGTGTGAAATATTCAAGGTGATGAAAAGCAAGGACCTACAACCAAGGCTACTTTACCCAGCAAGGCTATCATTTAAAATAGGAGAAATAAGGAGCTTCCTGGACAAGAAATAATTAAAGGAGTTTGTTAATGCCAAACCAGTACTGCAACTAATATTAAAGGATGTACTTTAAGAAGAAGAGAAAGAAAAAAAGAAAGTAGTTAACAATAAAATGGCACTAAATACATATCTATCAATAATCTCCTTAAATGTAAATGGCTTAAATGCTCTAATCAAAAGACATAGGGTAGCTAAATGGATAAGAAAACAAGACCCTTATATATGCTGCCTCCAAGAGACACACCTCAGATCAAAAGATACACATGGACTGAAAGTAAAAGAATGGAAAAAGATATTTCATGTAAATGGAAAGGAAAAAAAGCTGGGGTAGCAGTATTTTTATCTGACAAAATAGACTTTAAATCCAAGGCTATAGTAAGAGACAAAGAAGGACACTACATAATGCTAAAGGGAACAAACTAACAGGATATAACGTTAGTAAACTTTTATGTACCCAACATGGGAGCACCTAAATATGTGAAGCAAATCTTGATGGACATAAAGGGAGAAATCAACAGAAATACAGTCATAGTTGGGGATTTCAACACCCCATTGACTTCACTGGATAGATTTTCCAGACAGAAAATCAACAAGTATAAAATAGCCTTAAGCAACACAATAGATCAAATGGATGTAATTGATATCTTCAGAGCATTTTACCCCAAATCAGCAGGATATACATACTTTCCAAGTGTACATGAAACATTTTCTAGGGTAGACCACATGTTAAGACACAAAACAAGTCTCAATAAATTTAAGAGGACTGAAATCATATCAAGCGTCTCCTCTGACCACAAAGCTATGAAACTAGAAATCAATCACAAAAAGAAAGCTAAAATACACGCTAGGACATGGAAGGTAAATAAGATGTTATTAAACAATGAGTGGGTCAGCAATGAGATCATGGAAGAAATAAAGAGATACTTTGAAGCAATTAAAATGTGTACACAATAATCCAAAATCTGTGAGACAGTGGGAAAGCAATCCTAAGAGGGAAATTCACAGCATGACAGGCCTATATTTAAAAAAGAAAGAAAAAGAAAAATCTCAAACATTATAACTTTACACTTAAAAGAGCTTGAAAAAAGAAAAACAAATAAATCCCAAATTGAGAAGGAAGGAAATAATAAAGATCAGAGCATAAATAAATGAAATAGTCTTAAAAACAATAAAAGATCAATGACTCCATGAGCATCTTTTTTGAAAAGATTGACAAGCCTTTAACCAGACTATCAAGAAAAAGAGAGAGAGCACCCAAATAAAATCAGAAATGAAAGAGGAGGAATAACAACTGACACCGAAGAAATATAAACAATTGTTAGAAAATATTGTGAACAACTCATCATCGGCAGCCGTCCGTCTCGAGAGACGATGGCATAGCTTCTTGAGAGTCTATCTGCACCGCCGAGAATGGCTGTGCAGTCCGACTCGGGAGTGACAATCCCTGCCGCACTTGTTACAGGTGAAGGCAGATGGCTGTTGTTGCTGCTGTTGACGCTGCTTCCGCCTCGATCTTTTCTGGACCGCCTCCTCGTTGCGCGCAGCCTCTGCGCGTGACGTACCTTGTCTGACCGTGAGCCTCCAGGCTAGGCGGTCGTCTGCTTGAACTTCCCATGTGTTGAGATTGATGGAGCATTGTGTCATGTCCTTTTTGCAGATGTCTTTGAACCGCAGTTTTGGGCGCCCTGTCATCCTCTGGCCTTCTGCTAGCTCGCCGTAGAGGAGGTCTTTGGGAATACGGCCTGCATCCATTCTTTTGACATGGCCGAGCCACCTGAGGCGTCTCTCACTAAGAACTGCATGCAAACTGCTCATGTTGGCTCGCTTCAGCACCTCGGTGTTGGGAACCTTATCCTGCCAGGCGACATGCAGGACGCGTCGCAGGCACCTCATGTGGAAGCTGTTGAGTTTCCATTTCGTGCCTTGCGTAGGTGGTCCACGTCTCGCTGCCATAGAGGAGAGTGCTGAGTACGCAGGCTTGGTAGATGCGCAGTCTGGTTTTCTCAGTGAGGCTGGGATTGTTCCACACTCGCCGGTTCAGTTTGGCCATAACTGTGGCTGCCCTGGTGATTCTCCGGTTGACCTCCAAGTCAACTGACAGAGAGCTCGAGATGGTGGACCCGAGGTAAGTGAAGTCGTTGACAACCTCCAGGGTGTACCCGTCGATGGTGATGCATGGGGGAGTCCCCGTGCCTTGAGCCATAACGTTCGTCTTCGTCAGGCTGATGGCTAGTCCGAACTCCTTGCATGCGTGGGAAAGGCAAGTGACTAGCTGCTGGAGTCCCTCTTCGGAGTGTGATGTCAAGGCTGCGTCGTCGGCGAAGAGCATCTCACGGATGAGCACCTCTTTGACTTTGGTCTTGGCTCGTAGACGGGCCAGGTTGTAGAGCTTGCCATCGGATCTGGTGTGAATGAAGACACCCTCGCTGCAGTCCTTAAAGGCGTATTGGAGGAGCATGGAGAAGAATGTGAACAACTATATACCAACAAACTGGACAACCTGGACTAAATGGATAAATTCCTAGAAACATACAATCTTCCAAAACTAAATCAAGAAGAATCAGATAATCTGAATAGACATATTACACCTACTGATATTGAAGCAGTAATCCAAAAACTCCTAACAAAAGCCCTGGGCCAGATGACTTCGCAGGTAAATTTTACCAAACATTCCAAGAACTAACACCTCTCCTCAAAACATTTTATAAAATTCAAGAAGAGGGAAGGCTCCCAATCTCATTTTATGAGGCCAACATTACCCTAATTCCAAACCAGGTAAAGACATTACAAAGAAAGAAAATTATAGACTAATATCCCTGATGAACATGGATGCTAAAATCCTCAGCAACATATTAGCAAACTAACACTTCCACTCAAGGTGGTAATATAGGTAAACACAGCTTGCCACCTCACACAGCCACATCAAAATTACATTAAGTTGTAGAATAACCATCACTCAGAACCATCACAAAAAAAAAGTTAAATGGAAGTCCGACAACTACAGAATTAAAGAAACCACATCCATCCAGGCTGGCAGGAGGTGGGGAGACATGGAACAGCCTGGTCCTATTGTTACAGAACCTCTGGGATGCTCCAATTGAAAACAAACCCACGGGCTCTTTAGTTAGGGGCCCGATTGCCCACCGCCAGAATTGTAACTCTCAATACCAGAGTTTAGTGAAAAGGAAAAGAATTATTTATTTAACAGTTATATAGATTTAGTTATTTGCGGATTTCTGTTGTTAAGTCTTATATTCTTTAAAACACCCATAAACACATATTCTTGCCTCCCCCCTACCAAACCTGGCCAGTCTTAGAAAAGTTAGAGAAATCGTTTCCCTACTTTCCAAACACAGTTCAGCTTTACCAGCAGCTGCCAATCACTCTTCTGATTGGGGAGGTCCTTTCTGTGCTGCTGTGGTGCCCTCCAGCTCTCAATGCAGAACCGCCTGGATTCTCAGCCTCCTTGCAAATTGCCTTCTTCCTGCAAACCACATGGATCTCCTCTCCTCAAAACCACATGGCGAGAGCCTCTTAAAGCAGCCTGGAGACCCCTTCTCCAAGCCACATGGAGAACTTAACTTTTTTATTCCGCATGGAGAAGGCCCCTTCACCAAGCCACATGGAGGGGGTGAGAGAGCCAGAGAGAGAGAGAGCCAGAGAGAGAGTGAGAGCGAGAGAGTGAGAGAGAGAGAGAGAGAGACAGAGAGAGAGAGAGAGCCAGAGAGAGTGAGAGCGAGAGAGTGAGAGAGAGCAAGTGAGAGACACACACAGAGAGAGAGAGAGAGAGAGAGAGAGCGCTAAAATGTCCGCAGCTGCTTATATATCCTTGACTGCGTCCTCTGACGCAGTGGGCATTGCAAACAGTTCTGACCATTCACAGAGCCTTACATAGGCTCTGTGTGCTTTTTCCATACCATCCCCTGGTTCAAGACTCCTTCCATCTACCTGAGGCTTTGGATGCATTAAAGCCATTTTGCATAAAAAAGATATTAGACACCAGCCTCAGGCATGTGGAGACATTCTAAAAGCTGCTTTCTTCTCCCCATCCCCCAGCTGCAAACTCTGGGGATTTTTGGACTCCCCTGTTTCTGTAACACTACACCCATCTGTGGTGGATAAAAATTCACGAGGAATATCTTGGGAATGAGGATTCCCAACCGCACACTAGGCCCCCCAGCCAAGGATTCCAGAAAGATAAGTCCCCATAAGTTCTGGATGTAAAAATAAGTGAGGATTGAGTTTGTGAAAGAAACTTCTTGAGTCCCAAACAGCTAATTTTAAAGAACCAACACAGAGACTTACTCAGACTCATTCCCTCTGAACTCTAGCAACAGGGTAGCAGCTTGAAAGGCACCAGTGACATACTGGGAGGAACTTAAGTGTCTGGCTTCAAGGTGAGGGTTGTGGGACAGCTTTCTTCCAGACAGGAAGGAAGGAAGAGGCCATTGTCCCTTTTCTATCCTTCTCCCAACAGAGCCAG
The DNA here is from genome assembly GCF_987537825.1 of Furipterus horrens. Taxonomy (NCBI): domain Eukaryota; kingdom Metazoa; phylum Chordata; class Mammalia; order Chiroptera; family Furipteridae; genus Furipterus; species Furipterus horrens. The sequence goes on along the minus strand of NW_028327187.1, from coordinate 48,467,246 downwards.
AGGGTGGGTGTTATATCTGAGATTCCATCAACCTGGTTAACATTCTTTGCCCTGCCCTGGAAATCAAGGCTCTGTCCCACCCAACATACAGCAATTAACAGTGGATTTTCCATATGAATGACTGGTCTTGCCTCATAATTCATAACTTCCTAAATCATTTCAAACAAGCAACATTCAGCCTCAGTGAGCCCCCAGCCCCCATACATCTTGATAAGTGGCCCCAGCCATGGCACTACCAGCAGCCAGCCTAGATTCACAGCTTGGATTTGCCTAGGAATCTTCAAACCCAGTAGAGGTAGCAGTGATCTCAGATTGTTCTATAGCTCAGGCAGGGTATCCCTGAACAGAACACAGGTGGGCGCTAACCTTGGCCTGAAACATCTGAGAAAACCCAGTAAACAGCTACAGACCATATCTGAACACCACTGCCCTTCCCCTACACAATTGATCCTCCATGGTGAGTAGAGGTTGGTGTCCAATAGTCATAGCCAATCCTTGTAGCTGACTGGAATGCATAAATCCCTCCCATTGACCTTCCATAAGCAACCAAGGCTCAACTACTAGAGGAGGATGTACTCAGCCCACATGAAGGGCACACCTCAACTACACAGCCTGGGTGATAGGGGACGTAATGCCACTGGATCCTATAAGACACCTACTACATTAGGCCATGCTAGCAAGAATGAGAGTCATAGCAGCTCTACCTAATTCATAGAAAAAACACAGATGCTGCCATATGAGGCAACAAAGAAATATGGCTCAAATGAAAGAACAGATCAAAACTCCAGAAAAAGAACAAAACAAATGGAGGTAAGCAATATATCAGACGCAGAGTTTGAGCACTGTTTATAAGGATGCTCAGGGAACTTAGTAAAGACCAATAGCACAAAAAAGATCCAGTCAGAAATAAAGGGTACACTAATTGAAATAAATAACAATTTACAGGGAAACAACAGTAGAGTGGATGAAGCCAAAAGTCAAACCAATTTTGGGAACATAAGGAAGCAAAAAACAACCAATTAAAACAAGAAGAAAAAAGGAATCCAAAAAAAAAAAGAGGGTAGTGTAAGCAGCCTCTGGGACTACTTCAAGCATTCCAACATTTACATCCTAGGTGTGCCAGAAGGAGAAAAGAAAGAGAAATTGGAAATTTGTTTGAAAAAGTAAACTTCCTTAATTTGGTGAAGGAAATAGACATGCAAGCCCAAGAATTAAAGAGAGTCCCAAACAAGATGGATTCAAAGAGGCCACTCCAAGATACATCATAAAAAATGCCAAAGGTAAAAGGTAAAGTATCTTAAAAGCAGCAAGAGAAGAGCAGTTAGTCACCTACAGGGGAGTTCCTTTAAGACTTCCAGCTGATTTTTCAAAAGAAACTTTGCAGGCTAGAAGGGATTGGCAAGAAATATCCAAAATCATGAAAAGCAGGGACCTACAGCCAAGAGTGCTCTACCCAGCAAAGCTAACATTTAGAATCAAAGGGTGTTAAAGAGCTTCACAGACAACAAAAAGCTAAAGAAGTTCATCATGACCAAACCATTATTATATGAAATGCTAAAGGGACATAAGAAAAAGATCAAAATTATGAAAAATGAAATGGCAATGAATACATATCTGTCAACAATTGAATCTAAAAAAATAATCTAAGTAAACGGGAAGAACAGCGAAAGAATCATGGATACAGAGAGTGTTTTGATGGTTTTCAGATGGGAGGGAATGTGGGAGAATGGGTGAAGAGGTGAGAGGATTAAGAAGTACAAATAAGTAGTTACAGAATAGCCATGGAGATGTAAAGTACAGTAAAGGAAATGGAGTAGCCAAAGAACTTACACATATGACCCAGGGACAGACCAATGATTTGGGGATTGCCTGAGGGAGTGGGCGGTGTTGGGTGTGTGAGGACAAAGGGGGAAAATCAGGACAACTATAATAGCATAATCAATAAAATATAATTTAAATAATATTAGCAAACTGAATACAGCAATGCATCAAAAAAAAAAAAAAACATACACCATGATCAAGTGGGATTTATTCTGGGAATGCAAAGCTGGGTCAACAGATTCACAAATCAATAAATGTGATTCACCACATAAAATGAAGGATAAAAATCATGTGATCATATCAATAGATGCAAAAGAAGAAAACTTTTGATAAAATCCAGCACCCATTTATGATAAAAACTCTCAGCATAGTGGTATTAGAGGGAGCATGCCTAAACATAATAAGGCCACATATGATAAACCCACTGCCAGCATCATACTCAATGAGCAAAAACTACAAGTGTTCCCCTTAACACTGGGAACAAGAGAGGGATGTCCGCTTTCACCTCGCTTATTCAACATAATACTAGAAGTCCTAGCCAAAGCAATCAGACAAAAAGAATAAATAAAAGGCATCCAACTGGAAAGGAAGAAGTAAAACTGTCATTATTTGCAGATGATGTGATACTGTACACACAGAACCCTAAAGATTCCACCAAGAAGCGGCTAGAACTGATACATGAATTCAGCAATGTAGCATGATACAAAATTAATATCCAGAAATCAGTTGCATTTTATATGCCAGTAATGAACTAACAACAGAGGGGGGAATTGAGACAATCTGATTCACAATTGTTACAAAAGGAATAGAGTACCTAGAAATAAACATAACCAAGGATGTAAAAAACCTGTGTTACAGAGCCCCTGGGCTGCTCCAATTGAAAACAAACCCACGGGCTCTTTAGTTAGGGGTCCGATTGCCTGCCGCCAAAATTACAACTCTGAACATTATAATTGAGTGAAAAGAAAAATTGTCTATTTAACAGTTACACATATCCTTGCCTCCCCTCTACCAAACCTAACCAGTTTTAGGGGGGGTCAGAAACACCATTTCCCTACTTCCTAGGCACAGTTCAGCTTTACCAGCAGCTGCCAATCACTCAATCTGATTGGGGAGGTCCTTTCTGTGCTGTGGTGTCCTCCAGCTCTCAATGCAGGACCACCTGGATTCTCAGCCTCCTTGCGAACTGTCTTCTTTCTGTAAACCGCGTGGATCTCCTCTCCTTCTCCAGAGCACCTCTGCGAACACTCGCCAGCGAGGGAGACAGCCCCAGAGCGTGCCCCCCCTAAAGTGTTCACAGCTGCCTATATATCCCTGACTACGTCCTCTGACGCAGTGGGTGTTGCCAATAGTTCTGACTATTGGCAGAACCCCATGTAGGCTCTGTGTGCTTTCCATACCATCACCTGGTTCAAGACTCCTCCCATCCACCTGAGGCTTTGGATGCAGTAAAGCAATTTACATAATGAAAGACACCAGCCATCAGCCTCAGGCATGTGGAGACATTCTAAAAGCTGCTTCCTTCTCCCCATCCCCCAGCCACAAACTCTGGGGATTTTTGGACTCCCCTGTTTCTGTAACACCTGTACATGGAAAATTATATGACACTGAAGAAATAAATTTAAGAAGATACAAATAAGTGGAAGCTCATAACACCGTATTCATGGATAGGAAGAATAAACATCATTAAAATGTCCATGCTGCCCAGAGCAATCTGTAGATTCATTGCAATTCCTATCAAGATTCCAATGATGTGTTTCACAGAGCTAGAACAAATATTTCAAAAATTTATATAGAACCACAAAAGGCCCCACATAGAAGCAGCAATCATGAGAACGAAGAACAAAGTTGGAGGAATTATACTACTGAATATTAAACTATACTATAAGGCCATAGTAATCAAAACAGCATGGTAATGGCCTAAAAACAGACACATAGATCAATGGACCAGAATAAAGAAAGAGTCCAAAAATAAATCTACACCTTTATAGTCAATTAATATTTGACAGAGAAGGCAAGCATGTACAATGGGGTAAAGATAGTTCATTCAATAAATAATGTTGAGAAAATTGGACAAATACATGCAAAAAAATGAAACATAACCACCTTTTTATACCACACACAAGAATAAATTCAAAATGGATCAAAGACTTGAATGTTAGACCCCAAAACCATAAAAATCATAGAAGAAAACACAGGCAGCAAAATCTTGGACATTGCTTATAGTAATGTTTTATCAGATATATCTCCCCAGGCAAGGCAAACCGGGCAATGAATAAATAAGTGGGACTACATCAAACTGAAGAATTTTGGTATGGCAAAGGAAATCATCAACAGGATAACGGGACAACCTGAAGAATGGGAGAACATATTCGCTGGTACATCTGATGAGGGGTTAATGTACAAAATTTATAAAGAACTTATAAAACTCAACACACAATAAAACAAACAACCCAATTTAAAAAATGGGCAAAGGACTGGAAAAGACACTTCTCCAAAGAGGACATACAGATGGCCAATAGACATATGAAAAGATGTTCAACACCACTAATCATCAGAGAAATGCAAATTAAAACCACAATGAGATATCATCTCACACCTGTCAGAGTGGCTATCACCAATAAATCAACAAACAAGTACTGGCAAAGATGTGGATAAAGGGGAACCCTTTTGCACTGTTGTTGGTAATGCAGATTGATGCAGCCACTATGGAAAGCAGTATGGAGATACCTCAAAAAATAAAAACGGCGCTGCTTTTGACCCAGCAATCCAACTTCTGGGAATATATCTGAAGGAGCCCAAAACATTAATTCAAAAGAACGTAAGCGCCACTACGTTCATTGCAGTGTTGTTTGCAATCCCTTAGATATGGAAGCAGCCCAAGTGTTCATCAGTAGATGAGTGGATAAAACAACTATGAAATATTTACACAATGAAATACTACGTGGCCATAAAGAAGAAGAAAGTTTTGCCTTTTGCGACACTGTGGATGAACCTGGAGAACCTTGTGTTTAGTGAAATAAGCCAGTCAGAGAAAGAAAATACCATGTGATTTCACTCATATGGAATCTAATGAATAAACTGTACTAACAAGGAAAATGGGACAGACTCATAGAGAGAGAGCAGGATGACAGCTAGGGGTGGGTAGCGTAGGGGGTGGAGGGATTGAGCAAAAAGGAAAGACTCATGGACATGGACAACAATGTGTGGTCATTGCTGAGGGAGGTGGGCATAAGGGGACTAAATGGTAATGGAATGAAAGTACATTAAAGATTACATTTTTAAAAATCTGTGATTATAATGACCTGAGTCTAAATAAAAAAGCACATTAATTTCCATAAAACAAGTCTTTGTATTTTTCTCAGCACCAAAAATGTGCCTCTTAATTAACCATTGCATCCATATATAATGGAGCTGTTCTTCTTAATGGGTCCTGATGGAATTTGGTATTTATCGAATGTCTCAGTAACATTGAGTTGACGGCCTTACTGGACCCTGTGGGTGGAGCCCTTTTTATGTGTAATTTTCCAAACTTTTATCCTAATTGAGATGAAATGTTAAGTGTTCTCATTCAACCCTTGTTTTAAGCATCTATGAAACTGCGTGAAACATTGGATCTCTGGAAGAAAGTTACTGGTATCAATAAGAGACATGTGAATGCTCAAAACAATATGTAGTGTAGTATGCAAACCTTTGATCCTATAATAGTGGTTCTCCAGCTTGGCCGCATATTGAAATCACATGTGGAGCTTTAAGAGCCAATGATGTCAGGATTCCACATCAAGGACTAAATCAAATAAATGCCAAGCTCTGTGGCAAGTTTTTTATAAAACCCTGTCTAGATTGCAAAACAAATCATCAGCCCTCTTGAGCATGATTATTCAGTCAGAAAGAAGCACACTATCATTCTGCCCCCATTTCCTCATTTCATCTAAAAAAGTGCCATGAGTGACTCTTTCAATGCCTTGTTGAAATCCTGATGCACTCTATGGCATTCTCTGATTTATCAGTCCAGTAATACTATCAAAAAAGAAATGACATTAGTTCAGCATATTCCTTCATGATATATTTTCTTTTTCAATTTCGCTTCTCTTGAAAATGGATTCATCATTAAAATGTGCTAGCTTCTGAGTGCATAGCACACACTGGAGATAATAAAACCATCAGTCTGGCTACTCATAATTAGGAGTGCATAATCTCTATAGCCAGGGAAAAGTGAGGACAGAAATCTAAATTCAGATCTGTTGTCTACAGTAGGAGACTCATTACTCCCCATTTTTCTACACTTAAAGCACTACATAAATGTTACTCTGGCTATGGAAATTCTGGTTAGCTTGTATTTCTGGAAAAGACAGCAAAAACAGAAGAAAATCTCTAGCAACTAATAAACAGCGACTAAGGACCAAGGTGCTTTAGCTTCCTCTAGCCACTGGAACCTGTGTGGTGGGTTGGAATGTCTGGGTTTGAAGGTGTGTGCTCATTTGGAATTAAAGTCAGATATAAATTTCCTGATTGCCAGAGAAGCAAGCATACTTTGCTAGCACTCAGTCAGTATTGTTTTGAATGTACTTCAGGAAGAAGTGAGAGCATTCTCTTCTTTTTCCATAAGCCGCTATAGAACAAGGTATATTGATGGTTTGTTTACACTCATAGGCAAACCTATGCCTAAAAATAGAGAATAGTTGGGATAACTGCAACTAAAATAATTATAGAACAGTAACAAGGTTTCTTTTTAATCAGAAAAAAAAAAAAAAAACTGCCTACCAAAAGATAGACAGCTTCCATGAATCACCGGCTGTCAGGAATTTAACATAGGAAAGTGGGACCTAACCATAGGAAAACTGCAAGTATCATTTAGATTGTAATTCAGAAGTTGATGCCTCAAAGTGGTGAGGTATGACCCAGAAGACAACTAAAGGAGAAATTGATTTCACAGCAAACTAGAATCTAAGATACTCTGACCAGGTGAAGAGGGGGGAAAGAAAGATTAAAAATTGACTGGAGACCTTCTGTTGGCCAAGAATGATATTCCTTTGTCCTACTCTTATCATTCCTCAGTGTCCTTAAAGCATGGCTTTGGAATAAGCCAAGGGTATATAAGCCTTATTGCCCTAATAGGTTGTTGTTACATGCTGTTCTCAGACTCCTGATGACCCTATAAATGAGTAAGCAGTCTCATCACAGGGTTTTCAAAGTAAAAAATTTAAGAAAGATAAATACTAAGAAAACAACATGCAGTGATTTACCATTGCCTTCGGTTGCATAGGGTCACAAATCACCAATAAGCTATGAAATGTAAGTACCCCTGTGGGACCCTGATAGGCACTAGATTTACAAATAAGGAATTAAGTCCCTCAAAATCAAAGTTTATTCTAAATAGATAAATCATGGAGTGTGACTATTGGTATTCACTCACTGAAATACTCACATGTTTTATTCTATGGCTTTCTAAATCTGTGTTTTTGCCAATGAAAAATGACTTCACCAAGAAAGTCAGGGTTTTCCTGATAACTAAGAACATTTCTGACCTTTGTAACTATTTTGAAATATACCTTTTCCAAACTGATTTTGGCATCATTTTAGAAGATCCTTTTATTATGACAAAAGGATACTCTGAGGTGTCTTATGTAAGTCTCAGCAGAAAAGGTTAACCTGGTTAAGGCAGTGTTAGCTATGAAGCTAGGAGAACTAATGTTCTAACATTATTACTAAAACCTGAATTATCCTGTCCTTCCTTCCTTCCTTCCTTCCTTCCTCTTCCTTCCTTCTTTTCTTCCTTCCTTCCTTCCTTGATTCCTCCCTTCCTTCCTCTTTATTTCTTTCCTTCCTTCTCCTCCTTTGCTTCTTCCTCCTCCTTTTTACTCTCTCTACCTCCTCTTCTCCTTCTCCTCCTCCTCCCTCTCCCCCTCCCTTTTCTTCTTCTCCTTCTCCTCCTTTCTTCTCCTTCTCTTTGTAAAGAATTGCCCAGTGCTTCGATAGAAAAATTTATCCACATTTTTCATCTAGGTATGACCAGTGAATGTGAAGGGACCAGAGAAGGAATTATTTAGTGTCACTACCAACTGTTTGCATTATGAGTTGAACAGTGGATTATCTTCCCAGGTCTGCCAGTCAGGAGCTCCATGACTTTGTATAGATTACTTTTTACTGGGTTTCCATTTCTCTGTGGCTTCAAACAAGTGGAATTTGTTGAGATTCTTGGTTACCAGTAAACTCCAGAATTCCATGGAGTTCCTTGGACTTAAAGGGTCCAATGGGGAGGTTACATGATTCTTAATTCTGCCAAAACAGTTCCTTTTCATTTGTTTGCTGTATTGGGCTTCCACATGGGCTTCTTGCTCTAATTCTGTGCTGTTAGGGTATGGATAGGCTACAGCTTTCCCTGACTGCTAGAAGGACCATGGCTTGAGTGTATGTTGTCTTTAGGAGTGTTTAGAGAGGAGTGATCACAGAGAAGTGATCTTCAGAAAGCATCTCGGAGACTTTTCTCATCACCTCCTGACTAAATCTGTATCTCATAAAGTGAAAAGATTTCTCTTTTCCAACCAAGCAAAGACACTTGATCAAAGGGTGAAACAGGATGCATGTGAAAATGGGCAACCTCTTGGGGAGAGTCCAGTGAGAGCACTGCAGTGGTAAAGCTGCTGCAGGGACCCATAGTCTATATACTCTGTGGAGTGATGGAAAGAATTGTATGTTATTGTGTACAGAGGTGTTCAGCTGATGAACTGCATATAAAACAAGTTGAAACCAGTTTATATAACCAAAAACGCATATTTCAGAGATCATATCACAGTCTGACTGTTTTGATCCTTAATATGGTTATGTGAAAAAACCTAAAAGAATCAGGCAGTTCATCTCTTCCTGCTCTAATATTCTGAAGTGAGATATAAATAAATGTATAATGTTAAATGGTATCTTAGAAATAGAAATTAGATGTGGGTTAAAGAGAAAACAGGAGGTGAAGAAGTCAATATATCAAATACAGACAATGTTTTGAGATGTTTTGTGTGAAAAGGACCAGAGATATGGGGCAGTAGCAGAATGGAACCTAGGATTAGGTCACCTTGACCTCAATGATTTTCTAGTCTTTACCTTCATTTTTCTCCTCTTCATTCCACCAGCCACCTTCTTTCCCCATTGTCCTTTGGCCTCTGTCTTTTCCCTACATTCTCTTGCTCCCTCTGCTCACAGCTACTCTCCTCTACCTCCTGCTATATTTTGCTTTCCTTCATTTTCTATCCTTATACCTACCCCACCCCCATTTCCAAATCCCCTATGATTCAAAACCTTGAGTTATGCTTGAGCTGCCAAGGATTGCTTCCTGAGTACACATGGCCTGTCCCATATTTTTTGACAAGCACTATTAATTCTGAAAGATTAGAATGAACAAATGCATTGTCAAAGTCATCTGGAATTTATCTTCTTGCAGGGGCCAGTCCTTTACACTTGAAAAGAGCACTATAAAGCTAGGCCTACACCTAATCAGTCAGTGGTAACTAATTACCTTTTACCATCAACATATAAGGGGGTAGATATACAATAAGTTATTTTAAATGACTTTTTAAGGATTAAAAACAACAAAATACCCCCTCCATAGTTTGGTGACAGATGAGAACTACTATGCAAGACAAGTAGGGACCTAAATCAGAACACATTGCTTATTCAGTTATCACACTGGACTGTTGACTTGAATAAGTCAAAGTATGGAATACAATATTAGTTATATATAGTAGGGTTTTTTAAGATCTGGCCCCATTTACTCTATTCTTAGAAAGAAATGTCAGGGTTTTTTATGAAATCCATAAACACTTCAGAGGCAGCAATACATTCTGGCCTTTAACCTCTGACATCCAGGTCATGAGTAAACTAAGGTGTCAAGTCACTTATAGCAAAATCTCTCTCATGAAACACTCAAAGGCAGTTAAAAATTCTAAAATGGGAAATGAACCAGGACAGCAGTAGGTTGCCAGTAACAACCAGAGTAAAAGCTGCTTATAAACTCAACATATATAGAGACTCTGGTAAATACAGTATAAAATCTTTTAACTGGTACCTGTCCTTCATTTCCCATTTCCAAGCAAGTGGAAAACAACTTCGAGGGATTATTTCTTCTGTAAAGGTAGAGGTGGAGCTGCTTATGCTCAGTGTGCCTCATTTCTTGAAGAGAACTTGTCTGCCTCCGGTAGGAGAATTATTACCTCAGAAACTGCGAACAGTGGGAAGTTTATGTGCAGTGGTCAGAATGAACCTTGGACTTACACTCCCTAGATTCAAATATTGATTTCCTCATTATCGTGTGATATTAGGCAATTTGTTATATTAACCTCACAGGTATCAATTTCTTCATCTGTCAATTGGAAATTATAATTCAGTCTACCTCAGGGGGTTGTGTGGATTTAGTGAGCTAATAATAGTAATCATTCGATAAATGTTAGATATTAGTACTTCCCATGGACATAGTATTTTTATAGATATTGCAATGTAGATGAATAGCCTGCCTTGTGGTCTTATAGTTAAACTGCGTTGTGTGTTAAATAGATTTGTATGAACTAGGCTGGGAGCCTATTCACCACTTATAACAGAATATCCATGGAAAAAATGTGTTTTGGGTCTCAAGTATTCAACTTAGAAGGAAATGTTTGTATCATAGTCTACTTTTTATAGTGAGTCTTTATATCAGTGCTGTGGCTTCTCATGGTTACTAACACATTTCCATGTAAGCCTCTCAGTTTGTTTTTTAGTACACTAACCTAAAATTTATAAACCGTTATAATGAGCTGAAGTCACAAACTAAAGCTTTTAAATTAAATGCTTAATCCTGTTGCAAAAAAATGCCTTAATGAAAATTTATTGGATATATTTGGATTGTTTTGAAGAAATGTGGTAACTTCTAAGATTACTTCTTTGATCTTTTTAACTAAGGAAATTGCCAGTAGGGTAAATTGAATTATTCCTTCAACTGGGTAAAGTGATTTCCTCTGAGTACTTAAGTAAACTTAGTTGTACATTGGTGTCAGTGAAAACTGTGATCTTTGTGTGTTGTTGCCAAAAGATTTGAATTACTAAGAATTCCAGAACATCACACACTTCTAGGTATATCACAATGAAAAAGGCCACCATTTTTTGGCTGAAGATTGTCTTTCTGAGATTGTAAATAAGGTCATAGGTCCTATATTACCTAACCTTAGGAATTAAACAGGCCTTGTTCAATGATGTAGCAGAAATTAAGCAAGAGCACCTTATCTGTTCAAGATCAGTCATAGAAGACTAAGTTTCTGAAGTATGTTCCAAGTTCCAGAGAGGACTTGTTCTTCTCTTTCCTGTTGTTGTCATCATTTTCCAGTTTTCCCCTCCTTTAATGACATCTCCTCACATTACTACCCATGGAGTGCTCTTTCTTAGCCCACACTGAGGAGCTGTTAGTCAGAAGTTATCACATTCCAGGCCTGTTCAGTGACAAAAGTTGCCTTTGTCATTCTCTGTATATTTTCTTACATGTTTAAAGTTTACTTTAGGTTCTGAGATTTAATACTTTATATATCATCTGTTATTTTCCCAGCTCAGTTAAATAATTTATACATTTTGGCTTTCATTTCATCCAACAACAAAACATTTATTGAACAGCTATTTTGTGTCCATTGCCATAAAATCCATAGGTGATAAAGACACAATTTCCACCTTCATAGTCCAGGATGGCAGACCTACAAAGATGTAACAAGTATTCACAATACAGTGAGAAAATGGGCATATGAACAAAAGACTGTGGTAACTCAAAGGACTGAGTGGCTAACTCTATCTGTAGGGGACCAATTATTCCACTTTGCTTGGTGCTGAGGGACACAGGACCTTCAGTGCTAAAACCTAGGATAATCCTCTCAGAAAATTGAGGTGGTTGATCACTATATCTATCTGGGAGAAATTGAGAAGGCTTTTAAAAAGGAAGTTCTGTTTGAAATAGAGCTTAAAAAACAAGTAGACTTTCACCAGGCACCTAAGAAAATGGGGGTAGAATTTTAGGCAGCTATGAAAGAACATTTCCTATTATGGGAATGATGAAAAAATCGGTATGTATAGCTTTGGCCAACATGTGCATGTGTGTGGGGTTGAGGTAAGAAAGGCTCCAGGGTGAGAAGAAAACAGATTAATGATGGGAAGGGTAGGCAGGTGCCAAATCATGGAGGACATTGCATGCCTTGCTAAGGAATCTTTACTACATTCTGTGAACCAGTGGTTTTCAAGTGACTATAGTTCCTCCTTGGTTTTATTGAAACTTTGCTTGAAAGCATAAATAAATAGAGAAGAAATATACTTCTCACATTGAAACAGAAATGTGTAGGTGCAGGTTTCTAGAATCTCATACCCATCACCCTCTCCCACCTCTTTTTCCTTTAAGCTGCCCTTAGGGGAATTTTGGGGTACACAATTTGAAAACCACATCTATGGACCATGGGGAGCCACCAAAAGTTTTCAAAGCAGAAAAATGGATAATATGATGAGATCTCTGATGAGATAGATTGGTAAGGAGAATGGACTGAAGAATAAAAAGCCTTGAGTAAAGAAAGCTAATCAGCAGGCTATGGAATAATGTGAGAGAAGATCAAACTTAAGCAGAGACAATGGATATGGACAGAAGTGGATTGGTATGACATTTCTATAGGTTGCATTAACAGAAGCTGGTGATTATAATAAGAGAGGGGAAGGGGAAGGTTGCTGGATGAGGAAGTTGAACTCAAGTGTGTTTCTTAAGAAGCAATCAACTAAAAAGGAAATCTCTAGTCTAATTTTTAATAACCAGCTCACTCACATTCTATGAGTTTTCACTAACTCAGATAAAACCAAACTGTGATCACTTATGCCTAGATATATCTCCTCAATCTTTCTTCACCTAAGACATAATTTTGATAGTAAAATCCTTTTTTTCTGTGAATGTTGTATTGGCTACAGTTGTATTTGTCTCTCATTAGCAGGGTCATTGACAGCAATTTTCTTTTTATAACTGACTCACATTATGTGTTCCAAAAGTTCATTTTTAAGTTAATTATTTGAAATTCAGAGTGCATGTTCCAATAGAAGCAGCATTATGCTTAGAAGTAGGCTCCCAGGTCAATCCACAAAGGCCAATGTAGCCCATAATATAACTGAAAGTGTGGGGTTTTGTAATGGAAATTAGTTGAAAATAATTAAAACGAAAACAATAGTTGAAAAAGAAATTTTCTGAGTTTTTGTTTCCTTCAAGGGGTAATACTTGATGAAAAGCAGAACTAATAATAGGAATACAGAAAGAAATAAATAAGGAATTTTGCATAAATAGGACAGTACAGCTTTTTAAATTTATTTTTTAAATGATGTTTTAGAAAGTTCTTAAAAATAATAAAAGCATCCATGTTCACTGTATAAAATTTGAAAAATTGAAATATGTGTTTTAAAAATTAATTCTACCACCCTGAGAGAACCACTTTTAAGATATTGGTGTTTCCTCTCAAACTTTTTCTTAGGACATGCATTTAAAATTAGTCCAGCAATATTAACTATAGTATATTACCATGCTTGACTATTATGCAGTTCTTAAAAATTATATTTCTGAAGATTTTTTTGAAACATTAAGCAATATTTATGATATAGTGTTGAGTAAAAGGCAGACTTGCATTTGATACCTATATTGGGGACAAGGGTGTGTAAGCAGATGAGGACTATTCTACCTGCAAGAATCATATGTTAGGCTGCCAACCAAGACCCCCTCTACCCCACCATCAGTCCCATCTCCCAACTAAAACCACAACCATTCTTTTTATAGAAATTCAGAAAAGGACATATGCACTCTTTGAAGTTCTACAGCAGTTCATAGCACTCACTAGTTCCTTATTACTGTTGATTCTCCTTCAAATTATAGGACCTTTTCTCCCTCACTCCACTGTATCACTAACACCATTCAGGCTTCACAACTATTATTGGGGTCGGTTTTTATTCATAAGTGGAATGGAAAGAGAGGCATGCACTTCCTGAGGTAATTAGGCATGAATTGAAGAGAGGTGAGAAGAACTTGGGTAGAGACATAGCTGTACTTGTGAGAAACAATATTATATGGAGTTGAATGTAGAGCTAAGAATACTGAATGGAAAGTGAGAAAATGAAACAGTATGATGTGCGAACAGATCTACGCAGAGTGGAAAGAAGGAAAGAGATGTGTTCAGGACTGGGATTGGCTACAGAGCAGAATGAAAGAGAGCAAAGAACAGAGTGTGTGGCAGAATTGTGGCCAGTTAGAATAAGAGTTTTGGGAGGAGGTAGCAAATATTTTTACAGTAACCAATTTTCTTTAATAAGGAAACTGAGACAGTTTGTGAAGACGTGTGCTTTAAGCACTAATTATCCAAGAACTGAAAGCCCTATGTTTGAACTTAATTTATCTGCTATGATTGTGCACCATTTGATTTTAGTCCAATTGATTTTTTTCCTAAAAACATTTTTTTTCTATACTACCTCCTTTTAGTCAAGACTAGATTTGCCACTGACTTGCATTTTGGCATGGGAGTCCCAACAGCTGTCACACGCATTTGCTGTTCATCAATGAAAGAACTTAAAATTAGATAAGAGAGGTAAAGGAAAAGGAAGCTATTTGTTGGGAGGAGGGTATATTTACATGTGTGGTTTTTTTAATGTTCTGGGGAGAAAAAAATGCAGAAAGTTTCATCTCACTCCATAGAAGCATGTGGCATTGTAATTCTTATTCATCACCATGCAAGAGAATCCCCCCCCCGTGGGATTTTGTGGCTTTCATATTTGGTGTACTTATGATAAGATTCCAAATTATTAAGTGGTTCTGCAAGTCCTTGGCCAGTGGCTCTCAGTGTTGGCTATAAATTGGAATCTCCTGGAAAACTTAAAAAATTACCAATGCCTGGGTTCCACGCCCAGAGATTTTTACTTAATTGGCCTGGGTTGAGAATTGGGCATGGGGAATCTTTTAAATCTACTCAGCAAATTGTGGGAACCTCCAGTTTAGACCACTGCTTAATTAGCTGGGTGGATTAAACCAGTTCTCAAAGTGTGATCCTGGAAGCAGCAGTTTCCGTATCAAAAGGGAACTTGTTTGAATGAAAATTCTTGGACCCCTCTCCAGATTTACTGAATCTGATTTACAATGGGGTGGTCAAGGAATCTGTGTTTTAGCCGGTAATTCTAGTGCGTACTATAGGTTGAAAGCCACTAGATTAAACAGTCCTTCCCAACCCTTTCTAAAGTACATCTGTGGAGATTTCTGGAAAGGAGGAGAAATATTCTTAGCAGTTGATGAAAACTGGCTTGGGAAAGAACTTTGATTTAAAAAAATACTTTTAATAATACTATTAGGATCCATGGTGGGGAAAAGGGGGGGTTGATAATTTGCTGCAAAACACAAGCAAGTTAAGGAGGGAGTGTGTCTGCATAATAGGGGGTTGGTTGCATAGACAGGCAGAACCCTGGTGACAGTACCTGCAGGAAAACCCCTACTTAATCTTCAGAATGCTGGTGAAATGCCAACCTCCTATGTGAAGCTTTTCTCTGAGCTCTGGTGTAAATTGTTTTGTCCTTGTGTTTACTTAGCACTTGCTATGTTCCTTGATTAGGTCTTGTCTCACTGTATTGAAACTCTGTCTCTCTCCCTCACTAAATTGTGTGATTTTTGAAAGTAGAACATTCTCTATACATTGGGTTAGCCAAAAAGTTTTTTTGTTTTTTTTTCCATAAGGCGGCTCTAAGTAGCGTTCAGTTGTCTTTAATTTCCTTTGAAACAATTTTGATAGGTTGTATTGTGACAGCTGTCATATCAGTGTGCATTTTTAAAAAATCAAAATTGGTGAATTTGTGTACAGCCATTTTAATATTGGAAATGGAAGAAAATACACAACATTTTTAGCATATTATGCTTTATTATTTCAAGAAAGGTAAAAATACAACTGAGATGCTAAAGAAAGATTTTTGCAGTGTATGGAGAAGGTACTGTGACTGATCAAACATGTCCAAAGTGATTCGTGAGGTTGATGGAGTCTCAGATATGACACCAGCTTTCTGGCTCTGTGTGGAGAGGGTTTAGAACAGACAATGGCCTCTGCTCAGCTTGATGCCAGACACTTCAGTTCCTCCCTGTATACCACTGGTGCCTTTCAAGCTGCTACTCAGAGAGAGTGAGTCTGAGTAGGAGATCAAAGATGGCAGAGGAGTAAGTGGAAGCTAAACTAACCTCCTCCCAGAACCAATCTGGAATAACCAACGGAACACTAGCTAGAGAGAAGTCGTATAACCATAGAGAGACAGAAATGGCCACTCCATCATAACGTGAGTGACAGGAAGTGTGGAAACATGAAAGGGCTGGCTGGGCTCCCATGGGTGGCAGCTGAAGGGACTGAGAAACATCTCAGCATCCAGGGGTTGCCCCTGAAAAGGGCAGGGTCTAAAACCCCAGCTGGGCTTCCCAACCTACAACAACAGAGCAGAAAGTAAAATAGCACCCAGTTGTGAATAGCAAAAAGAAACAGGGTTTTTTCCTGGCCTGAAAGAAACAGCTGGAGACAAAGAGCTCTTAAATCATGTACAAAAATATTTTGGCACCCACTTACCCTGGGCTCAAGCAGAAGGAAGGCAGAGAGGACTATAGACACTTGGTCATTCCCCATACTGCAGGCAGACCATTCCCCTCCAAGTGACATTAGACTGAGGGGAAGCAAAAGCCCTGCCTGCAGGAATTGATATGCCCAACCCTCAGTGCTGAAGCCTGATGGTTGATCACAGATTGAATAGATTACCAACTAAAGGAGACAGACAAAGGTTGTAGATCTCTGGTAGTCTCCAACAGGCTGCCTCGGCCCAGACTAGTACATGATCTGATGCCACCAAGGGCAGATCCAGGGAGTGCAGATCAATCTAAGAGCAGTAAAAAACAAGAAGAGTCACAAAATGGGGAGGCAGAGAAACAAGCCCCCATCAAAAGGAAAGGAGAAATCCCCAGAAAGAGTGTTAAATGAAATAGAGGAAAGCAAACTATCAGACATGGAATTCAAAAGATGGATTATAGGGAAGTTCAATGAGCTCAGCGAGCTCAAAGAAAACTACAAAGAACTCCAGAAAAACTACAAGGAACTTACTGAGGATTACACAAGCATGAAAAAGGACATAGAAGCTATCAATAAGAGCCAGGAGGAAATGAAGAATACAATTTCAGAATTAAAGAACACAGCAAAAGGAATTAAAAGCAGGCTAGAGGAAGCAGAAGATCGGATCAGCGAGCAGGATGACAATGTAGAAAAAAATCCCAGACAGTGCAACAAAATGAAAAAAGACTGAAAAGCATGACGACGTTTTAAGAGACCTGCAGAACAACATGAAACATAATAATATCTGTATCATAGAAATACCAGAAGGAGAAGAAGAACAACAAGGGATAGAAAACCTGTTCAAAAAAATGATGACAGAAAACTTCGCTAACTTGATGAGAGAGAAAGTCACGCAAGCCAGTAAGCAAAGAGGGTCCCAATGAAGATAAACTCCAACAGGTCCACTCCAAGACACATCATAATTAAAATGACAACAAAGGAAAACAAAGAGAGAATCATAAAAGCAGAAAGAGAGAAACAGCTAATAACATACAAGGGAGCTCCAATAAGGCTATCATCAGATTTCTCAACAGAAACACTACAAGCCAGAAGGGAACGGCAAAATATTTTCCAAGCAATGAAAAGCAAAGGCCTACAACCAAGACTACTCTACCCAGCAAAGCTCACATTCAAAATGGAAGGTGAAATAGGGCGTTTCCCATACAAAGAAGGCTAAAAGAATACATCTCCACCAAACCAGCATTTCAAGAGATGCTAAAGGGGCTGCTTTAAGAAGATGAAGAAACAGAGAGAGTCAGAGAGGAACACAAGTACAAAAGGGAAAAATGGCAATGAATAAGTACCTATCAATAATAACCTTAAATGTAAATGGATTAAATGCACCAATCAAAAGACATAGGTAGCTGAATGGATTAGAAAACATGACCTACATATACGCTGTCTACAAGAGACCCACCTTGGAACAAAAGTTCTACACAAACTGAAAGTGAAGTGATGAAAAAAATATATTTCAAGCAAATGGACATGAAAAAAAAAAAAAGCTGGGGTAGCAATACTTATATCAGGCAAAACAAATTTCACAGCAAAGGCCACAAAGAGAGACAAAGAAGGACATTTCATAATACTTAAAGGAAAAAATCCATCACAATGATATAACCCTGGTAAACATATATGCACCCTGCATAGGAGCATCCAAATATGTAAGACAATTTTTGAAAGACTTCAGGAAGGATATGGACAGCAACACACTCATAGAAGGGGACTTTAATACCCCATTATCAACAATGGACAGATCTTTTAAGCAAAGAAACACCAAAGATATTGAGGCATTGAACAATAGTCTCGATCAAATGGACTTAATTGATATATATAGAGAAAATTTTTCATCCCGAAGAAGCAAAATATACATTTTTTTCAAGTGCACATGGAACATTTTCAAAGATAGACTACATGATAGGACACAAAACAAGCCTTAACAAATTCAAGAAAATTGAAATTATATCAAGTATCTTCTCTTATCACAGTGGTATGAGGGAAGGGAAAGGCAAGGGATGGGACCTGCCCAAGGCCTGCTAGAGCCTGCCTGCAATCCCCTTGGCCTCCCCTGTCAGATTGGCACTAGATAACACCCGGGTCGGTATAGCTTCCTCCCACTTCCCAAGATGTACATGTGTCTCTGGGTTTCTCAGCTGCCTGATGATTTCTGGCCTCTCTCTCTGTTCTGTCTTCCCAGCAACTAACATTGTGTGCTACACACACAGGGGTTCCTCCTGTTCTCTTCCCTCAACTCTTTGTACCTTTCTCTGCAAGGCCATGGGGCCTGCTTGCTGGAGCCCAGGAGACCAGGCCCCTGAGCTCCCAGCCCAGTGCTCTCACATGGAGTGTAATTGCACATGGCCATGTCTACAAAAGCCGCACCTGCCAAGCAGGTTCACATGCAGATGACATGAAGTCCTGATAGAAACCCTGGCCTGTCCTCAGGATTCAGAATCCTGATTGTCAAATGTCCACAGCCCCTGACCTAGCAGGAGGCCAGGCAAGCGAGCACTGTGGACAGGTCCTCAGGCAGCCCCCTGTAGGACAGAGGTTGGAGACCCCCCCCTTTCATACATAACTACATACCTGGATGTTGTGAAGTTGCATTTAGCACAAACACTTTGTAATATTCATTAATTAAATGTAAGACAATTCATCTAAAAAAAAAATCAACCTCAAGGAAAAAACTCAAAAACATTCAAACACATGGAGAATGAATCACATGCTATTAAATAATGAATGGGTTAAAAATGACATCAAGGAAGAAATCAAAACATTTCTGGGAACAAATGATAATGAACACACAACAATCTAAAACCTATGAAATACAGCGAGAGCAGTTCTGAGAGGAATGTTCATAGCAATACAGGCCTACCTAAAAGGGATAGAAGAATCTTAAAATATATATATATAACCCTACAGCTATAAGAACTAGAGGAAGAACAACAAACAAAGCCCAGAGCAAGTAGAAGGAAGGATATCATCAAGATTAGAGCAAAGTTAAATAACATAGAGACTAAACAAACAATTCTAAACATCAATAAAACCAGAGCTGATTCTTTGAAAAGATAAACAAAATTGACAAGCCTTTAATTAGGCTCATCAAGAAAAAAAGAGAGAAAACCCAAATAAATAAAATCATAAACTAAAGGGAAGAAATCACAACTGATGTCGCAGAAATACAAAGATTTGTAAGAAATTATTATGATATGAACAACTGTATTACAAGATATTTGACAACCTAGATGGAATGGAGAAATTTCTGGAAACATATAATCTTCCAAAACTGAATCAAGAAGAAGCAGCAAGCCTTAACAGACCAATAACAACTAGTGAAATTGAAGCAGTAATCAAAAAAATTTCGGCACACAAAAGCCCTGCACCAGATAGCTTCACAGGTGAACTTTACAAAACATTTAGGGAAGAACTAACTCCTACCCTCCTCAAACTATTCCAAAAAATCCAAGAAGAGGGAAGACTCCCAAACTCTTTCTATGAAGCTAGTATTACCCTAATTCCAAAACCAGGTCAAGACACAACAGAGAAAAAAAACTACAGGCCAATTTCACTGATGAACATAGATGCTAAAATCCTCAACTAAATATTGGTAAACCGGATCCAGCAACATATTAGAAAGATCATACACCACGATCAAGTGGGATTCATCCCAGGGATGCAAGGATAGTTTAATATTTGGAAATCAATAAACATAATACACCAGATAAGCAAAATGAAAGACAAAAACCACATGATCATATCAATAGATGCTGAAAAGCATTTGATAAAGTACAACACCCATTGGTGATAAAAAAAAAAAACACTCAGCAAAATGGGAATAGAGGAAGCATATGTCAACATCATAAAGGCCATATACGAGAAACCTAAAGCCAATATCATACGCAATGTGCAAAAACTGAAAGCATTCCACCTAAGATCAGGAGCAGGACAAGGATGTCCACTCTCCCCACTCCGATTCAACATAATCATGGAAGTTCTAGCCATGGCAATTAGACAAGAAAGAGAAATAAAAGATATCCAAATTGGAAAAGAGCAAGTAAAACTGCCTTTATTTGCGGACGCCATGATAGTGTACATAAAGAACCCTATAGACTCCATGAAAAAACTACTCAACCTAATAAGTGAATTTGGCAAAAAGTATGGTACAAAGTCAATAGTCAGAAATCGAAGGCATTTCTGTACGCCAATGATAAAACATCAGAGATAGAAAATAGAAAAATATCACATTTACTATAACAACAAGAAAAATAAAGTACCTTGGAATAAACTTAACCAAGGAGGTAAATGACCTGTACTAAGAAAACTACATAACACTGAAGAAAGAAATTAAGGAAGATACAAATAAATGGAAGTATATACAATGTTTGACTACTCACACACACCCCGTCCCCCGCCCCGCAGGGTGCTGGCCGTGGCAGGCCCCCTGACGCAGCCCTTCTGCTGCACCCTGTGGGAGAGAGCACGCATGTGACGGTGACCGGACAGTGGTCTCCACCTTCGCTGCTGCCTCGCGTCCAGGCCTCTGTCGTCATTACCTCCCCGCGTCCCCCACCCCTTCTCCAACCCTGATCTCAATACGACAGGAGTGACGTTCTGAAACACAAACTGGGTCATGTTGCTTCTCTGCTCAGAATTGCCAGGGCTCTGACCGTGGCTGGGAGGGCTCTGTGAGCTGGCCTGTATGACACCCCCTCCCACCCCCCTCAGCTCAGGTCCCACCCCCTCCCCCTGCCGGTTTGCTCCAGCCACCCTGGCTTCCTCGCCGCTCCCCCAGTGCCCTGTGAGGTCTGGGCTCCTGCTGTTCCCTTTGCTGGGAGTCCTTCCCCCTCCATGTGCACATGGCTGCTTCCTTCTCCTCCTTCACGTGTCCAGCCAAATGTCACCTTCTGTCATGCCCCTACCTGTACCCCCCCATGGCCACCCTGTCTACAATGAGAACCCCCTTACACCCATAATCTCCTTCCCTACTTTATATTTGATCATTTATTCTGATCACTGTGTAATATAATACATGTTTTACTTTTTCATATTGCTTATTACTTCTTTAGGGCCCCCTGGCTGGTTTGGCTCAGTGGATTGAGCATCGGCCTGCGAGCTAAGTGTCGCTGGTTCGATCTTCCAGTCAGGGCACACCAGAGAAGGAAAACTCTGACTCCAAAAAACCTCCGCTGCCTTGCGGCATACCTTTTCAGGAGAAAGGCTAAGGAGAAGGGAAACTCTGACTCCAAACCTCCGCTGCCTTGCAGCATACCTACTCAGGGGAAAGGCTAAGGGAGTAAACCCTGACAGAAAATCCGGAGCCGGAATCCCTAAAGCGGTTTGACGTTGTAGTCAACACCGGCAACTCCTGCGGCGCACCTGAAGCCAAGCTGTATTGACTCTGTCTTTCCCCTTGGATCCTTCAGCTGCGAAGAGAGGGGGGGTCTGCTGCATGGGCAACAGCTGGCCCTCCATATCACCCTGCCCAGGCTTTGTAGCTTCACTGGAGAGGACACTCCAGCGTCATCGCAAGATGTCGACTTAACACGGGAGGAGACAGTTACCGGTTATAAGCTCATCCGATTGGCGAAGGAAACGAGCGCCAGGGGTCTCCTCTGACGGTGGGAGAGGTCATTGCACCTCACTGGACAGCTGCCGCCCGCCTCAAGCTGGGCAGCCCCCAGCCAATTAGGTGCCGTCTCGCCATGGCTCACCTGCCCCACTGGGTGTGTGGGGATCAGAGAGGCGTCTCTTGAAAAGTGGGCCACAAAACACTCGCACCAGGCAATTCCAAGCAAACAACAAGAAAGAAGCCTCCAGCTCTTCGCCTCGCTAGCTGGAACATCAGGACCATGTGTCCCGGACTTACTGCAGACCTTCCGTGGATCAATGGTGCCAGGAAAACTGCCGTCATCGACAGGGAACTGGCACGACTAAACATCGACATTGCGGCTCTACAGGAGACCCGGTTGGCCGACAACGGAACTATCAGAGAAACCAACTACACCTTCTACTGGCAAGGGAAGTCTCCGGACCAACCAAGACAGCACGGTGTTGGGTTCGCTGTGAAGAACATGCTTGTTAACTCCATAGAGCCACCCACAGGAGGCACAGAGAGATTACTTACCCTCCGATTGTCAACAACTTTCGGCCCAGTCAGCATTCTTAGTGCGTATGCCCCAACCCTCTGCGCCACCACTGTAGAGAAAGAACAGTTCTACCATGCACTGGACGAAGCGTTATCCAAGATCCCCAGAAGTAACGCTCTTTATCTCCTTGGAGACTTCAACGCAAGAGTAGGAGCCGACCACATGGCCTGGCCCACCTGCCTCGGAAACTTTGGGAGAGGAAAGATCAATGAGAATGGTCAGCGACTGCTTGAGCTTTCGTGTCACCACGGCCTGTGCATGACAAACACATTCTTCAAGTGCAAAGAGATCCACCAGGTGTCATGGAGGCACCCACGCTCCCGCCACTGGCACCAGCTTGACCTCGTCATCACCAGAAGAACGGATATTGGCAGCACCCTCCTCACCCGCAGCTACCACAGTGCAGACTGCGACACGGACCATGCCCTCATGGTAAGCAAGGTGCGCATAATGCCGAAGAGGTTGCACCACTCCAAGATGAAGGGTCGCCCACGCATCAACACCAGTTGTGCCAGCAACCCAGTTAAGACCCAGCAATTCATCAACAGGATGGAAGATGCACTCGGCGAGGGAGTGGCGGCAGATGACATTATCGAATCCAATTGGCCACGTCTCCGCGACGCCATATACAACTCCGCCATTATTGCTTACGGGAAGAAAGAGCGGAAGAACGCTGACTGGTACGAGGCTCACTGGGAAGAAATGGAACCCGTGATCGAGGCTAAGAGGAAGGCCCTACTGGCTTACAAGGCCACGCCCACTCCCAGTACACTTCAAGCTCTACGGGCTGCCAGGAACAAAGTCCAGAAGACCGCCCGCCACTGTGCCAACACCTATTGGCTAAACCTGTGCAGAACCATCCAGGAAGCCGCCGATATAGGCAACGCACGAGGAATGTATGAGGGTATCAAGAAGGCAACAGGCCCAATCCCCTCCAAGATCGCCCCCCTTAAGTCCAAGACAGGTGAGGTCATCACTGACCAGGAACAGCAAATAAGGCGGTGAACCGAGCACTACCTCAAGCTGTACGCGATGAGGAACACCGTAACAGACACTGCTCTTAACGCCATCCCAGACCTACCAGTCATGGAGGAGCTAGACACCCCACCTACTGCGGCAGAGCTCGGCAAAGCCATCGACCGCCTCGCTTGCGGGAAAGCACCAGGAAGCGACGGAATCCCTCCAGAAATCCTAAAGAGCGGGAAACCAGTCCTGCTACAGCCGCTCCACCATCTACTCTGTCTCTGCTGGAAGGAGGGTTACATCCCCCAGGATATGAGAGACGCCAACATTATCACCATGTACAAGAACAAAGGAGACCGCAGCGACTGCAAAAACTACCGGGGCATCTCTCTCCTCAGCATCGTCGGTAAAGTATTCGCCCGGGTCGCTCTTGCCCGCCTGCAGACCCTTGCTTCCCGCGTCTACCCAGAGTCCCAGTGTGGCTTCAGAGCTGGCCGATCAACAGTGGACATGATCTTCTCCCTATGCCAACTGCAGGAGAAGTGTCACGAGCAGCATAAACCACTCTACCTCGCCTTTATCGACCTCACGAAGGCATTTGATCTGGTCAGTCGAAGCGGACTCTTCAGCTTGCTACGGAAGATTGGCTGTCCACCACATCTGCTTGCTGTGGTCATGTCCTTTCACGACAACATGCACAGCACGGTGTCCTACAACGGCGCAACTTCTGAGGCCTTCCCAGTCAGCAGCGGAGTAAAGCAGGGCTGTGTCCTCGCGCCTACGCTGTTCGGAATCTTCTTCTCCATGCTCCTCCAATACGCTTTTAAGGACTGCAGCGAGGGTGTCTTCATTCACACCAGATCCGATGGCAAGCTCTACAACCTGGCCCGTCTATGAGCCAAGACCAAAGTCAAAGAGGTGCTCATCCGTGAGATGCTCTTCGCCGACGACGCAGCCTTGACATCACACTCCGAAGAGGGACTCCAGCAGCTAGTCACTTGCCTTTCCCACGCATGCAAGGAGTTCGGACTAGCCATCAGCCTGACGAAGACGAACGTTATGGCTCAAGGCACGGGGACTCCCCCATACATCACCATCGACGGATACACCCTGGAGGTTGTCAACGACTTCACTTACCTCGGGTCCACCATCTCGAGCTCTCTGTCAGTTGACTTGGAGGTCAACCGGAGAATCACCAGGGCAGCCACAGTTATGGTCAAACTGAACCGGCGAGTGTGGAACAATCCCAGCCTCACTGAGAAAACCAGACTGCGCATCTACCAAGCCTGCGTACTCAGCACTCTCCTCTATGGCAGCGAGACGTGGACCACCTACGCAAGGCACGAAATGGAAACTCAACAGCTTCCACATGAGGTGCCTGCGACGCGTCCTGCATGTCGCCTGGCAGGATAAGGTTCCCAACACCGAGGTGCTGAAGCGAGCCAACATGAGCAGTTTGCATGCAGTTCTTAGTGAGAGACGCCTCAGGTGGCTCGGCCATGTCAAAAGAATGGATGCAGGCCGTATTCCCAAAGACCTCCTCTACGGCGAGCTAGCAGAAGGCCAGAGGATGACAGGGCGCCCAAAACTGCGGTTCAAAGACATCTGCAAAAAGGACATGACACAATGCTCCATCAATCTCAACACATGGGAAGTTCAAGCAGACGACCGCCTAGCCTGGAGGCTCACGGTCAGACAAGGTACGTCACGCGCAGAGGCTGCGCGCAACGAGGAGGCGGTCCAGAAAAGATCGAGGCGGAAGCAGCATCAACAGCAGCAACAACAGCCATCTGCCTTCACCTGTAACAAGTGCAGCAGGGATTGTCACTCCCGAGTCGGACTGCACAGCCATTCTCGGCGGTGCAGATAGACTCTCAAGAAGCTACGCCATCGTCTCTCGAGATGGACGGCTGCCGATGATGATGATATACAATGTTCATAACTGTGAAGAATCAACATCATTAAAATGTCTATACCACCTAAAGCAATTTATAGATTCATCGCAATCCATATTAAAATACCAACAACATATTTCACAGACCTAGAACAAATACTTCAAAAATTTATATAGAACCAAAAAAAGACCCTGAATAGCCACAGTAATCTTGAGGAAGAAGTACACAGTACAAGGAATCACAATACCAGACATCAAACTATACTACAAGGTAACAATAATCAAAATAGCCTGGTACTAGCATAAGAACAGACATATAGATCAATGAAAAAGAATAGAGAGCCCAGAAATAAATCCAGGTATATATGGTCAACTAATATTTGACAAAGGGGGAAGGAGCATAAAATGAAGTGAAAAGAGTCTCTGCAACAAATGGTGTTGGGAGTTTCAAAACAAATGAGACTAGACCACCAACTTACACCATATACCAGGATAAACTCAAGATGGATCAAAGACTTAAACGTATTACTTGACACCATGAAAGTCCTAGAGGAAAACATAGGCAGGAAAATTCCAGATATCCCATGTAGCATTATTTTCACCAATATATCTCCTAAGGCAAGGGAAATAAAGGAAAGAATAAACAAATGGGACTACATCAAATTAAAGAGTTTCTGCTCAGCAAAAGAAAACATCAGCAAGATGAAAAGGGAACCAACCATATGGGAAAATGTGTTTGCCAATGATACCTCAGACAAGGTATTAATATCTAAAATATATAAAGAACTTGTATGACTCAATAGCAAGAAGACAGACAACCCAATTAAAAAATGGGCAAAGGACCTGAATAAACACTTCTCCAAAGAGGACATACAGAGGGTCCATAGACATGTGAAAGAATGCTCAACATCACTAGCCATCAGAGAGATGCAAATAATAAAACCACAATTAGATACCACCTCACACCAGTTAGAATGATCATCATCGACAAATCAACAAACATGTCTGGTGAGGATGCGGAGAAAAGGGAACCCTACTGCACTGTTGGTGGGAATGCAGACTGTTGCAGCCACTATGGAAAACAGTATGGAATATCCTCAAAAAACTAAAAATGGAACTACCTTTCGAACCAGCAATTCTACTGCTACATTTATATATGAAGAATCCTGAAACACCAATTCAAAAGAACCTATGCACCCCCATGTTCATAGCTGCACTATTTACAACAGCCAAGTGCTGGAAACAACCTAAGTGCCCGTCTGTAGATGAGTAGATCAAAAAAGTGTCGTACATTTACACAATGGAGTACTTTGTAGCAAAAAGAAAGAAGGAACTTCTACCATTTGCAACAACATGAATGGAACTAGAGAGAATTATGCTTAGTGCAATAAGCCAGGCAACGAAAGAAAAATACCATATTATATCAGCTAATACAGGAGACTAATGAACAACACAAACAAACATGCAAAATCGAACCATAGGCATGTAAGCAAGGAGTAGACTAACATTGACAAGGGCGGAGAGATGAGGGAGAGAAGGGGTATAAGAAGGGGAAGGGTCTAGTCAAAGAACATGTATAAATGACCCATGGACATGGAAAACGGGGTGGGGATTGACTGTGGGAGAAGGGGTGTGCAGGGTGAGGGGAAGCAATGAGGAAAAATGTGGGACAACTATAATAGAAAAACAAACAAAAATTTTTAGTGGGGAAATCAATGAAAGCAAAATAAATTAATAAATGAGCCAGTATAACTCCCTCCAAAAAATCCCCTCACATTTAGGACAGTGAACAAGAGAAAATGTAAAGTATGGAAATGCAATTTTAGTTAATATTAGAAAGACAAAGATTTTCCTTCACACTGTGTATTTTCTTCCTACCTGATCCCTCCAGAATTTGGCATTCTGAAGAAGTAATGATATAAGGTTCTTTGCATAAAACTAAGAAGACCAGTTGTTAATAGAGGTTTTGTTAACCAAGACTTTGACTGGAATGTCATGCCTAAAGGAGGCACACTTGAGCTCTGGTTGTTACCAAAAAACCCTGAGGAACTGGGATTGACTTTTGAAGGTAATAAAAGCCCATGAGAAAAAAAGGTCTGGTACCTTGGTTGGTTGTGTAGTTCATGGCAATCTTTCCAGGAAAGGAACAAAGGTTGCTTTCCTGAAATATGGCTAGATGTAATATTAAGGCACAATGGAAAACCTGAAAGACTTGGAAAAGACAGGCGTTTACAGGCAAGGCTGCATGGTAGGTATATGGCTCACCTTCTGTGTCCTGAAGGGCAGACTGAAAGTCACTCTAAATGTTCCTTGTGTAAGTTCCAGCAAAGCAGACTTAAAGATTATATGTGATCATTTGCTTCTCTTGTTGTGTTTATGCAAACAAACAGGATAAATAAAACCTGGACTTAATGCAGTCCCTTTAATGACAAGGAGGGTAATCTTAAGGAGAAAATTCACAATTCAAGGAAAATCACAGTGCTCAGTGGTAGACTATGAAGTAGTGTGGCTAACTGTCTTTAAAATTTATTTTCATTTAAAGTTTTTTATTTGAAAGTTAAACTAGGTCTGTGACATCATCAAAGATGCTTAATTTACAGGCAAGAAGAATGTCAAGCGCCTGGCAACTGGATGTCTTCCCAATAAGACAGTCTTGCAGATTTAGATACTGGTTTGTGGGTTATGTTGCTTAAATTAACATGTGTGTTTTGTTTTCATAGGGCAAAAGCCTATTATCATTACCTGAGTGATTGTCTGTACATATAGGCCTCACTTAATCCTGTCTGCATCACTGCCTCTTGAGACTCAATGGGTTGGCTGAACTAAGTGGTTGGGTTGGTGAAGTATGGGGTGGTCTGTGGACTTCACTTTAAAACTGGTTTCTCTTTTTTATCCTAATGGCTTGAACAAAAAGTGCCCAGAGGTTTGAGAGTGGGGAAACCTAAAATGTTCCCCTCAGCCCAAACTAAGTATAGTGGGCAAACGGGCTTTGGACAGGTGTGACGTGCCTTGCACGCCTTCCTTCAAAGAAACCTCTTTTCTTTTCCTAATGTGGGACATTGAAAAATTAATCCCTTGCTTTTTGTAATGTAGTGGTTATGGATTGAATGATGCCTTTTAACTCTGTTGCCAAATCTGTTGCCCCCAGAATATAACAAGGATGCCAGCCTGTTAAACTGAGCATGCCATTGCCCAGGGACAGCCAACTGACCTGGAGTCTGCACGATCTTTCCCCATGTGGGAAGGCCACCCTCCCCTCCACACACCCACTTTTATTAGGGATTTCTGGACCCAAGAATTGGTAGGATGACAACCATGTCCAGCTTGAAGCAGCAGGAGGAGGACAAGACCTTCTTCGCCCACTGTTCTTTATAAAATTTTAAAAGGGTCTTAAGTCTGAGGGGTTTTTTCAGAGCGGGGTCATCCCCAATAAATAAATTAATTAATTTAAAAAAAAGAAGAAAAGGTTATTCGTGAAGTTTTATGCTGGAGAATTCTCACTGGATGATGCTACATGGTCAGGTAGACCAGTTGATGTCGATAGCAATCAAATTGAGACATTAATTAAGAACAATCACCATTCTACCAGAGAGAAATAGCTGATATACTTCAAATATCCAAATCAATGAAGTTATTGGTGAAAATGAAAAATGTGTCTTTTATTTTATGAAGAAAAAAAAACACCTAAAAGTACTTTTTTGGCAAACCCAATATCGTTGGGTCTCCAATGTCCAATAATAGTTGATGCATACTTAATGCTCTACAACTATTTTCTTATAGGAGTCATAAGGAATTGCCAACTTTTTTTGGCTATCAAGAGCCTTTGGATTATGGGCTTTGTGGATTAATTGTGGTCTCAGGTCCAACACTCTACCTTGAATACTAGGGCCCTTGGTATCTTCAGCACACTATGAGTAGATATATACCTCTCACTGGTACCCTTACACAATAGTGATTTCAGCAATACATTAGCAACTTATTATTTTACAGTAGGATGCATAATTTTCAGGTTCTAGGGCTACTAACATCAATTTTTCTCATAGGTAGATCTTCATCAAAAATCTAATTAAAGTCTATACAGATATATCTGCCATAGTACAAAAGTACTTGAGTTTTGGGGCCCCATAGGTTATCTTTCATCCAGGCACTGCCATCTTATGGTTTTTGTTCTTCTCTAATGCCACAGTGGATTCTGTTCATCCCTAGGTTGCTCACAAATATTCTTTAATCAAGATAAACACTTAACAAATTACAATCACTTTTGTAACCGTGCCTTTCAGAGGTTGTCCACAGGTCAACATGATTGGATGTATATGTTTCCCAACTCTTCAGAATCACAGATTTACAGGCAATTCTTGGTTTAATTTCCTAGGTGGTTAATCACACATTCATTGTAGCATACGAATTTTTACTGGTTTAACTCTCAGAGGATAAACTTATAACCTTATTTCCAAATTGTGTGGAATGGGGCATCTCACTGTCGTGTCACTTTCTGCCAAGATTAATAATTTCTAAAGGTGATGGAAACTTTGAAATATGTGTCGCTGTCATTCTGTATATTAGAATTATTAAGACCCATTGAATAAAGCAGAAGAAACTGGATTTGTACTTTCTCTGCCAATTCATAATCCTAATATGTATGCACTGAATAGATTTCTTTAATTTTGTTTTGTATAGGCATTATATCTGATAGCTACTAATGGAACCCCAGAGCTCCAGAATCCTGAAAGACTGTCGGCTGTATTCCGTGACTTCTTAAATCGCTGTCTTGAGATGGATGTGGATAGGCGAGGATCTGCCAAGGAGCTTTTACAGGTGAAAATAAAATAGGACAATACAAAGAGTCATTATATTGAGACTTTTTACCTCAATGTGTGACAGCAGGAGAACTCTGTCAAGAGATGTCTAGTGAGAATTAAGCTATACCCATGTGATTTTAGACCACAGACACATTAAGTATAGATATGAATCTGATACATGATTCATTGACATGTTGCCTTTCCTCTGAGAAGTTGGCCACTTATAAATCTCTTTTCTCTTCCTGGAGTCCTTTTTGCAAAAAATAAATAAACAATGTGAACCTCTTGTGTTGCTGTTTTGTTCCCCTGGATGTTGTATTCAGGTACTTTTGGCTGAAGGTAATTCTCTACACAAATATGCAATTATTTCCATGGCATTTTCTACTCTAATGTTTTACTGATCAAAGCCCCTTGGCTTGTAATGCCAAATGGCAAGTAACTTCTTGTCTGGGTGAGTAACATCCAGTGCTGCGTGCCTCTGTAACCATTTGTCCTTTTCATGTCTCTCGGGGATTAGTATACACAATGATAATTAGTACCTATTATGTACTAAATTCTTTACACACATTATCTCATATAATTCTTACAACAACTCTATAAGCAGGTGTTGTTATCCAATGTTACCAGTGTAAGAATTGAGGCTCAAACTGGGATTTGAGCCCTGGATTGTCTGACTTTCCACCACACAAACACACAAACCAATTCAGAGTAAAAAGATGAATAGCTCAGAGATATTGCAAGCTTGGTTCCATACCACTGCAATAAAGCAAATATAACAATAAAATGAGTCATAATGATGGCAGTGAGAGTGGCACCAGGTGTTAGATTGGTGGAGTCAGACCAGATCTTGGTACAGCAACCTCAGTACTTGAGTTCTGCCTAGGAAAGAATTCAGAGCCCAAACTCAAACTGTAAGAGAAAGTTTATTTAGAAAGTCACAGAGGTGAACAGTAGAAAAAAATTGGCTTAGGAAACAAATTACAGAGGTAAAAGAAGGGGTCCTTGGAGCTTAGGAGAGATAGGGTAAAGGTAACATGCCTGGGAGTAAGAATAAGGGGACCGGAAATGTGCAGGTATGCTCCTAAGAGGGAAAGCACTCTGGGACCTCTGTCCCGAGACCTTTTAAGGGTGGAGATTTTAGGGGAGGATTTTATTGGAATATTCATCAACATTCCAGGTGTGTCCTTTCGGGGTCATGCTATCCACTGGTTGGTGCCAGGGCAGGGGATCATTAGTCAATGCAGCTGATCCTGAAGCAGCCTTGGTGTATGTAGTTTGTCTGGTTTTGCTGCTTTTCTGGGTCTGCAGCAAAAACACAACTGAAGGCCAGATGTATTTGTCGTGGGTCAGAGCCTCATTGTCCTGGGGGCATAATGCTTAAGGGTTGTTCTATGGCTCTGTTGTTTGTTTCCCATCTAAGGAGGTCTAACCCCAATGACTAGCAACATAGCAGTAAAGGAGAGGTCAGGGGAGGGTCCAAACTGCGTGGCCAGTGCTATCAACCACATGATCAGTGATATGGTAGGGGAGGAAAGGTGACCCTGGAGGCAAGGTCTTTGTTTTCCCAATTTTGCCCATTGCTAGGCACGCAGGGCTTTCTACCCTGCTGACCTTCTTTACCTGGCCCATTGTCCCTGCTCTTTTGTTATCTAACTGCCTACTACAATAATAA
The DNA here is from genome assembly GCF_987537825.1 of Furipterus horrens. Classification (NCBI taxonomy): domain Eukaryota; kingdom Metazoa; phylum Chordata; class Mammalia; order Chiroptera; family Furipteridae; genus Furipterus; species Furipterus horrens. The sequence continues at coordinate 48,435,321 of NW_028327187.1, read as the reverse complement.
TTTTGTTGGGGAGGGGGTCTTGCCTTTAATTGTAAAACAGACATAATATCCATGAAGTGCAATAAAGTGAAGTGCAATAAAACAAGGTATACCTGTATTTATATCGGTAAAGCAACACATGACCAGTATTACACGTGTAGCTTCACTGCTGTGGACTGTTCCTCAGGGACATATATCAAAGCTCTGTAACATTCAAGAACAGTGACTGATTGTTCTCTCTGTAACTTTGAACATATGATCAAGTTAAACAAAAGACACAGCCAGACTCAGTCAGTTCTATGGAAAAAAATATATGTTTCCATTTCTCTTGAACTCCCTCCTAAGACAGAGAGCTACCACCAGGAAAAAAAATATCCCCCAATCCAAATCACACTGGTGATAAACTGAGTTGGAGGAATTAAGGAAGCTATGCCTCCTCTTTTCTGCTACCTATGAGCATTTCACAGGCTCTCCTAAAATGTCAAATCTGGAGTGGCCCTTTATTAATCCTCTAGTTAATCCTATCTCAAATTACAGATGAAAAACCTGAACTTTTAAATGTTTCACTTCCATATCTTTTTACACCTCTCACCACCCCACACCCACATCCTGAAACATGTTCCATGGATAAATGAAGATATTGGTTTTCTTAATGTAGCTATATGGTTACATAGGTAACTGAATTAGTCATCTAGTTAGTTCATTCCCTAATAGTACTTTTATCTGAACCAGTAAGGTAGCTGATGCAAAACCATATTGAATCTAAATTAAATAGTTCATTGCATCTCTTCATTTTAATACATTAGCAATAACCCAGATATCACCTTAATCCACATGACTTCATTCTCTAACTTTAGTTTATTAATGTCCAGTCTAGAGGTTAGAAACGAAAGAGATGTATGACATTAACACCACAGGAAGGCTTGAGAAAAGACACAGGTATTGAGTATTTGTATGACTTTCTGTATGGCCTAAGCCAGTTCTTTGTCCATTAATTAATATTTGTTGAGAAACGCTATTTATTTATTTATTTATTTATTTATTTATTTATTTATTTATTGTTATCCTATTACAGTTGTCCTACCTTTTCCCCCATTGACCCCCCCATTCCGCCTGCTGCTTCTCCTACAGTCAATCCCCAGGCAGCTTTCCATGTCCATAAGTCATTTATACTAGTTCCTTGACTGGACCCTTCCCATACTTACCCTCTCCTCTCCCTCCCCCCTCCTCTCTGGTTACTGTTAGTCTCCTGCTTGTTTACATGCCTCTGGTTCAATTTTGCTCATTTCTTTGTGTTTATTAGTTTCCTGTATTAGGTAATATCATATGGTATTTGTCTTTCATTGTATGGCTTCTTTTGCTAAGCATAATTCTCTCTAGTTCCATCCATGTTGTCACAAATGGTAGAAGTTTCTTCTTATTTTCTGTTGCATTGTAGTCCATTGTGTAAATGTACCACAGATTTTTGATCCATTCACCTACAGATGGGCACTTAGGCTATTTGCAGTACTTGGCTATTTAAGGAGCGCTGTTGTGAACATAAGGGTGCGTAGGTTCTTTGGAATGGGTGTTTCAGGATTCTTCGGATATAATCCTAGCAATGAAATTGCTGGATCAAAAGGCAGCTCCATTTTTAGTTTTTTTGAGGAAATTTCATACTGTTTTCCATGGGGCTGCACCAATCTGCATTCCCACCAACAGTGAACCAGGGTTTCCTTTTCTCCACATCCTCACCAGCACTTGTTGATGATGGCCATTCTGACTGGTGTAAAATAGAATCTCATTATGGTTTTTATTTCCATCTTTCTGATGGCTAGTGATGTTGAGCATTCTTTCATATGCATATGGGCTTCCTGTATGTCCTCTTTGGAGAAGTGTTTGTTCAGGTCCTTTCCCCATTTTTTAATTGAGTAGTTTGTCTTCTTGCTGTTGAGTCATACAAGTTCTTTATATATTTTAGAGATCAATCCCTTGTCTGAGGTATCATTGGCAAATATGTCTTCCCATACAGTTGGTTCCCTTTTCATCATGCTGATGTTTTCTTTTGTTGAGCAGAAACTCTTTAGTTTGATGTAGTCCCATTTGTTTATTCTTTCCTTTATTCCTCTTGCCTTAGGAGATATATTGGTGGAAATATTGCTAAGTGGGATATCTAAAATTTTCCTGCCTATGTTTTCCTCCAGGACTTTTATGGTATCATGGCTTACATTTAAGTCTTTGATCCATCTTGAGTTTATTCTGGTGTATGGTGTAAGCTGGTGGTTTGGTTTCATTTTTTGTACCATGTCCCAGTCCAGCTCTCCCAGCACCATTTGTTGAAGAGGCTCTTTTCCACTGCATTTTATGTTCCTTCCCCCTTTGTCAAATATTAGTTGGCCATATAGACCTGAGTTGATTTCTGGGCTCCCTATCCTGTTCTATTGATCTATGTATCTGTTCTTCTGCCAATACCAGACTGTTTTGATTACAGTGGCTTTGTAGTATATTTTGGTATCAGGTATTGTGATACCTCGTGCTGTGTTCTTCTTCCTCAAGATTGCTGTGACTATTCAGAGTCATTTTTGGTACTATATAAATTTTTGAAGTATTTGTTCTAGGTCTTAGAAATATTTCATTGGTATTTTGATAGAAATTGCATTGTACCTATAAATTCCTTTGGAGAATATGGACATTTTCATATTATTTATATATTTATTTATGCAGTATGGACATTTTAATGATGTTGAATCTTCCCATCCATGAACATGGTATAGGCTTCCATTTTTTTGTATCTTCCTTAATTTCTTTCTTCAGTGTTATCTAGTTTTCCAAGTACAGGTCTTTTACCTCCTTGGTTAAGTTTATTTTTACGTACTTCATTTTTCTTCTTGCTATAGTAAATGGGTTTTTTTTCCTAGCTTCTATCTCTGATATTTTATCATTGGTGTACAGAAATGTTTTCAATTTCTGAATACTGATTTTGTACCCTGCTATTTTGCCAAATTCACTTAGTAGAGTGAGTAGTTTTTTAATGGAGTCTATAGGGTTTTCTATGTAAACTATCATGTCATCTGCATATAATGATAGTTTTACTTCTTGTTTCCCGATTTGGATGCCTTTCATTTCTTTTTCTTGTCTGATCACTCTGGCTAGGACTTCTAAGACTATGTTGAATAGGAATGGAGAGAGTGGACAGCCTTGTCTAGTTCCTGATTTCAGGGGGAATGCTTTCAGTTTTTGTCCATTGAGTATGATGTTGGCTTCAGGCTTCTCACATATAGCCTTAATTATGTTAAGGTATGCTCCCTCTATTGCTATTTTGCTGAGTGTTTTCATCATAAATGGGTGTTGTACACTATCAAATGCTTTTTCTGCATCTATAGATATCATCATGTGATTTTTGTCTTTCTTTTTGTTTAGGTGATATATTATATTTAGTGACTTGCAAATATTAAACCATCTTTGCATCCCTGGGATGAATCCCACTTGATTGTGGTGTATAATCTTTTTGATGTATTGCTGGATACTGTTTGCCAATATTTTGTTGAGGATTTTAGCATCTATATTCTTCAGTGATATTTGCCTGTAGTTTTCTTTCTTTGTTGTGTCTTGACCTGGTTTTGGGATTAGGATAATACTAGCTTCATAGAAAGAGTTTGGGATTTTTCCCTCTTCTTGGATTTTTTGGAATAGTTTGAGGAGGGTAGGAGTTAGTTCTTCCCTAAATGTTTTGTAAAATTCACCTGTGAAGCCATACGGTACAAGGCTTTTGTGTGCAGGGAGATTTTTGATTACTGTTTCAATTTCCTTCTTTGTTATTGGTCTGTTGAGAATTTCTACTTCGTATTGGTTCAGTTTTGGAAGGTTATATGTTTCTAGAAATTTGTCCATTTCTTCTAGGTTGTCAAATTTCTTGCTATACAGTTGTTTGTACTAATTTCTTATAATCCTTTGTATTTCTGTGGTATCACTCATGATTCCTCCTCTTTAATTTCTGATTTTGTTTATTTGGGTCTTCTCTCTTTTTTTCTTGATGAGCCTGGCTACAGGCTTGTCGGTTTTGTTAATTTTTTCAAAGAACCAGTTCCTAGTTTCATTGATCTTTTGAATTGTTTGTTTGGTCTCTATGCCATTTAATTGTTCTCTGATCTTGATGATTTCCTTCCTTCTTCTTACCCTAGGCTTTGTTTGCTGTTGTTGTTCTAGTTCTTGTAGCTGTAGGGTTAGACTTTTTTTACTTGAGATTCTTCTATCCTTTTCAGATATGCCTGTATTGCTATGAACTTTCCTCTTAGGACTGCTTTGGCTTTGTCCCTTACGTTTTGGGCTGTTGTGTATTCATTATCATTAGTTTCCAGAAATTTCTTCTTGATGTCATTGTTAACCCATTGATTATTTAATAGGGTGTTATTCATTGTCCATGAGTTTGGATGTCTTTGATTTTTTTCTCTGAGGTTAATTTTTAGTTTCAAGACATTGTTGTCTGAAATGATGCTTGATATGATTTCAATTTTCTGGAATTTGTTGAGGCTTGTTTGTGTCCTATCATGTGGTCTATCTTTGAAAATGTCCCATGTGCATTTGAAAAGAATGTAGATTTTGCTTCTTTGGGGTAAAAATTTCTATATATATATAATCAGTTAAGTCCATGTGGTTTAGTGTGTTGTTCAATGTCTGTATATCCTTGGTGTTTCTTTGTTTCGAGGATCTGCCTTTTGTTGATATTGGAGTGTTAAAGTCCCCTACTATGAGTGTGTTGCTGTTAATATTCTTCTTGTGGTCTTCTAGTATTTTCTTTATGTATTTGGGTGCTCCTATGTTGGGTGCATATATGTTTATCTGTGTTATATCTTCTTGATGGATTGTTTTCTTAAGTATTATGAAATGTCCTTCTTTGTCTCTTTTTATTGCCCTTGCTTTGAAATCTGTTTTGTCTGATATGAGGACTGCTACCCCAGCTTTTTTTTTTTTTTTTTTTTTTTTTTATGTCCGTTTGCTTGGAATACTTTTTTGTATCCCTTTACTTTCAGTCTGTGTAAATATTTTGTTGTGAGGTATGTTTCTTGTAGGCAGCAAATATGTGGGTCCTGTTTTTTTATCCATTCTGTTACCCTATGTCTTTTGATTGAAGCATTTAATCCATTTACATTTAAGGTTATTATTGACATGTATTTATTCATTTTCCTTTGTACCTGTGTTTATCTACTCTTTTTTTCTTTTTCTTAAAATATTCCCTTTAGCATCTCTTGCAGTGCTGGTTTGGTGGAAATGTATTCTTTTAGTCTTTCTTTTTCTGAGAAACTCCTTATTTTATCTTCCATTTTGAATGAGAGCTTTGCTGAGTAGGGTATTCTTGGTTGTAGGCCTTTGTTTTTCATTGCTTGAAATATTTTTGACCATTGCCTTCTGGCTTGTAGTGTTTCTGTTGAGAAATCGGTCTATAGCCTTATCGGAGCTCCCTTGTATGCTATTTGTGGTTTTCCTCTTGCTGCTTTTAGGATTCTCTCTTTATCTTTTAATGTTGCCATTTTAATTATGATGTGCCTTGGAGTGGTTTTTTTGTTGCTGTTGTTGTTGTTTGTTTTGTTTTGGTTTTTGTTCCTCTTCATTAGAACTCTCTGTGCTTCCTGAACTTGCATAACTTTTTCTCTCATCAGGTTGGGAAAATTTTCTGTCATTATTTCTCCTATCAGCTTTTCTACTCCGTGTTCCTCTTCTTCCCCTCTTTTATTCCGATGACGCGGACATTATTTTTTCTCATGGTATCCTGTAATTCCCTTACATCTTTGTCATACTTTTCAATCTTTTTTCATTTTGTTGTATTATCTGGGAATTTTTTTCTACATTGTCCTCTAACTCACTGATCTAATCCTCTGCTTCGTTTAGCCTGCTTTGGATTGATTCTACTGTGTTTTTCAGTTCAGAGATTGTATTCTTCATTTCTTCCTGGTTCTTGTTAATAGTTTCTATGTCCTTTTTTATGCTGATATAGTTCTCCATAAGTTTCCTGTAATTTTCTTGGAGCTGTTGGTAACTTCCTTGGAGGTTGTCATAGTTGTTTTTGACGTTGTTGAGTATATTGACCTTCTTCATCATTATTGTTTTGAATTCCATGTCAGACATTTGGGCTATGTCTATTCCATCTATCTCTCTTTCTGGGGATTCCTCTTTTATTTTCATTGAGAGGTTATTTCTGTGTCTTACCATGTTGGATTCTTCTTGTTTGTGTTTGTTTTTTGGGTTTGTCTGCTTTGACTTCCCACCTTTGTGGTATGAGATTCTTTATAGGAGATCTGGGGGTTTCAGTGGTGCAGTGTCTTTGATCTCCTGAGCCTGATGTTCTTGGGTTACCCTTTATGTCCTTTGTTTATGCTGTCTGGTTAATTTTCAGATGCTCTTTCGTGGGATCTTCCCTCTGACTTGTTGATTGAGAGTCACTCTGTCCACTTTGTCTTGAGTTCTTTTGTGGAGATGCTGTTAAAAACATAAACACATAGCCCAGGCAGGAAACCCACAACCTCAAAAATATCCCCCACCCTCTATCCCGCTATTGTCAACCAATGAGCCAGTATTAATATAAATATAGAGAGGTTAGGGCTTTTATACTATAGGAAGAATAGATAAGAGTTCTTTTTAAAGAGGAAAAATATAGTTTTTGAGATAGGGTTTGATGGATTAGTAATAGTAGCAAATAGTATCAAGGCTATGCAAGACAGTAGGTAATATTTACATTGTATGTTAATAATAATAAAAGAAAATGAGGGAAGAATGCAGAATATAGTAATAAAGTGGAATCGTATTGTATTAGATTAATATAGTAGTTATATTCTATTCATTTAGTGTGAAAGGGAGGCTAAACAAAACGGACAAACAAACAAAAATTAAAGACAAAGGATGAGAAGGAGAGATGGTATGAAAGAAATTAAAGAGACAGTTAAAAAAAAAATTTTAGGACTTCCGGCCAAGATGGAGGCTTAGACGGACACGCTAAGTCTCCCTCTACAACTAGAGAGGAATACAACTACTTCAAAACAAAGGATAACTAGAAATTCCAGAAAATAAAACTACATGGAAGCCCAACATATGAAGTTATAAACCAGCGGTGCCATTCGGGCAGGTAAGAGTTAAAGAGGGCAAAGCTGTTTGCGGAGCGGCGGGGCGGCGAAACCTGCGGCAGTCAAGCCCCTGGCAGTGCCAGTGCTGGGGAGAGCGGCCACCGCATCGCCTTGAACAGTGAGGCCCAGGGGGGCGGGAGGACGGATCCCGGTCTCCTAGCTGAATAACTGTGTGAATCCATTTTGGACCCCTGCCCCCAAAGAAAGAAAGCACCACAGGGCTGCGAAATAGGTCGCAGACAGGCGCCGGTCGCAGACTTGTGACGCCAAACGGCGCCGGTCGCTGGGTCATTACGAGTACACAGGCACTGCCCCCGACAGCCGGCCCAAGAAAACAAAACGCATCTGTCAAAATGTGGCAGACAACTATAGAAATACCGGTGACACAGCTCACCAGGCAGCAGATAGAGAACCTGACAGATGAACAGATAAGAAACCTGTCAGAGGCTCAGTTCTGGGCCATTGTTATCAGGTGGCTTACAGAATTCACAAAAGAGCAGGAAAAAGATAAGAAAGAAGCGAAAAACTTTCATAACGAAAGGAACAAAACCGCATACGAGACAGATGGTGAGGAACAAAAATCCAGAGTTCATTTCAACAAACTGGAATATGGAGAAGGAACAAGCAGTCAACCAATGCAGCGAGAGGAAATGGGAAGCAACAATGAGAGGATCAGAAACCTCTGGGACAGCTATAAAAGGCCCAACATAAGAATCATTGGTTTGCCAGAGAATGAGGAAGATGAACTAGAACTTGAAAAATTGAGTGAAAATATAATAAAGGAGAACTTCCCAGAATTGGGGAAGGGAATAGACTTGCAGGTCCAGGAAGCAAGGAGAGTTCCCAAGAGACTGGACCCAGGGAGAACCACTCCAAGACACATTATAATCAAAATGTCAAAAATTAAAGATAAAGAGAGAATCTTAAAAGCAGCAAGAGAGAAGAAAAGAATTATGTACAAAGGGGTCCCAATTAGACTATCAGCAGACTTCTCAAGGGAAACCCTACAGGCAAGAAGGGACTGGCAAGAAATATTCAAAGTAATGAAAATCCAAAACCTACAACCACGAATACTCTATCCAGCGAAATTGTCATTCAGAATAGAAGGACAGAGAAAGTGTTTCCAGGACAAAATAAAACTGAAAGAGTTCATTAGATCCAAACCACTGTTATATGAGATGTTAAAGGGACTGGTTTAAAAAACAGAAGCTAAGGAGATGAAACAAAGGCAAACTAAACAGGCAACGAGAGTGGAAAAGGAACTGTGGGTACGGGAAGCAAATTGGGGGGAGGTCAACAGGGAGGGGGAATGGGGAAAGGGAGGGAGATGATATAGGAATTGGGGATCAAGGTAGGAGGGAATGGAATAGACGGAGAGAGCTTGGGAGGAACTGTATGCACAACTAATGGACATAATCTAAAAGGGGGGGACAACTGGAGGGAGGGGGGCCACCGGGTGGAGGGGAGCAGAGGGAAGGGAAATTGGCACAAATGTAATATTTTAATCAATAAAACACATTAAATCTGAAAAAAAAATTTTAAATAAATGTAAAAATTAAAATTAAAATAAGAAATTTTAAAAAATTAAAATAAAATAAAGTAAAATAACTAAAATAGAAATAAAAAATTTAAATATATATATATATATACACAAAAGGAAAGTTTTTACTCAGTTCAGCCTTTGTGTCGTCTTCTTTTTCTGGATCCATAGCTGGTCTAATGACGCGGGCCAGAGGTTCCTAATCTTTGCAGGTTTGGCTCCTGTTTGGAGCCAGCTGGGGTGCTTGTGTGCGTGTTCATGTGCCCGCGCGAGGTGGCCTGCGCGCTAGCCTCTGGCCTGCTGAGCTGTGCCCCGGGAGTTGGTCTCTGGCCCCTTGAGGCGGGGCCCCAGACACTTGTGCAGCTTACGCAGGTGGTCTGCACTCTGGCCTAGTGGCCAGTGGGGCTGGCCAGGGGTGTCTGCGCATAATCTTCTGCATGCACAGCGGGCCCTCCCTATGCCCTTTGGGGCACTGACCTTATGTCTGTTGGGGTGTGTCCAAGGGGCACCCAGACATGTGGCCGGCGACCTGGTTGCTCTCCTGGGCCAGTGTATGATGGCACTTCCCTGTGCACACCTGCGCTACCCAAGGGAAGGGTTGGGGAGTGGGTGAGCGCTCTTCTGCGCCTGCACTCCTCAAGAATGTCCTATCACCCCCAACCTTTCCTCCCGTCTTAGCAGTACACAAGAGAAAAAAAAATATTTTTTAAATCATGTTCTCACATGCATTGCAGTACGCTGTTTCTTGTCTTTCAGCGCCAATGCCATCTGGTTGAGTCCTGGCTCTGCCAAAGGGCAGAGATCTGCTCTCCTTTTGATTTCTCTCTGAGGAAGCCTGTGGTCACTAAAAATTCTTTGTGTACTTCCAGCCACAGCTCAGGGAGCCACCCCAGTCAGAAATCCCATCTCGTCCCTTTTTCCTCTGCTATCCTCACCAAAGAGGTTGCTCGCAGGTGGTTTTCTCTAATCCAGCATTGCCAAGGCTCGACTCCTGCCAGTCCAAACCTCTTTCTTTAAGGAATATTTTATTGATTATGCTATTACAGTTGTTCTAATTTTTCTTTTTTTTCCCCCTCCTCTGCCTGGTACCCCCTTCCATCTAACAATACCTCACTCCCTTTATTCATGTCCATGGGTCATGCTCATAAGTTCGTTGGCTTCTCCATTTCCTATACTATTCTGTTTTTGAAATACTTTACAATATTTGTTTATTTTTAGAGAGAGGGGAAGGGAGGGAGAAAGAGTGGGAGAGAAACATCAATGTGTGGCTGCCTCTCCCACTTCCCTAACTGGGGACTGAGCCCACAACCCAGGTATGTGTCCTGACTGGGCATCAAACCAGTGAACCTTTGGTTCACAGTCCAGTGCTCAATCCACTGAGCCACACCAAACAGGGCTCCTATACTATTCTTAACATGCCTCTGTTTTGTACCTACCAGTTATGCTTCTTCATCCCTGTACCTTTCCCCCATTACTCCGCTTCCCCTTGTCCACTGATAATCCTTCAAATTGTCTCCATATCTATGATTTTGTTCCTATTCTTGTTGTTGTTTTCATTTTGTTTTTGTTTTTTAGATTAAGTTGTTGATAGTTGTGAGTTTGTTGTCATTTTAATGTTCATAGTTTTGATCTTCTTTTCCCTAAGTCCCTTTACATTTTATATAATAAGAACTTAATGATGATGAACTCTTTTTGCTTTATCTTGTCTTGGAAGTACTTTATTTGCCCTTCCATTCTAAATGATAACTTGGCTGGATAGAGTAATCCTGGCTGTAGGTCCTTGCTTTTCATCACTTAGAATACTTCTTGCCTGTAAAGTTTCTTTTGAGAAATCACCTGACAGTCTTATAGGAACTCCTTTGTAGGTAACTTCTTTTCTCTTGCTGCTTTTAAGATTCTCTCTTTATGTTTAACCTTTGGCATTTTAACTATGATGTGCCTTGGTGTGTTCCTCTTTGGGACCAACTTGTTTGGGACTCTGTGCTTCCAGGACTTGCATCTATTTCCTTCACCTAATTAAGGAAGTTTTCTTTCATTATTTTTTCAAATAAGTTTTCAATTTCTTACACTTCCTCTTCTCCTTCTGGCACCCCTATGAATCTGATGTTGGCACTTTTGGAAATGTCCCAGAGTCTTCTCATACTCTCCTCATTTTTTTTGAATTCTTATTTTTTCATTCTGTTCTGGTTGAATGTTTATTTCTTATGTTCCAAATTGGTGATCTGAACCCCGGCTTCCTTCCCTTCACTGTTGGTTTCTTGTGAATTTTTCTTTATTTCACTTACTGTAGCCTTCATTTCTTTCCTTATGTTTTTGCCATACTCAGTGAGTTCTCTGAGCATCCTTATCACCAGTGTTTTTAAATTTGCATCTGATAGGTTGGCTATGCCCATTTCTTTTAGTCCTTTTTCTGGGGTTTTGTTCTGTTCTTTCATGTGGGTCATATTTCTTTGTCTCCTCAATTTTATAGCCTCCCTGTGTTTGTTTCTGTGTATTAGGTAGAGCTGCTTTTACTTCCTGTCTTAGCATTCCTGTTAAGTTGTTTGGCAGGGAGCCTTAGGTATTTTCCAGGAAGGAGCAACCCGCTTCAGTGCTTTGTGGCTGTGTATGTGGACAATGCTGCTTTCTGGCTCCCGGAGGCTTGCTTGGCACCACCCTTTTTCCCGTCACTTCACCCATGTCCTGTATGTGACTGGCACCCTTCTAGCTGTTGCCTTGGTGGTGGTTCTCAGAGTGGGTGGGTTTTTGCACCTTTTAGGACTATGCAAGTCCTTTAAATGGACTCTCCTGAGAAACTGGCAGTTTCTTCTGCTGCTACAACTGCCACTGGGTTTTACAGTCAGTAGTTATGAGTCTTTATTTTCCTGGTGCTGGAACCCTGGACAGTGTGGTCTGGGCTGGAGCTCATATTGCCCACTCCCAAGGTATCCCTCCTGCTTTTTATCCACCACACATGAATGTGCGACCACCCATTCCACCGGCCGGCAGCCACCTCCACTTCACCACCACCATGCCACATCCTCTCCACCCAGGTTCCTCATCTCTGTGCCTCCTACCTGTCTGGATGAATATGGCTTCTTTAATTTCCTGGTTGTCAGACTTCCATACAGTTCAATTTTCTGGCAGTTCAGGGTGTTTTTGTTTTGAGGTTAGTTGTGATCCTTCTTATGGTCATGCACAGAGGCAAAGCATGTCTGCCTATACTGATATCTTGACTGGATGTGATACATACTTCTTAAAGGTATGATTCTCCACTTGAGAAGTTCACAATCTCTTGAGTGCATAAAAAAGTGCAAGTTTGTTTAGCAACTCATTTGAACCAAGAGACTGCTCAAATAGTAAGTACCGTATTTCTATAGGCAATCAGAAAATGTCTACAAACAGGAAAGATTTCTGCTGGACTTTGAAGAACAGATCAGTTTAAAATAGGTTGAAGAAAAGGGGGGAAGGAATTATAGATGGTTAGAGCTATAGTGTGACCAAAGTTATGTAGGCAAGGTTTAAAGGAACAGAAAATAGAAAGTATAGCTGAAGAGTTCAAATAGCAAGTTGCAGAAGATAGGATCATCAAAGGCCTTGAACCCCAGGCTAAAGAGTTAGGAATATAGACAGTGGGGGAAATCCTGAAGATATCTGAGGGAATCACCTGATGAAAGCTTTGTTTAAAAAGAGTAATCTGGTAGTAAGCAATAGGAATTAGTAACAAGAAAAAATGAAGGCAGGAAGATCAAGGGGGAATTATTTTTATAGTTCAGAATTAAAGTTGATTAGTCCTGAATTAGGGAAGGCAAGAGATCATTGTAAGAGACATTGAGAAGGAAGTACTTAGTAGCTGATTTCATGTAAAACATAAGACAAAGGAAGATAAAAGTGATGTCTGAATATAAAACCATTGGTAGTATTCAGTAAAAGCAAAAGTGATAAAGGATAATATAATGGCAGCATGTCTTTATTTCTATGTAGTTTACAAGGAGCTGGCATTTTCCTTACCAGATTTAAGCATTGTAATAAGCAGAAGAAAAGATTCAACGTAGGTGCCCTCACTCCAAAGTCTCTGTGGATTACATCACACAAGAGCACCCTGTGGGAGTCTGTAACATATGCTTTTAAATGCTAAATTCAAGGTGACAGAGGACATTTATAAGGAGGTATCCAGTAGGCAATTGAAGAAACAGGACCAAAATTAAGGAAAGAGATCAGGTCACACAATATAGATTTGGGAGTCATACTCATAAAGCTGATGAGAGGTTGAAACCATGAAAGTAAATGAGCGCTCAGAGGAATTAAATTAGAAAAATAATGTGATAACAGCCAAGTGCTGGTATGTGGGAAGTGGCAGGTGGTAAAACTGGGGAAGAGGATGGGAGGGAGTCATCAGTGAACAAGCTTGTAGAACAGAACTAAGTAGAATGTCACAGGCTCCAAAAAAGAAAGCCATTTCAGTGAAGGAGGATATATTCATTTCTGTTAAGTACTGCAGAGGAGCCAAAAGTGAAATGATGGAGGCACATCAATTGGCTTTAGCAGTTAGGAAGCCATTGGTTTCAGGATCAAGGTCAAAGATGTTTTTCAAGCATAAGAACTGCTCCAGATAAAATCATCAGTTTAAAAAATTCAGAAAGTCAGAGTGTTGTAAACACGGACTTTACAAGACCCCAACTCAGATTTCTAGCTCTGCCAGTCAGCTTGCAGAGGATTTCATAACACTGAAGGACAACAACACCTGAAAGACAAAAGCTGGCACTATTTTAATAAAATAATATTTAATTGGGTCCTCAAAATACATGTCAATGAAAAAAGGGCTTCTTGAAAATGTGAAGTAATATACTTCTTGGAGGAAAAAATTCGAGTAATTCCTTTTTTTTTCTTTTGCAGCATCCGTTTTTAAAATTAGCCAAGCCTCTCTCCAGCCTGACTCCTCTGATTATTGCTGCAAAGGAAGCAATTAAGAACAGCAGCCGCTAGGACTGCAAGACTTACCCCACACCACCTCCCTCATGAGTAAGACTGAGATAAAACTCGGCTGCAGGAAACATGGAAGAAAGACAGTCAAATGGGGTGGGGGTTCTTTAACTTTCAAGTGAATATAAACTTCTTATAAGCCTTTTTCCTACTCCCTCAGATTATGTAATTTATTTGTAAGCCTGAATCACAGCCCAAACAGGGCAGCAATGTCGAAGTGGCCATAAAGTGGTCACTTCCACCGTGAAGCGAAAGAGCCAGTAGTGAATCCCCTCATTTTGTGCATTCACTTTGAAGAAACAGGTTTCTCAAAGGTGCACACTCCCTCTTCATAGTGTTGTTTGTTTTTAAGTTAGAGAGTAGTCAATCTTGCATTCGAACCTCCTTCAAAACTCCTTACCCAATGTGATATTTTTCACTTGCATTGTCATTAGATGTCCAGAAAAATGTCAAAATGTTTTTTAAAAGAAAGCAAAACAAAACAAAACAAAAAACGAAAACAAACAAATGAACAAAAAAAAAAAAAAAAAAAAAAAGCAAGTACTGTGTGAACATGTGAAAGTCCATGCCCTAATAGAGTTGCAATTTTTTCTTCTTCTTCTATAGTGGTGGTTTGGTTTGTGTACCTGTTTTTCTGCACTTGCATTGGAAAGTTTCTTTTAAGATACTTTCCAAAAGCAAGGAGAAATATGTGTGTTCAGGAAAGGCTATATAATCTGTATACCTAAATAAAACTCTAATGGTGAAATCCTGTCACATTTTCATGATGATGCTTAAGAGGTAGTTGATTTAACATTTATATAAATCAGCTTGTTCAACTTCATGATACCAGAAAAAGGACATGCCAAAACTGTTGCATTCCTGTTGAGCGAGTCCAGGTACTGAACCTAGGGAATCTTCATAGGAGAAACCATACTTAAACAAAGATGGGACTCTCTGAGAGCAAAACAGAAAATAAGTGTGAAGTACTGAAATCCCTGTTGGACAATAAGTAAACAAAGATAAAAAATACCTAATTTAATCCTCTCTTGTGCTTGTAAAACATGTACACTGTAAAATAGACACATCAGGAGGAAACAGATTCATTAACCAACATTTGCTTATGAAAAAACTTATTTATTTTGATAATTTATAACAATTAAAATTTTTTGAATGATCTGGAGAACAGAAATATTTTTGTGTGCATTCAACTTTGTAAGAAATGGGAGGCCAGGGAAAATTACATCCCAATCAAAATCTGGCTGTAAGAATTTGTTCCCATTCTCCCTATCTACCACCAATTTCTGTTTCAGGATATAGTGTGTTCATACTTAATGTTTTGGGCTTTTGAATTTGAGAAACATGCTCATAAAGATCTAGAAGTTCTCCAGTGAAAATAATTAGGGTGTGCAATCATATATCCCAAGAATCATAAGTCCAACTGAATTCCTTTTGTGGTTTTGAAAAGATATGAAAAATTGACTATCATTTCAACATTTGGCTATTAAAAAACTCAACCGTTGGAACTCCCTGAATCTTATGAGCCTCTGAAAAGTTGTTTCTCTAAGCCTTTGAAAAGCTAACAATTTGTTGTGGAAGCCTTCTTGATTAGTAGTATATTAAGAATCCGAGTAGAATCTATTTGCATTCACCAGGAGGGAGAAAAGGATCAATGCCTTGGGCCTCTCTCCTCCTCTGCTGAGGTACATCCATCCATCTAATCATTATCTAGTTCTTAAAATGGAAACACTTTTATTAGAGAGTTTCTGCTAACCATGTAGTGC
Organism: Furipterus horrens; assembly: GCF_987537825.1. Taxonomy (NCBI): domain Eukaryota; kingdom Metazoa; phylum Chordata; class Mammalia; order Chiroptera; family Furipteridae; genus Furipterus; species Furipterus horrens. Next base: position 48,419,983 of record NW_028327187.1, on the reverse strand, counting down.
ATGTTTACGTCTAGGAAATAACACCATAGGTGGATTTCCTATTTTCCTATTGTTTTCTTTGACTATAAAATTCACGAGTGGCTTGAACCCCCACCCCCCACCCCCAGAAATATCCACAGTGGAATAAAACAACAAATGTGAAAAGAAAATCAAATGGAAATATTAATCCGAAGCATACCACATTATACTTTGCAAAAATGTGGCTGGGCCTGAATATATTAATGCCACACTGACCTAATGAGAGAAAGGGGGGCTTAATTTTTATTTCACTTAAAATTAAGTATTTTTTCCATTCATAGTACCAGGGAGTTCAATTAAATAATGTCTGGGATGCAAATAAAATTCAATATATTAATAGCTATGCCCTGTCAATGGAAAGAGCCCCAAACCTGGTCAGAAATTTCTAGTTATCAATCAGCATCACTTTTATGTCATAAAGTCCTTTTTTGATGGGGGGAGACATGGAGCCCTGATCCTTCAGATCGCTGTAGGCATGAAGTGGCTGCTCTTTTATGCTTTCAATTCATCATACTAACCATGAGGAGCCAGGTTCTTCTTTGTCACACTCCACTGTACCAATATTTTACAATATATTCCAATAGGCTTTACTTTTACAAATTGGTATCTATGTAACATTTAAAATAAAAACAGTTTCTGAAGACCCTTCCCTGTGTTGGAGAGTTATGTATATTTCTAGTAAGTATTAGAGAGAAGCTTTTTCTCCTACCAAAACGATGCTGAAGAATTCACATTTGGTACACTTGAACAACTTGGATTCCAGAGGACTAATAGTTTATTCCCTTTCCCTGGATTTTTTAAAGCTTATCTTGACACAGGTGAGTGTATCCAGATCTTTAAAGTTGCTAGTGTGCCCAGAGATAATGAGGGCACATCGTTGAATGTTGATTGCAAAGTGTCCTGAGATAGGAATAGGGCAGTGGGCAAGTCAGGGAAGGATGAGAAGCACAGAAGAGATTATTTATTTAAGAAAGAAATGAAAATTAATGTTGTAACAAGGATCCAATGCGTTGTCATAATCCCATGATGATTTTTAGATGACACAATCTCCTCAAATCTGTTGCCATGTTGGGTAATGACTTCGTTCTTGCTGATCTCGTCTATGTGTCATTACAAATGCTTGTGTGTCCATGTTCCATTTTGGCTACTTAATGGCCAAGTCACATAAGAAGATTTAACTCAAGCATTTATTCTTTAATTGTGTTATTCAGATTTCTTTTAGGCTTGTGAATTGTGCCCCATCATTTGAGTTTAACCAGATGATTCCCACATCTATCCCTCCCCCGTGAAGCACATTCCATTGCTAAATGAAAAAGAAATATGAAATTGCTTCCTGTTGTCTATATAAATGTTTTGATAGTTTGAGAAGTTTGTCTATAAAGGATATTTCTCAGCTCAAAGATTGTGTAAATAACTATATCCCATTACTCAGTGGGTTGTTTATTGCTAATGAGGCTACAAGTTCTCAGAGAGAATCTGTAAATCACTTTTAAATAACATAAACAGGGATTACAGCTATGTAAAAATAAGTGTGCGTATGGACAAAGACTGGGAACACAGATAATTGAAATCAGTTGTGTTAAGGTGGTGGGATTATGAAAAAAATTATTTTAAATATTTTCTTTGATATTGTTATAATAAATAAATATCAGAAAGGGGACAATAGAAAAATAGAAAAGATGCCAGAAACAGATACCCTCTGGCCAGAGCCCAGAGCATGCAGGGCACAGATATCTGCTTTTTACAATTATTCCATAGGCTTTATATTTGCTTGGGTGTTGATGTTGCCACACATTCCGTATGGCACTTCCTTTCTTAGGTGATTATTTTCTTTAAGTTAAAGCTATAGGGATATGTCATTATTACAACTCCAAACACAACCTTCTGCTTTAAAACTGGCTGCTCTCCACTTTGCTATGGGCTCAAGGTTTCTGTTTTGGTTACTTTATTGGAGAGGTGACATTTGATTAGCCTCCTTTGATAATGTGTTTCAGGTATCACCTTTCTGAATCACTTTAGCAGAGTTTCAGGTTGAATTTTGGAAGAATAGAAGGATAAAACTTCCAAGTCCCATCATTTTTTGTCTGACAGGATATTATATCATTCAGGTAGAATTTTTCTTTTAATGACCAGTAGGCAATTCCCATTGATTGCAAGAGAAGTTTTATGACTTGCAATTAAAATCTGACTATGAAGACATTAAGACAAATATAACTGCCTTTGCCTGTTGGCATTCAGTCACACTCCCATTAGCTTTGATCTGAGCTGGCCTTCATGTACTTACTGTATTGCTTGGTTATCGGTTGTATGAAGTAGTTATCATTGTTAAAGAGAAAAGGGAGACTACCGAAAGAGGGGAATTTCCTTATAACACACCAAATAAATTTTAGGTGAGGTGTTTTATAATGAGGTAGTAGCCTCAGGTGTTACTCAGTTCTCCAAGTGCAGACCTTGTACCTAGAGAACCCATAGGCTTTGCATTGATCATTCTCAACATCAAAATACTTATGGTAGTTTTAACCCTGCTACCCCTAATTGAAGCTCACAATCCTTTCTACGCTACTTGTGGTTAATATTCAGTTAACTAAAGTCATGGCCAATGATGCAAGGTTCTCCTAGTCCCTGAGCAAGATGACTGCATTTCAGCATTTGTAAACTGACAGTCTAATAGGCTTTGGATTTTGAGTGAACTTAGACAATTCTGAACATATTTTTACATGTGGATTGAGATGGAAATATGGGGCCTTGGAAATAATGAGAATATGTTACCTAAGAAAGAATTTTTTTCCATAAGACATTTGTTAATGATATAATTATTTTGTTGGTTAGCTTTAAGTTTTTTCTCTACTTTTACGGTTTCACTTCTTTAGTAACTAAATGAATATAACCCAACTCCTCATCCATTGGGATGTCTGTTTAATATTGAACAATATCTAACTGAATTTGCAAGTGCAGGAACTGAAATATCACCTCCATGTGCATGCTTCTGTGCACAAGTGTACTATAATACAAGTAACATTTACTGCCATGTATTATAGTCAAATTTACAAGATAAATTTAGAGAAACTGGTTAGTGTCATCAGAGTCTCCTTTGGAAGCTGCCGTCATGTGACTGTTATTCCATAGTACCAACAGTAAGGCAGGTACCATGTCACCTCACTTAGTATCTAAGAGGAAAGCAACAGCAATTGTACAGAATGTCAGCTGTAATGGAAGGAGTGTTTGTTGAGGAGTAAGGAGACCTGGATTCTGTTTAAATTAACTTACTGTGTGACCTTTGGCAAGTCATTTAACTTTTTCATGGCTCTTTCTTTATCTTTAAAATAAGAGTATTGGACTAGATGATCTTAAGGTCTTTCCAAAAGTTCTAACATTCTGTGGTATTCTAGGTTGCCTTGCAAATTCAGCCTGCTTAAAGTGATGGCAAATATCATATGCTTAATGCTGGGCCTCTTATGTGGCAGTTAAACAATATCACTATGAAAGATGGTGAAAGAACTCAAGTAAATCAAGTTAACATTACTAAGAAATGTTGATAAATCTTATGGTGGCCTACCAATTCCTTCACAGTTGTTTTGTTTTGTTTTGGTTTTAATGTCCTCTTTTCTGTTGAGTGTTCCCAGTTTTCATTTTACATACATTCTGTATGTAAAGTCTGGTTTTCATTAAGCTGTAGCCAGTGTTTGCAACTAGAACAAAAATACACTGTCACACTTGTTAGAATAGAATTATACTTGAGCCTCTTCTTTCCTATGAAGCAGTGCTGGACTTTATAGAATTTACTTTGTAAATGGCACAGATGGCAGAACACATGTATTATAATGGTTGGAACTACTACTAAGATTGAACCTTGCAGTTTGCAAAGAGAGAGAAAAAAAGTAATTACATTCTATTAGCATTAAGGAACGTACACAGATCTACTTGTTGGGAACCAAAGATATCATTTCTGATTACAACTCCCGCAAGCATTGGCTAGTTATATGAGCATGCTGCTAGAAAGAGGGTAAACTGGAAAGCAGTTGGTGAACAGTCTTAGTTCCCTGCCTGCAGTAGAGTGCCAACCATCCCTGAGTGAAAAATTCAAGTTCAGTGTGTGTGCTTGTGTGTGGTGTGCTTTATGGACCACATATACTATATTCATTAGTGATTATAAGATCTTTCACAGAATCCTATAACCATTAGTGGGTTGAGTTTTAAATCTCAGTACATCAGCAAGGAGGAGCCAGATCACAGGATACTGATGTCTACTGAGATTATTCTCATAATATCCAGACAAAGCAAGTTGAGGAGGATCTGCACTTTCAATGTTTATCAGAATTGTATCTCATTTGGCTGTGCATTACTTATGTTAAAATGTTATCTGTAAACCCATGTGTAGTGAAATTCTTCTGTAACTTTGGATTAAAGGTATTTATGGTCTTTTTGTTTCTTTGATTTTTAAGTAAGTTATTTCTTTTGTAGACCTGCTGATGGAATGATTCCATCCTTCTGACCTCAGCATTTGAACTTTTTAAGAACGTTTTTTTTTGTTTGTTTGTTTCTAATGTTATTTTAAATTGTGGTTGAAGCAATAGAAAATTGAAATATGGATTGTGCATGACTGTGTCTTGAGTGGAAAAATATTGCAGTTTGAAACCTGGACCTAAAGTATTGCAAATAAAAATAACAAACATCAATGAGGTGGTACTTCTCCCTTCTGTCACCTTTCCCCCACATTTTGAGCATTTGTAGTGTTACTTACTTCACAGGTTGAAGTGCAGCACTCACAGGTATCAAGGCCGGAAGATGCCCAGCCTTGTAAGCAATATAAGAAATGTCCTATAGGATCTGTCTCAAAATAACTGAGGCACAGTCTCTATCTGTTTCTTACATAGAATAACTAAGGTAGATGAATGTGTATACTCAATGCAGGTCAAAAGCCTAGCAGATACAACAGTTAGGTGAAGGAAAACTGCCAAAGGAAATAATATGTAATAAATATATATTTTGTTCATTTTTTTGCTTGGAAAATTCCAAATGTATAAAGCCATCTGCATAATGTTTAGTTTTTATCTTATATCTAGTATCAAGTCAGTGGAAAGATTACAGACCCATATTACTAAGAAATTCATTCATTTACTCTTTCATTCAAAAAACATATCTTGAGCTCCTGTTATATGTCAGGCACTATGGAAATTTCTTATAAGGATGATTTTTCTTTTAAAAATCACATTCAGATATGATTAAATGACAGTAAAGCTTAATCAAAGCTGCTAGATGCACCTATTGGATTAAGTTTTGTCAGAGCCACTGAGTCCTCAATACTCCAGAAAAAAACAACAGAGATTAAAAAAACTGTAGGTTGGGTCCACCAATATTACTTGTACAGTGATCATAATGACTCTCAGAAGCATGTGTATGTAATTTGATACATTTTAAAAGTGGATACACAGAGGAATCACAATACCAGACATCAAACAATACTACAAAGCCACTGTGATCAAAACAGTCTGGTACTGGCAAAGGAACAGACATATAGATCAATGGAACAGAATAGAATCCAGAAATAAATCCAGTAGTATATGGGCAACTAATATTTAATAAAGGAGGAAGGAACATAAAATGGAGTGAGAAGAGCCTCTTTAACAAATGGTGCTGGAAGAACTGGACAGGGACGTGCAAAAAAATGAAACTAGACCACCAACTTACACCACACACGAGAATAAACTCAAGATGGATCAAAGACTTAAATGTAAGCCATGACACCATAAAAGTCCTAGAGGAAAATATAGGCAGGATAATTTCAGATATCCCACATAACAATATTTTCATCTCCTAAGGCAAGAGAAATAAAGGAAAAAATAAAGAAATGGGACTACATCAAACTAAAGAGTTTCTGCTCAGCAAAAGAAAACATCAGCAAGATGAAAAGAAAACCAACCATAGGGGAAAACATATTTGCCAATGATATCTCTGACAGGGGACTGATCTCCAAAATATATAAAGAGCTTATATGACTCAACATCAATAAAACAGACAACCCAATTAAAAAATGGGCAAAGGAACTGAACAAACACTTTTCCAAAGAGGACATACAGAAGGTCCATAGACACATGAAAAAATGCTCAACATCACTAGCCATCAGAGAGATGCAAATAAAAACCACAATGAGATACCACTTTACACCTGTCAGAATGGCCATCATCAACAAATCAACAAACAACAAGTGCTGGCGAGGACGTGGAGAAACGAGAACCCTACTGCACTGTTGGTGGGAATGCAGACTAGTGCAGCCACTATGAAAAACAGTATGGAATTATCTCAAAAAACTAAAAATGGAACTGCCTTTTGAACCAGCGATTCCACTGCTAGGATTATACCCGAAAAATCCTAAAGCCCTAATTCAGAAGAATTTATGCACCCCTATGTTCATTGCAGCACTGTTTACAATAGCTAAGTGCTGGAAACAGCCTAAGTGCCCATCTGTAGATGAGTGGATCAAAAAACTGTGGTACATTTACACAATGGAATACTGTGCAGCAGAGACAAAGAAGGAACTCCTGCCATTTGCAACAACGTGGATGAAACTAGAGAGAATTATGCTTAGTGAAATAAGCCAGGCAAAGAAAGAAAAATACCATATGATATCGCCTAATACAGGAAACTAAAGAACAACATAAACAAATGAACTAAATAGGACAAGGAGCAGAATAGCAGTCAATGGGGGGGTAGGGGGGAAGGAGAGAAGGGGGATAAGTAAAGGAAGGGTTTAGTCAAGGAATGTGTATAAATGACTCATGGACATGGACAACGGGGAGGCATATGATTGTGTGAGAAGGGGTGGGCTGGACAGGGAGAGCAATGGGGGAAAAATGGGACAACTGTAATTGAAAAACCAAAAAATAAAATAAAAAAAAAATATTAAAGTGGATGCACAGTGGTACTATATTCCCTATAAATGAATTAAATATCTTACTGCTATTTGGTTGTTTCCTATGTTCACTGTTTTTACATGCAAGCATTATTTCTGAATTTCACTGAATCTCTCCAAACAAAAAAGGCATTTTCTGTAAATATAAAGAGGCAAGGGAATGAGAATCTCCAGCACTTAGCATTTAGTCAAGTACTCTACAGTTCATATGCCCAAATTACTGAGTTGCCACTCTTACTGTTAACCTCACATCCTTCCATCCTTGATTAGGTTTCCTCCAACTATTTTTAATCTATTAAATGGAGTAGAAATACTTTTTATATTAGCAAATTACCAATGTAGTCCATCAAAAAAAATAAAATTTGAAAGACATTTTACTTTGCCACAACTTGAAGGAACAGAGTCTCAGAAAATGATAAATGCATTACTCTACAGCTCAGCCCCAGTAGCTCAATTTCTGGAAACCTAGCCTCATCTAAGTCCCTCCCCTGCTGAAGTTGGGAGGGGGTAATCCCTGAAGTGTCCCACAAATTATGGTTGTTCTCCACATCCCATGGGGCCCTGGCTCCCAGACACTTAGGTAGCATCTGTTGGCTTCCCACGTACTTGTGTCAAGCACCACTACTGCTATTGCCTTTCACTAGTCCTGTACCAATACCACTGTTCGGTTGCTACTCTGCTTGCTGCTCTACTTATCAATATCTGCAATATTCACACAAGTCCCTGATTCTAGTAACCTCTGGGTAGTGCACTAGGGTGACTCACCCACTTGCAGTTTCATAGCCAATTATTTTTTACTCATTTTGGTTTTCATACCTGACCAGAAACCCTTCTCATGAAATCATCCCATTCTGCTCAATCTTTGGACCCAAATTTTGGTGGCGCTTTTTCCATTTCTAGCACATCACTGAATCAGCGATCAAGTTTGTTCTTTGTTTCTCCCGCTCCCTTTCTTGTTAAATCAAGATGTACTTATTCCAGCCCATTTCAGGGCAATCACCTCCATGAAGATTAATTTGCAGCTTGTGCTATAGCCATTACTTTAAAATTCTTCATGGTCTCCCAAGCAAACCTGCTTGGAGGTACAAGGAAATTGGCAGCTTGGCTCTATTCTACATGTACTTTAATGCTTTAACTACAGTGTCCTAGTCCTGTTTTTAGGGATATACATTCCTACAAAGTAAGAAGCAACAGATTATGCTGCCATTGGTGGAAAATGGATAGGTAATGAATACACAGGAGCCAAGTACCAGTTTGGCTCCTTAGCCTCTAAGTGTGTGAGATGTAAAGGAATGAACACTGCCTTAAGGGCACTTACTTTGCCAGCCAATGCATACATGGTGGCCCAGTGACTTTCACTTAATTTCCTATTGCCTGGAGTATATACACTGTGGCCCATTGTGATTTTACCCCACTGTCTGTATTAGTTATGACAACTACACGTGGATCTATAATTACCTCAATAAAATGTTCAATAAGAAGAGCAACAGACTGCAAGATACTTCCCTTATGACAATTCAGAGGTTATGACAAGGACATAGGATGCAGGCTGGATAACATACCCCAACCTATTTCCATCAGCAACTACCATTACCTTGGTATCAAGAAGTCCCTAACTTAACTCCACCTGTCACTAGCCCTGCCCATCTTAAAGAGTACACGTCCCACTTTCTTTTCAGACACTACTGAGGCCTCACTAGGGAAACAGAGAACTCAGATATAAGTTCTTTTGAGTTCTTCCCTGTGGACATGGATTGACTGGCTCCTCAGACTATGATGTCTTACGAGAATAAAATTCATAATGAGAAAAAACTTTTAATTTTACAGTAGGCAAAACAATTGCTGTGCTTTGAAATATAGGAGGGGGCCCTGGCTTGTGTGGCTCAATGGATTGAGCACTAGCCTGTGACCAAAAGGTCGCTGGTTTGATGCCCAGTCAGGGCACACATGCCTGGGTTACAGGCTGGGTACCCAGTTGGGGGTGCACAAGAAGCAGCCACACATTGATGTTTCTCTTCCTCTCTTTCTCCCTCCCACCCCTCCCCGTCTCTCTAAAAATAAATAAAATATTTTTTTTAAATACAGGAGGGGAATGTTATGTTCTAATAATGTTATACTATAAAATAATGTTCCTGACACTGTGTCTTGAAACACTGAAATAGACTCAAATCAATAGACCCATCATGTTTTCAACATGTTTCTTCTGAATTTTTTGAACAGACATTAGCAAATTGTAGCTAAAATCCTCTTCATATTTAGATATGTGGCATAATTCTAAAAATTAATCATTTAAATGAGATAGTTACTCCTCTAGCATTAAAGTACAGAACAGGACTCCAAACTATTCCCCTCAAAGGAGATCCTAATCTCCAGTTTTATTAGCTTATTATCACTGTCAGCAATAATTTTTGTTTTAATTTTGAATATATTGTGTTTGGTAAGCTGTTTTTCTCCTGTAGCATAAGTGCATATGTCAGAATCTGTTTTCAGGATATTTCTATCATAAGACTTGACTGTGGAAATGACTTGCCCCAGTTTGTAATTTAGTCCTCTAACTCCTTTGGATAAAAAAAATATGGATTCCATATGTTATAATCATGAGTAATTTCCAATCGGGGTGTTTCTCATCATTGCCTGGCTACAGATGAGGTGGCACCGGCAGCTGCAGAAGCCAGGCCAAGTACCAGTTTGGCTCCTTAGCCTCTAAGTGTGTAAGATGTAAAGGAATGAACTCTACCTGGAAGGGCACTTACTTTGCTAGCCAATGCATAGATGGTGGCACAGTGACTTTCCCTTAATTATCTATTGCCTGGAGTATACACTGTGGCCCACTGTGATAAGTTTACCCCACTTTTCTCCCTGTACATAGACATGGCAACCACTTTGGGTTCACTGAGGAGAGACCCTCCGGGCCTCAATACAACTCAGCACTCCTCATACATCTCCTATTATCATCTCTAACATTGCACTAGTGCTTGTTCCACTCAAGGTTGCTACAAAATGCCTTGGGGTGGGGGGCAACCTTTATGTTTATAACAGTTTCTACATTAGTCTATCTACATATCATATCAGCTTTCTAAATCTCCATACCTCCTACTTTGTTCCCCACAAAATTCTCTGTGAAGTGGGGTTTTATACCAAAACTAAAATGAGAATAAAATCATCATTCCTAGTAGGTAGTAACTAGTGTACTAAAAATGCTCCATCCTAGCTCCTACCACCTCTTTTGCTCTTGCCCCAACAAGACTCTTATCATGTGCTGTCAATTCATTTGAATACATTAAATTATGCATCACCCCCTTAGACTGATATAGAATTAAGAGATTAGACTTCAGAACTAGGACTACATTTCACTTCTAAGCATTCACTTCCATTAGAAAGAAGATAAAAATACATCATGGGCTTGTGAAGAATAAAAATGTTAACATATGAAAATTTTTATTTGGTCATATAGTAAGCACTCAATAAATCATAACTAATGTTACTATTAGCCTTTTAAAAATAGCCTGGCCAGCCAGAACACCTTCAATAAGAGCCACTGCTCTGATTGATTCTTGACTGGCAATCCAAACACAGAGAAGTGTTTCGTCCAATAATAATGCAGTCATTGTTAAGCCTTTGGTCCTGTGTAGGACAAGTCTGGTAGGGCCCTACTTGGTGAAGTATGCAGACAGTGTATGTACCCCCCAATTTTTTCCATCTACATCCAAAAGTAAGAAATCTTTGTTCACTAACACCTCTGGCTTGCATCTGGGGATAGCATCCAGTTACACTCTATATATTATTGAGGGCTTGTGTTGTGCAATGCAAGCCCATGCCTCACATTTCTATTTCATGACTTCATTTATCTTTGGCTGAAATAATAAGTTATTTAATAGTTACCAAATATTTTCCCTTCTTTCATTGCCAAAGTCATTGTGTAATACTCTTAAAATCTGAACATAATACTCTTGGGGAAAACCAGCTATTCCAATTCATTTTAGCAGGAGACATTAGAGCATCCATATAAGACACAGTTGACCCACAATTGAATTATAGAATTAAAATCAGGCAATTTTATTATATTTAACTTATACTTAAAAACTGATTAAAAAGAAACTATATGATTGTGAGTATGTGTGTGTAAATGTATGTATATTTAATCTGACCATTTTCACCACCTTCATTGCAACTGATCTGACCTAAGGCATCTTCATCTCTTGCTTGGATTATTGCAATAGCCTCTTAACTGGTCTCCTTCCTGCACCCCTGTATGCCTAACTATAGTCTCAATAGAACATTAAACAAAAATCTAAACTCTCCATTGGTTTTATATTTTTCTTAAAATAAAGACAAAGTCCTTATAATGACTTTAAAAACACTTCACTGCGTGTACCACCCCCTTGCCTTCTCATCTTGTTCCTTTTTATTCTCTACTTCACTCATTCTGCTACAGGAATACTGGTTTTTTTCTATTCCACAAACATTTTAGACATATTTACCTCAGAGCCTCTAGGATGGCTGTTCCTTCTGATTGGAAAATACTTCCATCAGATAGCCACATACTTCATGTCTCACTTCCTTCAAGTGTTTGCGCAAATATTTCTTTTTCATTGATCACCTTATTTTAACTGTACACCAGAACTTTTGATATGCTTTCCCTGGCCATTTTCTCTATAACATCTATCAACTTCTTTCATACTCTACAATTTATGTACGCATGTGTGTATGTATGTATTTATGTTATTCATTCATTCATTCATCTAATTGCCTGGTTATTTCCAGTTGAAAGTAAGCTCCATCAGAGCAAATGTATTTTTTAAAATTCCCTGGGGCATTCTCAGGCATATAGTAGTCTCTCAATTAACCTTGGTGGACTGAGGGAATGTTGGCTGCTTCTTTCTTCTTGAAACTCTGTTCTCTCGATTATGTGGCCACACTCTCCTGATCATTCTTTTATCTTTCTGTTTCCAATTTCCCTGGTTTCCTTTTCAAAATTGTGCTTCTAGTCATTTTTTATATGTGGGTGTCTCCTGCTCCAAGATTTTTTCATGATATATTTTATTTACACCATGTCTCCAGCTCCCACCTATATCATAGCTCCCAAATTAACATCTCCAACCTGTATGTCTCCTCTAAGATTCAGACCCTAATTATAAATCCATCTACCTACTTGAAATCTCCACTAATGTATCCAAAAGGCACTTAATACTCAAGTTGTCCAAAACTAAATGTAATGTATTATCTCATATTCATCATATCAGATCCTCTCCTTGTGCTCTGTCTCTAGTCACCACCCCTAGTCAGCAATCTAAGCATCACCCTGAATTTACCCTCACCTTAATACCACTACTATTTTCTTAGTTACCAAGTTTTCTTGATTCCTCCTATTGAATACCTCTCAAGTTATACCTTACTCTTTACCTCCACTACTACTGGAGGATATTGCAGCAATGCAGGAAAATAAATAATGAAGGCCTGAAGGAACTGACCTCTCATCTCAGCTTCCACTATTGGCACTCTTCTGATTCACATTGTTGCTAGAGTGATTTTTATAAAAAGTAAATATGACTAGATTGTAACACTTCTTAAACCCTTTATGGACAAGACTCTCTGGCACCATCAGGATGAACTTCTTGTTCTCCAGGGCATCCCCTTCATGAGAATTCTCACATCGAGCTCAAGAGCTTGTATAGTAGTTCCAGAACAGAAACCATGACCCCTGTTTATAGATCCGTGGAGAGATATGGGAACCACATATGACAGTCACATCAAGAAATCAAAATTAATGATCCATAAGCCAGTAGAGAGTGAAAAATTGTGGTAAAGGGATTAGTTCTAAGGTTGAAAACTCACAGACTGATAAGAAGGAGAAGGAGGCATTTTTGCACTGGGTAATATTCAGAAGAAACATACAGTGTTCTACATTCTATGGCGTTTGGATTTGTCCTTCCAGTTGCTGCAGGTCAGGTTCCATCTTGAAAGGTAAACTAACTCTCCTCTTATTTTTATGTCCAAGAAGTTATGGTTGTTCACCAATAACCTAGATGGGTTTGATATATTCAAAATCCTTAGAAATGGTCCTATAGTTATATAGAGTTAGAAACACAGAAATCTTCCACTATAAAGTAAAATGAATTCTTACACAATTGTCACTGAAAACTTCATTTCAAATGGTTTACAAGGAAAGAAGTTTTACACTGAAATGCAAAAGTATGTGCTGTTGTTTTGGGTATAAGTCCAGCCGTGGGTCAAAAGGCAATGCCTATCTCTGGGCAGAGCTCCTCTGTGCCAGGGTTCAAGTCAGCATAAATAAGAATTTCTGCACAGACTATGGACTTTTCTTGTGATCTTCAGTGCCTGTAAAAAGCATCTGGGAGCAACTCAACAAGCTAGGAAGGTCTAGAGAAAAAATATGAGAACCCTCTGCCAAGTCTGGGCAACAGGGATAGAAAAGGATTTGGACAGATGTTTTCATACTCTCAGTAGTCTCAGAGCATGTGAGCAGTGGGCACATCAGAGGATTTGAAATTAGAACAACTTTGATTCAAATGCACTTCTGCCACCTAATAGCTTTGTTGGCTTGATCCAATTTTTTACCTTCTTCAAGCTTTCACTTCTTCATCTGTAAAACTAGAATAGTTATACTCATGTAAAAGGTAGTTGTAAAAATTGAGTGAGATATGTTGTGGGAAAGTGCAGGGCACAGGGATTGGCAAACAGTATGCTCTTTATAAATAATAGTTATACTCTACTTTTGCCCAAACCCTGGCTGGTTTGGCTCAGTGGATTGAGCGTCGGCCTGCGAGCTAAGTGTCGCTGGTTCGATCTTCCAGTCAGGGCACATCAGAGAAGGAAAACTCTGACTCCAAAAAACCTCCACTGCCTTGCGGCATACCTCTTCAGGGGAAAGGCTAAGGGAGTAAACCCCGACAGAAAATCCAGAGCCGGAGTCCCTAAGGCGGTTTGACGTCGTAGTCAACACCGGCAACTCCTGCGGCGCACCTGAAGCCAAGCTGTATTGACTCCGTCTTTCCCTTGGACCCTTCAGCTGCGAAGAGAGGGGGTGTCTGCTGCATGGGCAACAGCAGACCCTCCATATCACCCTGCCCAGGCTCTGTAGCTTCAGCTCCACTGGAGAGGACACCCCAGCGTCATCGCAAGATGTCGATTCAACACGGGAGGAGACAGATACCGTGTCACTCCCGAGTCGGACTGCACAGCCATTCTCGGCGGTGCAGATAGACTCTTAAGAAGCTACACCATCGTCTCTCGAGACGGACGGCTGCCGACGACGATGACGACGACGACGACGATGACGGCGACGACGACTTTTGCCCAGCCTGGGACTTTATGAAGAGTGAGTCTGAAAAACCATGAATTTGAAGAAACTGCAAGCTCGTCTTAAAATGTATATGGACATTCAAGAGACCCAAAAGAACCAAAACAATTTTGAAAGAGAAAAACAAAATTAGAACTCTCACACTTTCTGATTTCAAAATGCACCAAAAAGCTACAGTAGTCAAGACAGTGTGGTATTGCAATAAAGACTTAAAGATCAATGGAATGGAATGAGAGCCTAGGAATAAACCCATACATTTGTGGTCAATTGGTTTTCAAGAAGAGCGCCAAGCCTATTCAATAAAAAATTACAATATTTTCAACAAATGGTGTTGGGACAACAGGATATCCACAAGCAAAGGGTGAAGTTAGACCCTTGCTTTACACGATATACAAAAATTAACTCAAAAAATGGTTCAAAGATCTACATGTAAAAGCTAATACTACAAACCTGTTAGAAGAACACATAAGCATAAATCTTGTGACATTGACTTAGAGAATTGCTTTTCTTTTCTTTTTTTTGATATAACACCAAAACCACATCAACAATAGAAAAAAAGTAAGACAAATTGGGCATCATCAAAATTAATAATTTTGTGTTTCAAAGAACAGTATCCACAAATAGAAAAGACAACCCAGGATCCAAGATGACAGGAGAGTAGGTGGAAGTTCCACTCACCTCCTCCCAGAACCAAACTGGAATTACAACAAAATTATGGAACAATTAACCTAAATAACTGACTGAAGATTAGCTGAACAGAGGTCTTATAATTAAGGATTTATAAAAAGAAGTCATATTGAGACTGGTAGAAATGGTGGTGACATGAAAAACTATGGCATCCTCCCACAAGCAGCAGCTGAGAAGAATGAAGCCTCAACCTGAAGCTGGGTTCAACAGCCCAAATCACCAGAGCCAGGAAGAGGTGCCTACAGAACATCTGACTGTCAAAATCAGTAAGGATTCTGTCTGCCAGGGAGAAGTGGGAGTCTGCTAGAGATACAAGCACCATCTTAAAGGGCCAATTCACAAAATCTTGTTCATAGCCACTCACCCTGGGTTCTAGAAGAGGGAGGGCAGAGAAAACTAGAGTCTTGTGAGAAAAGACTGGGGTTTGTGTTTCTGGGGAGAAAACTAAATAGAACGTAGCCAAGAGCCATGAACTGAGTTCTTCTTCCACTCTACAGATGCCATCTTCCTTGGGTAGAACACTCCCCTCCACACAGCACCACCCTGGGGAAATGCAATAGCCTGACCCTTGAGATTCTTTGCCACCCCATTCAGCAGAGTTTGGGCCCTGCTGAGGAGTCAGCTGCTTGGCTCAAGGTGTAAAGGTCTGGGCAGACTCAGGGTGGAGGGAATCAGTGATTGAGTTCTGTGGCTTTGGTTTGGGGGCTATCTTACCAACTGTCTTGTGAGCCTGACTAGTGCCTCCCCCTCACAAGAGATCTGATAACCCACTCCCTAGAGTCTCATAGGCCCCACCCTCCTGGCTCCTGGTGGCTCACCATGCTGAGGACTCAACAGAATACAGGACAGACTGAGTTGTCCTGGGGACAACTCTGGGGACAGGGGGCATGCCCCTAGTCATTCCCCAAGCCTGACTAGCACCCCCCTTCATGAGAAGTACACTTGCCCCACCCTCTCAAATCTCAGTGGCCCTGCCCTGCTGAGATCAGGATCTAGGCAGAAGCTTGGACAGACTGAATTGTGTAACTAAATTTTGGTCTGTTGGGCCTGATAAACTCTGCTGGTCTTACCCTGACAACTTCCTGAAACCCCACCCCACTACAAAGGTCTGAGAACTTCAAGTAGGTGGCAGCTAGACTTGGTAAAAACTAGGACAATTGCTGAGTGGCCTCAGACCCAGCACTGGCACTGAGTTTGAACCTTTATCAATGTTCTGAAAGGCACTTGCTCCTACACTTGAGTACCACCAGGGGCTCTTTGGGTGACAGCCTAAGGACAGCTAGCAAGTTTAGGCAAGCAGAGGCTGACCATGGGATGCCTTGGGTCTTTTATTGACCTGCCCCTGGATTTGGTGCTGGTGGAAGTGGATAAGTGGATTGTAGCACACAGCTTGGTCATTCCTGCACACATCCAGACCCAGCAGAGGCAACCACAAATTCTGGATCACTTTGTTTGTCCAAACAGGTTGCCCAGGCCCAGTCACAATCAGCATCTAACATTGATCTGAACCAAAGTTCCTCCAAAGAAACCCAGAACCAACACATCCAGAGACCAACTTCAGACTACATCAGAGTAGGAACTACGTAGCTTAACAAGCAAAATATAAAAAGAAAGTTCTCAGTGGACACCAGATGTTTTTGAAGAAAATTTTGCTTCCTGTGGTTAGCACCTGCACAGCAGCTCATACGCTGGGTTCAGGGTGGATCCTCACATCCACAACCTGGAGGGTCAACCTCATGCACAAATTGGCCAATAGCAATCAAGAATCAATAACAACAGGAGGGCAAATGATAAAGACAAGGAGAGAATCTTAAAAGCAGCAAGAGAAAAAGAGTTACCTACAAGGGAGCTCCTCCTTTTGCAGTGGTTGTGCTTGCCTCCTCACACAACCACTGCAAAAATTAAAACTGAACTACAAAATAACTATCATCCAGAAATGTCAGAAGGTTGAGTTGTATGGAAGTCCAACAACTAATAAATTAAAGAAGTAATTCATTTACATGGGAAGGAGGGGTGGAGATGCAAAGACATGCTACCAATGATCCCACACCCATTTGTGGTGGATAAAAATTAGGAGGGATATCTCAACAGAGGGGGATCCCAGCCCCACACAAGACCACCCAGCCCAGGTTTTCAGTGCCAGGAAGATAAGTCCCCATAACTTCTGGTTGTAAAAACCAGTGGGGGTTGGGATGGCAGAAGAAACTGCAGGATTTTCAGGTGTCTCCTCTTAAAGGGCCCATAATGGACTTAGGACTTACACAGACTCACTCTCTCTGGGCTCTAGCACAGGGAAAGCAGCTTGAAGGGCACCAGTGGCATATAGAGAAAAACTGAAGTGTCTGGCATCGGCTTCCTTCTGAAAAAAAACTGCAGAGGCAGCAACCATTGTCCCTTTTCTGAGCCATCCCCAACACAGAACAATTACACCATATCTGAGATGCCATCAACTTAGTTCACAGGGGTTGCTTCACTCTGGCAATTACCTAAGGCTCCACTGCATCCAACTTACCAGTGTGCTTTTCTACATTAGGCCATGCTACTAAGACAGGGAGTCAAAGCAGCTCTACTGAATACACAGAAACAAACACAGGGAGGCTGCCAAAGTGAGGAGACAAAGAAATATGGCCCAAATAAAAGAACAGAAGAAGCTCCAGAATAACAACTAAAAAATGGAGATAAGCAGTCTATCAGATGCAGAGTTCAAAACACCGGTTTTAGGATGCTCAAGGAACTCATTGGGTACTTCAATGGCATAAAAAAAGACCCAGGTAGAAATGAATGTTACACTAAATGAAATAAAGAAAAATTTATAGGGAATCAACAGTGGAGTGGATGAAGCTGAAAATAAAATCAATGATTGAGACCACAAGAAAGAAAAAAAAATTCAATGAGAACAGCAAGATGAAAAAAGAACTTAAAAAACTGGACATATGGCAAGGAGCCTCTAGGACAACTTCAAACATACCAACATTAGAATCATAGGGGAGCGGAAAAAAAGATGGCGGTGGAGTAGGTAGTGGTGTTGTCTGCTCACTCCCATCGTGAAAGGACTTGGAATACAAACACTGAGAGGAATGAGTGAGTGTGGATTTCAAACAGCGCGAACAGGTAAGGGGGTGTGGGAGCAGTGTGAAGGAGGGCGGAAAGTTCAGCCGCGCTCTCTAGGCTGAGTTGCTGGGCCTCCCAGACCAGCAGGCCTACCATACCACACCTGAAAGGGCAGCTGCTGACCGGCGCATTAGCTGGGAGCTGCTTGGAGGCTTCCCCCAGCCAAGGGCACACCAACCAGCAAAGTCCCGCAAGGAGTCAGCAAGAAGGTTTGGCTGAAACAACTGGAGTCGTGGGAAGACAGTGAACAGCCCGGACTGTGAAAAACTGTATGAACTGAGTATAGGTGGGGACTCCCTTGGCTGCAACCTGGGGCTGAAAGCTCTGCGCTCTGGGCACTCACGCCAGGACCCCACCAAACAAAGGGGTAGATCAGAGGCATGGAGAGGGGCCCATACGGGAAAGCTGCGGCAGTACTGCAGACTCGGTAGGGACTCCAGTCAGGCAGGTGGTGTGCAAGCCGGTGATGCAGCTCAGGAACAAAGACAGGACTGTAGGCTAAGCAGAGATTATTGGCAGGCACACTTCGGTCCACCAACAGAGAAGCATTGCTAGACAAACCTGAGGAGGGCTGAGGGTGCCGCAGGAGGGGACTCAACTAAGTGCAGCTCACAGCAGAGCGGCAACAGGCCCACTAGTAAAAGACTAGCAACCCCAGGACCAAACTGGATCTCCTCAGAGCTAGCCAGCCAGAAAAGATTTGAAACCCATGGAACTTTGACCAGGGATGGGTCCAGAAAAAGAAGAGTGTACCCAAAGGTCGAACTAAGTAAAAACTCTTTCTTTCTTTTTCTTTTCTTTTCCTTTCTTTTTTTCTTTCATCCCTTTTTTTCTTTCTCGCTCTTTTTTCCTCTTTTTCTTTTTAAATTCTTTCTTTAATCTGTTTCCTACCTTCTCTCTCTCCTATCCTTCTTTAACTTTTATTTGTTTGTTTGTTGCTCTGTTTTGTTTATCCTCCCTCTCACAATAAACATATAGCATATAACTGCTATTTAAACCTAATACTATACACTTCCACTTTCTCACTTCATTCTCCATTCTTCCCTCCCTTTCTCAATATACAATGTAAATATTATTTACTGTCTCACATAGCCTGGATGCCACTTGCTACTATTATTATTCTATCACTTTCCCTCTCAAAAATTTTTTCTTTCATTTAAAACAACTCTTATCTGTTTCTTCTATAGTATAATAATATTAACATCTCTACATTTATATTAATATTGGCTTGTTTGCTCCTGATAGTGGGATTTTGGGTGGGGGATATATTTGAGAGTGTGGGTTTCTTGCCTGGGTTGTGTGTCAATGTTTTAACAGCATCTCCACAAAAGAACTCAATACAAGGCGAGGAGAGTGACTCTCAGTCAACTAGACAGAGGGAAAGGTCCACCAAAGAGTAACTTAAATATAACCAGAGAGCTTAAACAAATGCAATAAAGGGCATCCCAAGAGCATCAGTCTCAGGAGATCAAAAATACTGCACCGTTGAATCTCCTGGTCTCCTATAAAGAACTTCACGCCACAAAGGTGGGAAATCAAAGCAGACAAATCTAAAAATCATAAACAAAAAAGAAGAATCCAACATGGGAGACACAGAAACAACCTCCTAATGAAAGGAAAAGAGAAATCCCCAGAAAGAGAGATAGATGGAAGAGACATAAGCCAACTATCAGACATGGAATTCAAAAGAATGGTGATAAAAAAGCTCAATGGCCTTGACAAAATAAAGGAAAACTACGACAAACTCCAGGAAAATTACCAGTAACTCCAAGGGAGCGACAAAGAATTGCAGGGGACTTCCAGCCAAGATGGAGGAGTAGACAGACATGCTGCATCTCCCTATACAACTAAGAAGGAATACAACTACATCAAAACTGAAAACAACCAGAAGTTCCAGAAAATCAAACTTCATGGAAGCCCAGCAAACAAAGATATAAAGAAGAAATACTCATCCAGACAGGTAGGAGGGAAGGAGCCAGGGCGGAGAGGACGCGGTGTGGTGGTGGCCGCAATGGCAACAGCAGTGGAGGCAGCAGAAGGCTGGCAGAAAGTGCAGTCACATGTTTTAAAAAGTCAGGAGGGACACCTGGGGAGGATTCCCAGCTCCTCACCAGACCTCGAAGCTTATGGTCCCACTACTGGGGAAAATTAAGCCTCATTGCTTCTGACTGTGCAGACCAGTGGGGGTTGCAGTGGAGGAAGAAACTTCCAGTCTCTCAGAATAGTCCACTGGTTTAAAGGGCTCCCATGGTACTAGAACGTCTGCAGACCCACCCACTCTGGAAATGATGGCCAGGCAGCAGCTAGAGGGATGCCAGTTCAGTGTGAAAGGGGAAGAGGTGCATGGAAAGGGAGCAAGTGCTGGGCAGGCGGTATTGTTCCCTCTCAGACCCCTCCCCCACACACTGCAACACAACCTGATGAAACAGGTCGCCCTGTACTGACAAATCCCTAAGGCTCCACCCTTACAACATAACAGGAGCGACAGCTCTACCTGGGACATGGAGGCAAACAAACACAGGAGCCTGTCAAAATGGGGAGACAGAGAAGTATGGCACAAAAGGGGGAACGGATCAAGGTTGCAGTGGGAGAACTAAGCAAAGAGGAGATAGCCAACATAACAGACACAGAATTCAAAGCACTCGTGATAAAGATGCTCACAGGCTTGTAAGAGCTTGTAAGATATGATTGAGTATGGCAAACACATAAGAGAAGAAGTGAAGGCTATGCTAAGTAAAACGAAGGAAAATCCACATGAAACCAATGGTGAAGGAAAGAAAACCAGGGTTCAAATAAATCATTTGGAACATAGGGAAGAAAAAAACACTCAACCAGTGCAGAAAGAGGAAGTAAGAATTGAAAAAAATGAGGGAAACCTCCCAAATTTTGCAAAAGAGATGGACATACAGGTCCAGGAAACATGGAGGGTCCCAAGCGAGCTGGACCCAGAGGGGACCACACCAGGACGCATCATGATTGAGATGTCAAACGTAAAAGATAACAGAGTCCTGGGGGCAGCAAAAGAAAGGTGGAGAGTTGTCTACAAAGGGATGCCTATAGGACTATCAGCTGATTTTGCAGAGGTCACTTTGCATGCAGGAAGGGACTAGAAAGCAGTATCCAATGTGATGAAAAGAAACCTACAACCAAGATTACTCTATCCAGCAAAGCTATCATTTGGAATGGAAGGGCAGATGAAGTGCTTCCCAGACAAGGTGGAGCTAAAGTAGTTCATCATCACCAATCTATTATTATATGAAATGTCAAAGGGACTTATTTAAGAAAAAGAAGATCAAAACTATGAACGCTATAATGACAACAAACTCACAACTATCAACAACTCAATAAAAAAATAAAAACAAAATCCAAAAAAGCATACCAGAATAGGAACAAAATCATAGGTATGGGAATGATTTGGAGGACTATCAGCGGGGAAGGGGGAGGGGGAGTGAGGGAGAAATGGTGCAGAGAATAAGAAACATAACCGGTTGGTACAAAATAGACAGGGGAATGTTAAGAATAATATAAGAAAGGGTGAAGCCAACGAACTTATATGCATGACCCACGGACATGAACTAAGGGGGGTAGGATTACTGGAGGGAAGAAGGGTACTGGGCAGAGGGGAGCAAAGGGAAAAAAATTGGAACCACTGTAACAACATAATCAATAAAATATATTTTTTAAAAAAGAAGAAAAATTGCAGGGAAGTTACAAGGAACTTATGAAGAACTACACCAGCGTAAAAAAGGACATAGAAACTATTGATAAGAACCAGGAAAAAATGAAGAATACAATTTCTGAACTGAAGAACACAGTAGAATCAATCAAAAACAGGCTAAATGAAGCAGAGGACTGGATCAGTGAGTTAGAGAACAATGTAGAAAAAAATTCCCGGACAATATAACAAAATGAAAAAAGATTAAAAAGCATGAAGAAGATTTAAGATAAAGGCAGGACAACATGAGAGTCAACAATATTAGAATCATAAGGATACAAGAAAAAGAAGAGGAGGAGCAAGGGATAGAAAACGTGATAGAAAATGTAATGACAGATAATTTTCCTAATTTGATGAGAGACAAAGTCATGCAAGTCCAGGAAGCATATAGGGTCCCAATGAAGATGAACCGAAAAAGGCCCACTTCAAGGTACATCATAATTAAAATGGCAACATTCAAAGACAAAGTGAGAATCCTAAGTGTAGCAAGAGAAAAATAGCAAATAACATACAAGGGAGCTCCGATAAGGCTATCAACCGATTTCTCAACAGAAACAGTACAAGCCAGAAGGCAATGGGAAAAAAAAAATATTTCAAGCAATGAAAAACAAAGGACTACAACGAAGACTACTCTACCCAGCAAGGCTCTCATTCAAAATGGAAGGTGAAATAAGGAGTTTCTCAGACAAAGGAAGACTAAAAGAAAACATCACGAAACCAGCATTGTAAGAGATGCTAAAGAGAATCCTTTAAGAAAAAGAAGAAGAGAGAGAGAGAGAGAAACACATGTACAAAGGGAAATGAATAAATACCTGTCAATAATAACCTTAGATGTAAATGGATTAAATGCTCCAATTAAAAGACATAGGGTAGCAGAATGAATACGAAAACATAACCTACATATATTCTGTCTACAAGAGACACACCTTAAAACAAAAGATTTACACAGACTAAAAGTAAAAGGATGGAAAAAAGTATTCCAAGCAAAGAGACATGAAAAAAAAAGCTGGAGTAGCAATACTTATATCAGACAAAACAGATTTCACAGCAAAGGCCATAAAAAGAGACAAAGTAGGAAATTTCATAATACTTAAGGGAACAAAACATCAAGAAAATATAACCCTGGTAAACATATATGCATCCAACATAGGAGCATCCAAATATATAAGGAAATTTCTAGAAGACTACAAGAAGAATATCAACAGCACATATTAATAGTAAGGGACTTTAACACCTCATTATCAACAACAGACACATTTTTGAAGCAAAGAAACAACAAGGATATTGAGGCATTGAACAACACACTAAACCAAATGGACTCAAATGATATATATAGAACTATTCACCCCAAGAAGCAAAATATACATTCTTTTCAAGTGCACATGGGACATTTTCAAGGACCACATGATAAGATAAAAACGAGCCTCAACAAATTCAAGAAAATTGAAATTATAGCAAGCATCTTTTTAGACCACAATACCTTGAAACTAGAAATCCACCTCAAGAAAAACAATCAAAGACATTCAAACTCATGGAGAATAAAAAACATGATATTAAATAATGAATGGGTTAACAGTGACATCTAAGAAGAAATCAAAAAATTTCTGGAAACTGAAGATAATGAACACACAATAGCCCAAAACCTATGGTACACAGCAAAAGCAGTCCTGAGAGGAAAGTTCATAACAATACAGGCCTACCTGAAAAGGATAGAAGAATCTCAAATAAAAAATCTAACCCTATAGCTAAAGAACTAGAACAACAACACAAACAAAGCCCAGAGCGAGTAGAAGGAAGGAAATCATCAAGATCAGAGCAGAATTAAATGACATAGAGACTAAACAAAAAACTCAAAAGATTGACAAAAGTAAGATCTTGTTCTTTGAAAAAATAAACAAAATTGACAAGCCTTTAGCCAGGCTCATCAAGAAAAAAAGGGAGAGGACCCAGAGAGAGGACCTAAATAAAAAAATCAGAAATGAAAGAGGAGAAATCACGACTGATATCACAGAAATAAAAAGGATTGTAAGAAACTACTATAAACAACTGTATGGCAAGAAACTTTACAACCTAGATGAAATGGACAAATTTCTGGAAACATATAATCTTCCAAAACTGAATCAAGAAGAAGTAGAAAGCCTGAACAGACCAAAAACAAAAAGTAAAATTGAAATGGTAATCAAAAATCTGCCTGCACACAAAAGCCCTGGACCAGATGGCTTCACGGGCAAATTTTACAAAACATTTAGGGAAGAACAAACTCTTACCCTTCTCAAACTATTGCAAAACATCCAAGAAGAGGGAAGACTTTTTAACTCTTTCTATGATGCCAGTATTACCCTAATTCCAAAACCAGGTCAAGACACAACAAAGAAAGAAAACTACAGACCAATATCGCTGATGAACATAAATGTTAAAATCCTCAACAAAATATTGCAAACCAGATCCAGCAACACATTAAAAAGATCATACACTTTGATCAAGTGGGATTCATCCCAGGGATGCAAGGATAGTTTAATATTCACAAATCAATAAATATAATATACCACCTAAACAGAATGAAAGAAAACAGATCACATGATTGTATCAATAGATGCAGAAAAGCATTTTATAAAGTTCAACACCCATTTATGATGAAAACTCTCAACAGAATTGGAATAGAGGTAGCATACCTCAACATCATAAAGGTCATATATTAGAAACCTGAAGCCAAAAATCATACTCACTGGACAAAAACTGAAAGCATTCTCCCTGAAATCAGGAACAAGACAAGGATGTCCACTCTCTCCACTCCTGTTCAACATAGTCTAGAAATTCTAGCCACCTCAATAAGACAAAAATAAGAAATAAAAGCATGCAAATTAGAAAAGAGGAAGTAAAATTGTCATTATTTACGGATGACATGATAGTATACATAGAAAACCCTATAGACTCCATTAAAAACTACTGGACCTAATAAGTGAACTTGGAAAAATTAGCAGGGTACAAAGTCAATATTCAGAAATCTAAGACATTTCTGTACACTAACAATAAATATCAGAGATAGAAACTAAAAAAAAAAAAAAATCCCGTTTACTATAGCAACAAGAAAAATAAAGTGCCTAGGAATAAACTTAACCAAAGTGACAAAAGACCTGTACTGGGAAAACTATATAACACTGAAGAAAGAAATTAAGGAAAATACAAGTAAATGGAAGCAAATACCATATTCATGGATGGGAAGAATCAACATAATTAAAATGTCCATACTATCCAAAGCAATGTACAGATTCAACTCAATCCCTATTAAAATACCAATGACATATTTCACAGACATAAAACACATACTTCAAAAATTTATATGGAACCAAAAAATACCCCAAATAGTCAAAGCTATCTTTAGTCAGAAGAACAGAGCAGGAGGAATCATAGTACCAGACATCAAACTATACTACAAAGCCATGGTAATTAAAATAGCCTGGTACTGGCATAAGAACAAACATATAGATCAATGGAACAGAATAGAGAGCCCAGAAATAAACCCAGACCTATATGGTCAACTAATATTTGACAAAAGGAGAAGGAGCATAAAATAAAGTGAGAAAAGCCTCTATAACAAATAGTGCTTGGAGAACTGGATAGGGACGTGCAAACAAAATGAAACTAGATCACCAACTTACACCACACACCAGAATAAACTCAAGATGGATCAAAGACTTAAATGTAAGCCATTACATCATAAAAGTTCTAGAGGAAAACATAGCAAGAAATTTTCAGATATCCCACGTAGCAATATTTTCAGCGATACATCTCCTAAGGCAAGGGAAACAAAGAAAAAAATAAACAAATGAGACTACATAAAACTAAAGAGTTTTTGCTCAGCAAAAGAAAACATCAGCAAGATGAAAAGGAAACCAGCCATATGGGAAAACATATTTGCCAATGATACCTCAGACAAGGGATTGATCTAAATATATAAAGAACTTACACATCTCAACACAAGTAAGACAGACAGCCCAATTAAAAAATGGGCAATAAACCTGAACAAACACTTCTCCAAAAAGGATACACAGAGGGCCCATAGAGACATGAAAGAATGCTCAACATCACTAGCCATCAGAGAGATGCAAATAAAAACCACAATGAGACACCACTTTACACCAGTCAGAATGGCCATCATCAACAAATCAACTAACAACAAGTTTTGGCAAAGATGTGGATAATCAGAAACCTTACTGCACTGTTGGTGGGAATGCAGACTGGTACAGCCACTATGGAAAACAGTATGGAATTACCTCAAAAAACTAAAAATGGAACTGCCTTTTGAACCACCGATTCCACTCCTAGGATTATACCCGAAGAATCCTGAAACCCAATTCAAAAGAATTTATGCACCCCTATGTTCATAGAAGCACTGTTTACAATAGCTAAGTGCTGGAAACAGCCTAAGTGCCCATCTGTAGATGAGTGGATCAAAACACTGTGGTAGGTACTTTTGCAGGACTTCTTGACAAGATGGAGACTTAGACAGACACTCTCGGTCTCCCTCTACAACTAGAAAGGAATACAACTACCTCAAAACGAAAGATAACTAGAAACTCCAGAAAATAAAACTACACAGAAACCCAATGTATGAAGTTATAAACCAGCGGCGCTCATCGGGCGGGTAAGAAGTGTGAAAGTGGGTGGTGCTGTTTGTGGTAGCACCAGGGACAGTGGCAGGGAGAGTAGTCCTGGCTGCAGTTGAGCCCCAGCAGCTCCCTACTCCAATGCTGGGAAAAGCAGCCACTGCATTGCCTCAGACAGTGAGGCCCAGAGGGCGGGAGGATGGACCCATCTCCCAGCAGAGAATAATAGCAGGAACCCATCTTGGACCCCCACCCCCACACAAAGAGCCACAGCGCGACCAAATAGGTTGCTGGACCACCGCCGGTTGCTGGGTAGTGACCACAAAGCACCACAGCGCTGCGAAATAGGTTGTGGATCACCACCGGTTGCTGGGTAGTGACGACAAAGGACCACTACGCGGCAAAAAAGGATGCGGATTGCCCCTGGTCGCTGGGTTGTGATGAGGGCACAGGCTCCACCCCCTATAGCCGGCCCAAGAAAGCAAAATGCAAATCTGTCAAAATGAGGCAGACAACTATAGAAATCCCGGTGGCGTAGCTCACCAGGCAACAGATGAAGAATCTGACAGATGAACAAATAAGAAACCTGTCAGAGGCTCAGTTTAGAGCCATTGTTATTAGGTGGCTTACAGAATTAACAAAAGATTTGGAAAAAGACAAGAAAGGATTGAAAACCACTCATACTGAAAAAAACAAGAACCCATATGAGAGAAATGGTGAGGAAACAAAATCCAGAGTTCAAATCAACAAACCAGAACATAGAGAAAGAACAAATAGTCAACCAGTACGGAGAGAGGAAACAGGAAGCAAGGAAAGTGAGAAGAGAATCAGAAACCTCTGGGACAGCTATAAGAGATCGAATATAAGAATTACAGGATTGAGCCCTGGCTGCTGTGGCTGAGTGGATTGAGCATCGGCCTGCAAGCCGAGTGTTGCCGGTTCGATTCCCAGTCAGGGCACATTACTAGGTTGCACATCAAGTCCCCAGTTAGGGGCGCAAGTGAGAGGCAACCACACAGTAAAAAAAAAAAAAAAGAATTACAGGATTGCCAGAGGGCAAAGAAGAAGAACTAGAAATTGAAAAATTAAGTGAAAATATGATACAGCAGAATTTCCCAAACTTGGGAAAGGAAATAGACTTACAGGTCCAGAAAGCACAGAGAGTTCCAGAAAAGCTGTACCCAGGGAGAACCACTCCAAGGAACATTATAATAAAAATGCCAAAAGTTAAAAATAAAGAGAGAATCTTAAAAGCAGCAAGAGAGAAGAAAAGAATCATGTACAAAGGGGTCCCAATTAGACTATCAGCTGACTTCTCAAGGGAGACCCTGCAGGCAAGAAGGCACTGGCAAGAAATATTCAAAGTAATGAAAATCAAAACCTACAACCCCGAATACTCTATCCAGCGATATTGTCATTCAGAATACAAGGGCAAAGAATGTGCTTCCAAGACAAAAGAAAACTGAAAGAGTTCATTAGATCCAAACCACTATTATATGAGATGTTAAAGGGACTGGTTTAGAAAAAGGAGGATCAAAACTATGAACACTAAAATGAAAACTGCAACACAAGAACCAACAATAGAAGCTAGGGAATTGAAACAAAGGCAAACTAATAGGCAACGAGAGTGGAAAAAAGGACTATGGGTATGGGGAACATATTGGGGGGAGTCAGCAGAGAGGGGTAAGGGAGTAAGGGAGGGAGATTGTACAAGAATTAAGAAGTATAGTAGGAGGGAATGGAATAGACAGGAAGAGGTTGAGGAGAACTATATGCACAACCAATGGACATGGACTAAAAGGGGGGGGGACAACTGGAGGGAGGGGGACCACTGGGTGGAGAGGAGCAGAGGGAAGGGAAATTGGGACAACTGTAACAGTATAATCAATAAAAGATATTAAAAAAAACACTGTGGTACATTTACACAATGGAATACTATGCAGCAGAAAGAAAGAAGGAACTCCTACCATTTGCGACAACATGGATGAAACTAGAGAGAATCATCCTTAGTGAAATAAGCCAGGCAAAGAAAGAGAAATACCATATGATATCACCTAATACAGGAGACTAATGAACAACACAAACAAATGAACAAAGTAGAACAATGAACTGAATAACAGTTATCAGGGGTAGAGGTAATAGGGGAGAGATAGAAGGGAGATAAGTAAGGGAAGGGTCTAGTCAAAGAACATATATAAATGACTCATAGACATGGACAACGGGGTGGGATATGACTGTGGGAGAAGGGGTGGGCTGGGTGGGGAGGGAGCAATGGGGGAAATATGGGACAACTATAATTGAAAAGTAATAATTAAAAAAAAATTATAGGGTAGCCAGGAGGAGAAGAGAAATAGTGGGAAATTGAAAATTTATTTGAAAAAATAATGAAAGTAAACTTCCTTAATTTGGCCAAGGAAATAGACATACAAATCCAGGAAGTACAGAGTCCCAAGCAAGTTGGACCTAAGGTGGAACACACTAAAACACATCATAATTAAAATTCCAAAGTTTAAAGATAAAGAGTCTTAAAATAATCCAGAGAAAAACAGAGTTACCTACATGAGTTCCCATAAGACTGTCAACTGATTTCTCAAAGGAAACTTTGCAGGCAGGAAGGGTCTGGCAAGAAGTATTCAAGGTGATGAAAAGCAAGGACCTACAACCTAGATTACTCTATCCAGCAAAGCTATCATTTAGAACGGAAGGGCAGATAAAGTGCTTCCCAGACAAGAAAAAGCTAAAGGAGTTCATCATCGCCACATCCTTATTATATGAAATGTTAAAGAGACTTACTTAAGAAAAAGAAGATCAAAACTATGAACATTACAATGGCAATAAATTCACAACTATCAAAAAGTGAATTTAAAAAACAAACAAAGCAACAAACAGAACAGAAACAGAATCATAGATATGGAGCTCATTTAGGTGGTTACCAGCTGGGAGTGGGAAGGGGACGAATAGGGGAAAAGGTGCAGGAATTAAGAAGCATAATTGGTAGGTACAGAATAGGCATGGGGGTATTAAGAACAGTATGGGAAATGGAGTAGCCATAGAACATATTTGCATGACCCATGGACATGAAGTAAGGGGGAGATTGCAGGAGGCAATTGGGGGTAGTAGGTGGAGGGGGGAAGGGGAAAATTACGACAACTGTAATAGCATAATCAATAAAATATATATATTTTTAAAAGGTAGTATTTTCTTTGAACTAAATTGAAATATCATAGTGCCATCTGGTGACCATGTAGAACTATTACAGTACCTGCATTGGATCCTGCATTTCTGACAAAGCTATACATCTAAAGACCTGTATTTAAGATGTCATTTCTAGTGTATTCTAGGGTAGTGTTGCAAGGACGGGGAATGAGGGCTGTTATTGAGAATTGTTCTGCTGAGCTTAGAGACCCCTTCCTCACTAGCTATTCTTCCCTGTCAGGAAGCAGGGCCCAAGAAGAAAGAGAAGAGCTTCTTCCATAGCCTACTCAAAGATGAGCAAACAGTAAATTGAGTGGAGTGTGGAAGCAAGTGCGTGAAGTCTTCACATTCATTCAACTCTATGAGAGATGCTGAAAGTGGGGAGTTGTTCTTTTTCCTATTGGAAGGTGTACCCTTGAAAAATTTGCCATAGTATCTTTGACCTTGAATCCAGTCCCAGAGGAGTTTTAAAATTATGTGATCCCAAATACCACCCAAATAGTCCTAAAAATTGAATAGAAGAGGGCCCCTCTCCATTCTCCCTATTCCCTCTCCCAACCTGGATGGAGGAGTATACCATCAGAATGCAGCCAATGCTTCTGCATCTATCAGACTTGTACCTGGGCTCAGGTTGCAAGAAGCATCCCCACCTCACCCCTATCTCTAGTGGCTCTGAAAGAAGTCTCAACAAGTGGCAACTCTTGCCATCGCTCCTTGCCATGAAATCAAGTCAAAACTGGTAAATATATTGAATGTGAATTTTATTGTGATTTGGATTATGTAAGACAGTGTGCTGAAGGCACTGCAGAAGTAACACAGGCTGAAAAACATGATAGGAAATGAGCAAGCTAAAAAATAACCTACAAAATATTTTTAAATGAATGCGTGCTTGACTATACTAGGTACTACAACTATGATCCTTTTTTTAAACATTGCAGAAGCATTGAAATACTGTTGGAGGTGGGGGTTTGTGGGGGTTAGTAAAGGTTTCATGGAGGAGGTGGTATTTATGCTGGGCCTTAAAGGAGGGGTAGAATGTTGATAGATGAGATGGAGGGAACACTTCAGAACAACTGACTCTAGAGAAAATTCTGTAGAAGTACTGGAAAAATAAGAGGGCAAACAAACACCCCCAAGGAGTGAAGCTTCCCAACTGAGAAAAATGACTGAGGGCCCTGCACTGGGATCAAAGTCTCAAGGTCTCAGATGGGGTCTTTAGTACCAATGGTATAATATTAGGAGGCATAGGACAACTGGATTGTTTGTAAACCTAGCAGCAGCAGGAGGTTTCACATTGCAGTCAGGGGCCCAAAACTGGCTGTACTATGTCTGGATGGATTTTCTCATCCTTTCAGGGTGTGTGGTACTTATTCACTCTTCCTCTTGCCCACTGACTGCCTGAACGGTAGTTCATGCGCACCCACATGCGCGTGTGTGAGTGTAGGTGTGTGTGGATGGGTGGGGGACCGAGGCTTTGTCTCCCACTGCAGCTTCTTCCATTTCTCCCTCTTGTGGCACATGGCTGGCTTCCATTGAACTGGAGCTTAGGCCCTTCCCACTTACTAGACCTAAATGAGCTCTAGCTCTTAATTAAGCACCTAGGAAGCTTCCTCAACATGAAGGCAAAACCTACTGTAGGGGATGACTTAGATGAGGGCAGGACTACACTTTCCGGAGGTGGTGATGGTGATGGTGGTGGCAGTGATTGTGGTGATGGTGGTGGTGGTGGTGGTGGTAAGGACTGGAGACTTATAAGCAGGCTCTGGCTGCTGAATAAAATGCTTCTGAGTCGTTTGTTGTATTCAGGCAGGAGCTGAGATATAAGGCTAGACCAGCTTGGCCTTGATCACCCCTCCTCATTCCTCAACATGCTCTACAGAGGAGATATACTGGGTACCTGAAAGCAGCAAAGACATCTATAGGGTATCCAGGCTGTTGTTGTCCTGCTTGAATCTCACCCCTGGAAGCTTCAGAGATCTTTTCTTGGAAAACATCTTTATGATCTCTGGATAAGACTGTCACCTTCCCCTGTCCAGCTGCTGGAGGTATATAGGTTATGTAGCTACTGATGCTACTTGAATTGGGAGGTATGGGGAACTTATAAAAAGAAAGGAAAAGTAAATTACTATTAATTTCTTTCTTTCAATAGATTATGAATCTGAGATAAAATCTGGCATCTGACAGAAAATAAAAGGATGGAAAACTGTCAGGATTTTCTGGAGCTGCAGATTTAGAGCTCAGTAAGATCATCACTGGAAATAACCTTAAGGCTGATGTGGCCTTGCGTGACTTTGGCAGTTGTACCACCCTTCTTACGCAGGTACAGAGACTTTAGATCACGGCAGTCACTGGGGTCAGCATCCAGAGTAACCTGCCCCAAGAACTGGTCACAGAATTTTCGGTTGTTCCACACCTAGAGAGACAAGTTGAGAGAGTGAAGGTGAGCAATTGTCTGTGAGATTGGACTTTTCTCAGTGGCGTCTAGAATCTAATGCTGAGCTTGGAAAGATTTGTATAAAAACCAAAAGATGATCTCTCCTGATAGGCTGAGAGAAGATACTTCAACCAGTGATGAAAACCCAGCAAGCAGAGCTCAAGATCAACCTTGATTTATTAGATGGCTACCTAAACACAGCTGGTCAGAAGCATTAAGTCAGAAGAACAACCAAACTGTAGTGCTCCATCTTGATATATCAGAATCAAGGTAATCTTAACTGGTATATACTTTCTCTTATGGGATTTTACAGTACATGTGTTAACGTGTGTACCTGTGAACACAAATGTTTCTGCCCACAATAAGATAAATGGAAAAGAGGCCATTTAGGATGGGGATTAATAAATAGGCCAATGTCTGTGGCTAGTAGGAAGTATATTTGAGTATAAAACAAATAAACAATGAAACAGGTTAACTTTTGCCTTATGTCCTACACATACATGAAGCATTTGGGATAATTTGGTATCTGATACTAAAGATGAGCCACTCTGGTGTTCCCTGTTCACATTCTTACCTGCACTATAATAGGAATGTCAGTGGTTCTTCTGTAGAAAATGGCCTGTGTGTCAAAAATGGCATGGACAGTATTCTTTTGGACAGGAGAACGGACTTCTTCCTTTCCACACTTGATGACCAAATATGGGTTCACAGCTGGAACAAAGTGACATTAGATTTTAAGACAATGGTTAAAGTTCTTTTTTCAGATAGTCAAGAAATTATCTCACTAAATCTATTCTGGGACTTTGACAATAACACCAGGGTACCAGAATGATCCAGTACTTTTGTTCCTGCTTCCCTATTCTTTTCCATATATTATAAAGGAATATAAAAATGAATATTATGTAGAGTTTGCCCAAAGAAGTTTACATTCCATTTTGCTATGGTCGAGAGCCATCCTGACTTGTCTAGACTGAAAATACCACTGGAGACAATCATTTGTGACCATCTTTTCTAATCACACATGCAAAAAATGAAAGCAAATTTTGCTTTCTCAGACACCCTTGCAGTTCTTACTTTCATTGGCATACTTCTTCTCCAGGCCCTCTGCACTGTGAATAGTTATCTGGGTAACTACCTTTGGGTAGCCACGAGCCAGGTTCCAGCAGGACATCTTGGGCATGTCCAGAGTCAGTTCCCTGGAGCATCAAAAAGAAAACATGTTATTGATGATGAATGCCCTTTGATGAGGAGATAAGCTTGCCAAAGCAGACATCATTGCTAAAAAGCATGAAACACTGAGTGACCTAGCCCATTCCTCTTCAGACATGGCTTACATTTTATGACTATGTTTTCCTTTCCCCTTGCTTTAAGGACCAGCAGATAAAGATGAAAGAAGGCAGGGTTGGGGTGAAAAGGTAGCTTTGGTGACCCAGCACTCAGAACATAATAGAGGAACAATGAGGAGGGCCAGCTGTCTAAGACAAGAGAGTTAGCCAGGGAACAGAAGATAAAATATAAGTGGAAAACCTTAGGCTATAGGCTTGTTCCTCTTAAAAGGCAGGTAGGAGCTTTTAAGCTCAGATCACCCACTGGTGAATTTCTTATAACCCCACTTTTAAAAATATTTCTACTATTTATTTCACTTAAATCTGATTTGAACATGTTGTCCCTTTGAGTACTGCATAGGGGGAGAGGAGAGTAGGGGTTGGAGGCAAAGCAGAGAATTGGAATTTGCAGGGCTGGCGAAGGAAACTGAACCTGAGCTGGACAGGCACTTCAGAGAAAATTCTCAGGAGAAACTCGCTGGTGCGGCCATGCTGAAACATGGTTGGGACAAGCACATAGTTGCCTTTCTTCAGGTACTTGCTCAGAAACACAGTACGAGTATCAATATAGGTGGAAGTTCCAGCACGCTCCTGGATGTAGAGGTGGTGAAGGCGGAATTTGCGGTTCATCTCCACCTGGAAATAAAACAGAATAAAATGCTCCACTCCACTCAAGTCAGAGTTTTTGTGTCAGAAGATACCAGGTCCTCTGCTTTGTTTATCTCTAGATGTCTCTTAATTCCCCTAACCCCAAGCCATCCTAATTTTTATTCCATTTGCCATCACTCTCTATTCTCCAAATGCTCATTCTTACCTTGAAGAGCTCAAAGCCAATGATGTAATTGTCAGGTCTTCCCATGCGGCGGTACGTACGCAGGTCCTTCTGTTGTAGTGACATGATGACCTTGTGCCCATCCTCAGGCACAGTGAAGATGTACTAAGGGGAAGAGGCCAACAAGAAGCTTAGTTAGCACTCAATTTCAGATATGCTAGCTCAAATTTCATGGAAGAAAACTACTTTGGAAAGCAGATACGGGTTATTTTCTGACTTTGCCATTGACTACAAAATGAGGCCTTGGATAATTCATTGACTTGATAAGTATAGATCATAATACTTGATTTTCCCTAGGTCATTCAGCATGTATTGAGAGAGATAACTTCATGCCTAGACCTTTGATACCAAAGAAAATATGCTTTGTTTTAAAAGGTTCTTGGTAAAGCCTTGGATGATTTTGTTTTTATTATTGTCTTCTTGCTTTCAAGAGCTGTACACAGAAAAACTCCAGAATATATAAAGGCAGAAAGTATTTTTGTTTAACTTAATCTGACAGTACAGCATTCCCCTAGGCTAACCTCCTATTGCCAGTCCAGATGTGTGGCTTATGAAAGGGCTAGATCAACTTCCTTGAGAATTGATGCTTTGCTACCACTGTTTTAGGAAAGTTGCAGGCCCGTGCTACTGGGGAATTATGGTGCCACTGGGAAGTAAAACTAAAAAGGCACCAGATTTATCTCTCTCTTTCACATTCCTTTTCACTCTCCCCTTACCACTCACCCTCCCTCTCTCCCTTCTTTCCCTCTCTTTAGCAAAAAATAAATGGGAAACAAACGCAAAACCATTGGTTCACAAGACCCCTAGTGGTCAATCTTGTACAGACACTTAACAGTGAAGCCCAAAGTGCTATTTCCTCAGCTTGGTATATGTGTTTCATACTTAAAACATTTACAGGGTTGTGAATGGAGGTATAGGGAAGGAGTAAAAGGAGCTTTCTTTTCTTTCGGGATAATTAAAATGAAAGGGGTAGAGAAAATATGAGTTAAGTAATTTAGGCCACTAGCCATTGTATCCTTCAAAATGCCTGCCAGTGAGATCCATGCAAAGAAAATACACATCCAAGTAAGTCTGCAACACAATCAGAATTCTTATTTCCCATGGGTTAGCTCATCAGCACTTTGGGGATAAAACCATTAAGATTACTATAGATTCAATCTTCGGATGTTTGGATTGTTTTGCTTTGCGGGTGTGCCTAGTCTTGAGCCCTAATGTGTCACCTGAAAGAGCATTGTAATGGGAGATAGCTGAGATGGGTCATTGACAGGGTAGCTATTCAAATCTTGAGGGAAGTGACTTGGTTCTAGATTAGAAAAGAGAGGCATAATGACAGGATTCAAGAGAATAACCTGCATGAGAAACAGAACACGTTTAGTAAATGTGCATCCAAGGGAAAAGTTGGACATAAAAAGAAAAGAAAATGAATTGAGAACGCATCTGGGAGAAGATTCTCCAATGTGGGACCATCAGAAGGAAGTGCTGTCAAAGAGCCATACGAAGCAATATGACCAGGAGAGATGTAGCTAGAGGAGAGGGCTCAGACTTGATAATGTTGTTAAGGTATGTCCCTGCAGAGACACAGTTTGCCATGCTTTACCAACATCTGGGCCAATCCCTCTGTAACTTGATTGATGAATATTACACAATAGCTGCAAATGGAAGAACTGATGTCAAAGAAATACTCTTAGGCAAGCCTGAGTTCCTATTGCCTTGATAACTTGAAGGCAGACATAAATAATTGATTCAAACCTGAGGATTCTGGAGGAAGGTATCACGGTTGTTATAGCAGCCTCCTGAACGGTTCATCAGGGGATCATCATCCACAGTCCAGCATCCAATCACCGATTCTAGCTCTCTGCGGCCAAAAATGGGGTTGTTCACATTGCGACAGACATTCAGTTCATGAAAGTTGCGGCAAAAGTCCTCCAGGCTCATCCTGAATGGGATGAGTACAGAAAAGAAATGAAGATGGTTCTTAATAACCATCCCTTTAATTCCACGTAGGAGCCACAATCCCCTTATCATAGAAAACTTCTCCTCACCAAAACTCTCCATCATCAGACATAACAAGTTCCAGGTTCTTGCGATCTGCTGCAGTCAGTTGTTGCCACTCCTCAGAACTTAAGACAAATGAACAAAAAAGGGATTAGCCCTTATGTTTGCCATTGACTTGCTACAGTAAGCAGTATGCCAGAGAAACACAATGCATGAAGATTGGGCCTGCTTTATCTCACATCTGGCTGGGTCAAAGACCTCATGCTTAAGAAGAGCCCATAGATGTCATTGAGCATTGACAGCCCACTAGCAGTTTGGAGGAATGGGTTTGGGAGAACTATAGAGCTTTGGAGATGTAGCAGTCAAAGTGGATTGGCACTCACATTTCACTCCAGGGGCCACTCCATTCTTGTCTTCCCAAGGGGTTCCTCAGGCGAATCATATATATTTTCTCAGTACTGAAAACTTCCACAAGTCTCTCTTTAAGACAGATCTTCCGAATATCAGTCATGGTATAGGTATGGCCTTTCAGTAGACCCCAATCAGTTTCAACTTCTTGCTCTTCCTGATCGGGAGACTGAGAGCAAAGAAAGAGACATAAGAGCACAAGAATTGGGACACACAAAGCCTGGCTCCTCTTCTTCCTTGATTGATTTATCCCAGTATGGTTGAAGCTATTTCTCCCTATGCACATAGAAATTGAATCCAGGCACCTAAATTGACACAGAGCAAGTGAAGGAAATAAAATAAAGAGTTTAATATAACAATTCACTTAAACAATTCAGATTTAAACTACCTTCAGTACTATATTTATATGAACAGCATTAAAGTTTGGTACAGCTTGTTTACTCCTTGAGCAAAAAAAAAATATATAACCTCAACATCCAGGAACAGAGGCAGAAGGGATAATTTAGTAGAGGCTACTGACATAAGCTCCAATGCTGGTTGGTTCCCAGCAGAATGACAATGACTGGGACAAAAGGATAAATAGTTAAAGCTCCTCAGCCTGTGCCAAGGATCAATGTATATTCTTAGCTTTCTGAGTTCCATAATGGCTTTTCATTAATCTACACAGAGTATAGGCAATATTCCCTACTTAATTTTGTAGTTTCCTCTGTCAGAAGTGGGCAAAGAGTGGTTGTTTTTGGTGAATACAAACCTCAATGGAGCAACAGATCAGACCTCCTTTGGTAAATGTTTTGTACAATTCTCTGAACAGCTTGTACTTCTCCTCAACAAGCTCTGTATATCTTCCCTTCTGCATGTTAACAATTTCAGCCAGTGTGCCAGTGAAGTCCACTATAATATCAGTGGTGGTCAAACCATCAAAGGCTTCATAACAGCCAAGCAGCCTGGGTACAAATATGCAAGGTTATCTTTGTAAAATTATTCTTCCAGGTCAAGGACATCTTGTTCCAAGAATTATAAAAGTCCCTTCCCAGCTAGACTTTACCATCTGGCTTTTCCCTAGGTATGACATGAGAGTTATTTTGAGATTGTAGTCAGAGATTTCTAGGATTAGGGTATGTCCGTCAAGGACAGTCTACACAGAAACTTTTTTCTACAGGAAAATACCAGAGAAGGAGAAATTGGAGGTCATAATTCCACATTATTTACAGATTAGTAGCAGGAAGGGACACCTATGAGTAGGTAGAGGTTAATAGAAACCAGAACAGCTGGTTTCTTTCTAATATAGGATTTCCTAGGGCCATTCTGAGGCCCAAAGCAATGTCTTAGATATGATTCAGATCTTACCCAATTTAAACTACGGGGTTTGGGCTGGGAAAGAATGAACTCCCAAGGCAATATGTGGCCTTCCTTTCCTCATGTGTTAGTCAACCCCTACTCCTTACTTTGCATAAGCTTTTTCCAATAGAGCATTCCAAAACTCATTCGTGGAAGTGGAGAAGGAGAAAACCAGATCTCCATTGATGGTGGGCAACAAGTCATCAATCACCACCTCGGTCCATTCTCCAAAATGCCAGAAACGGAAGTGAAATATTCCAGCATATTTATCTAGTTTTCGAGGGTCCCAGTCCTGTTCCTTATGGTTGGGAATTGTCTGGAAATATAAGAATATTCATTCAACTCTCATTCACTAGACTATATCCAAACATTGAGATTACAGTTGACTTTCAGCAAATCATTGTGGCAACATGAAGCACACTAAATACATCTGGTTTGGATCTAGATTGGGAAGTCATAGGCAGGGCATTTTCTCCACAACTGTTGCTTTTCCAGTTCAGTTTTACTGAGGATGGTATTACCATGTCTATCTTGATTACACAGAGAGTGACTGGGGAAGCCAGTTAGGGGTAAATTATTTCCCAAACATAATATACAAACTTGATCATAAGAAACTGTTTATATAAACATATTTATGGTTGTATGTTTAACTACATAAACAAAGCATTTTAAAAATTAAATTCAGTCAAAATGTAAGGACCCCTGTGGTTTCAGTTTCTAAAAGTTCATCTTAGAGCTTTCATGTCTATTCTATAGAATATAGATTTTATTCACAACTTGAGTAAAATCTACATTTATATGCAATTATACATTATTCTACTAAAATTATTTTTCTGAAGAAAATGCTCTTTGTCCCAAATCAAGTCAATACTTTATTGCCCTGAATTCTAATTAAATGCCAAAGAAAATTCGGTACTCTTAATA
This sequence comes from Furipterus horrens, assembly GCF_987537825.1. Lineage (NCBI taxonomy): Eukaryota > Metazoa > Chordata > Mammalia > Chiroptera > Furipteridae > Furipterus > Furipterus horrens. The sequence goes on along the minus strand of NW_028327187.1, from coordinate 48,381,163 downwards.
ATTTATTAGAACTTCTTCAGAGATATATTTCCATCTTTGTCACATTTTGGTTATTCCTGGCCCTTAATAGCTTTATACCCCATAGGTACAGATAATATAATTAGGCAGAGCTATTGGGTCAAAGCATGGCAAGTGACAAAAGATCAATTGATATATGTGACAAAGCATATAGAGTAAAACCTTAATGGTATAATCTGGTTGAGTATATAGACATTTACTGTAAAATTCTTTCAACTTTTTGTATTTGGGAAAAATCTCATAAAAAATGAAGGGAAGTTACCTACTTAATATTGACTTTAAGAAGTAGACAATCTAGAAAGTTATGAGCTGATGTTTTCTGAAATTATTAAAGAAGACAAGAAGTTGGAAACTGAGTGAGGTCCCATAGGAGAGACAATACCTTTGTCCAGTGAGGCTCCTGCACAGCCAAACAGGAGAATGCGGAGACCATTGGCTTATGCCCCAGTCTCCCTTGGATCAACTGATGGTTGCTGATGTTGCCCACAATCAGACGGGGGTCATCACAGATGTCCTGTGGATACAATTGGTTTTAAGAGTCTTGGAAGTGTTTCCAACGAGTCAATGTGAGCTGAGTTAGGAAGGATAGAAGAGGTGGGGTCAAAAGGCAACTAGAACTGCCACAGGTGAAATAAAATGAAGTTCAGGGGCTGTGAGGAAAAACACAAAGATCATTTAGACACAGAAAAAGAATAATGTGGGGAAGTAGCAGGAGAAATGGAAGGAAAAGATGCACTTAAATGGTGAAATATGATGTTCAGGGCTCTAAGACATAGCTATCACTGGGGTTTGGAAGACATTTCAGCACAGCAGTGGGCTTTTAAAGAGGAGAACTAAGGATTAGCACATTATATTTTGATCCTAATTGTCAAGATGAGATCTTCTGGTCTGATGGAAGTGAACATAAATGCTTCTCTTTCTCTAGGAAAACTATTTAGGAGACCGTTTTTATGAAACCTTTCCTAACATAAAGTAAAGGCAACAGTGGTCTCTATGGCAGCTAGATTTTTTCATATCTTGGGATAAATATAGATGGCAGAAGCACTAGTAGCAGGTGATAATAGACCACTCACAGGAGATTTCAACAGACACTCATTTGCCACAATGGATGTTCTGAGGGAGGCTGGATAGAGTAGGAGCAGCATTTGTTTGGAATGCATGTCTGTGTCTTCCCCAGCATATCATTAGCAGTGTCATTCCCACTGTGAGTAGGAAAATAAAACCCAAATAACACAATTACAACAAAATATGATGAAGATACAGTGGAGGTATTTTCAAAGTATAATTAGTGCCTAGAGGAAGGATCCCCAAAATTTCCCAGGTTAGTAGATTGAATAACAGTGGCAATGTTCAAGTTGAAGTCTTAGGAACCACTAGAGTTAGGCAGTTAGGGAGGGATATAAAGACATCATGGGTAGAGAGACAAGCATGGACAAAGGTATAGCTGCATACCTGACACAATGTAATTGAAGACATGATTGTGTGACTCAGAGTTTCAGCACTTGCTGAGTTAAAAGGCAGGAAATACCAGTGAAGTTTTGAGTAGATGGATAAAGCTTCCTGGAGGAGGCCATTGACCAGTACCTTGTCATTCTGCTTATGCAGCAGAAACAAATCTTAGTCTCAAATGGAAAGAAAATCTAGACATATATTCACTTAAAGTTATTGAAGAGAAACAGCTATACTTTTCTGGTTCTCAAACCTCTTTTTTAAATGGACATAATTCTCCTTGATGAAGAGTGTGGTCTACAGAATGAAACATTCCATATATTCTTTAAAAGCCAAAATAACTCTGGAAAGGAAAAAGCATTCTGGGTAGATACAAGTCCAAACTGAAGATTAATTGGGCATTCCTCTGCCAAAAGGAGAGGGTTAGGTGGGTTGTTAGCTTTGGATTTTCTGTTGTTTGTTTGTTTTTTAAGTACATGTCTGGTGTCTCATCATTACTTTTGTATCTTAGGAAAGACTTCTACATTACCAAAAAAATTTTATGAGTTGATAACTGTCTGTTTTGTTTTGTTTTTTTCTTATTGAACATAAAGCAAAAGCAGTTGTGTTGGGTAAACTAGATCCTTTTCTCTTACTGTATCTTTGTCCTTTCTAAGATGGAACTAAATACAGTTTTTCCTTTTTGTATTAGGTGTTACTATCTTATTTGACAAATATGTAAAGTTATACAATGATTTCTTGGACTTAGATGATGCATACAATAGTTTCTTAGGATGGAAAAACAGTACAGTGAACATTGGTATGTGTAAAAGTGTCTTTTAGATCATTAAGGCAAATTAATTTCTGGTTTTACACAGAGTTATTAGTAACAGGGCTAGCATTACAGTGTCTTGAATTTATACAAGGCTTTCATTTCACAGCAGATATCTAGGCTCCACCAACAGTTTTGACATGAACTTCTATTCAAGACAGAAAGGGTCACTTAAGTGAACAAAAAGACATCATATAAACAGAAGTCAAATTGAAGACCCAAATAATTACTCTATTGTCAACCTAAGCATATATATATATATATATACATAATCTATATGTATATACACACACATATATGTACACATATATGTGTGTATATATATACAATCTGATTGTGTGTGTGTGTGTGTGTGTGTGTATGAAGCTAAGAATATTCATGGCAGAATATATATTTGGGCAAATCCTACCATACTTTCTATTTCCCCTTATAAATTGGCCCATGCCTCAGTTTTAGTTCACTATTTATTTATACATGAAAATGGCTATTTAACAGTGGGTTTTAAAACGTGATATGTTAACAGTCTACAAATTGTCAAAGCTGGAAGAAATTTTAGACTATTTAGTCAACCTGTTTATTTTACAAATGAGGAAGAGCAGCAACTTGCCCTTTGATAATCCAGTTAGTTAGTAGACATAGGGTTTAAGTTTTAGGTTTTTCAAAACCATATACAGTTAGAGAAAGGACCTCAAGACCTCAACTGATTCATCCTTTTGCATTTAGGTAATATTGTGCAGCTTTTCAGGGACAGACATTCAACTACCTCTCTCAGTCATCCATCCCTTTGTTTTATGGTTCTTTGCTTAACACCTAAAATGCTTTCCATCATTATGAAAGACTTGCTTGAATCATGTCTTAGCGTTTGGTTTCAGGCTAAACCTCATTAGTGAGGTTTAATTTTCTGGATTTAATACAACAAATATGAACCAATCTGTTCTGCATTTCACAACCATGATATGAAACTTGGAAGCAAATCTTTTAAAGCCATATTTTCTACTTCTTTAAGGAAGTAAAAAGCTAGAAATCAGTTCAGGAGGTAGAAATGGTAAAGGGTAATGAGCCAATGCAAATCCAAAAGTGGTAGGGAGTGGAATTGGGGAAGAGGTTAGAGCTCACACATATTTGGGTAGCTTCGAACGGAGGGAAGATTGCTGAGCCCCTAATGGCTCCCAGCTGTGTTGGCACAGTTAATGTGATCCTTGAACTGGGCTGTTCGTCAAGGCAAAAAAAAATCTCTTCGGGGGAAAACACACACAAGTAGGAAGTCAAGCAATAAGAGTAATGCCAGGAATGGTCTCTGCATATCCCCATCTCCGGCCCAAAGCCTTCCAAAGAAAAGCAGATTCTCTAGGAAATATGTTCTCTTAGCTGAGAATTGAGATACCTTCCCATTGTCCTCACATAATCTCCCTCACCATATACCTCTGGGACATGGAAGGAGACATGCAATTACAATTCTTGGAGCCTTACTCATGTCAGTCTATGTGGCTTCCTTTGCATCTACCACATCCACATCTCTAGAATTTTTTTTTTTAACGCACATAAAATTTGATGGCAATATACACTGAGATCCAGGGTAAACCTCAAGAACCATATTAAAATGAAAGACTTCCTAGAAAACTAGAAGAGTGGAGACAATTTTTAAAGTGCTATGTGCATAGTCCAAAAGTACTGGAGGGATAGTGGCATGGGTACCTACATGGGTAACTAAGGGTAATCTAGTTATAGTCCCCTGGCTGGTTTGGCTCAGTGGATTGAGCGTCGGCCTGCGAGCTAAGTGTCGCTGGTTCGATCTTCCAGTCAGGGCACATCAGAGAAGGAAAACTCTGACTCCAAAAAACCTCCGCTGCCTTGCGGCATACCTCTTCAGGGGAAAGGCTAAGGGAGTAAACCCCAACAGAAAATCCGGAGCCGGAGTCCCTAAGGCGGTTTGACGTTGTAGTCAACACCGGCAACTCCTGCGGCGCACCTGAAGCCAAGCTGTATTGACTCCGTCTTTCCCTTGGATCCTTCAGCTGCGAAGAGAGGGGGGGTCTGCTGCATGGGCAACAGCAGACCCTCCATATCACCCTGCCCAGGCTCTGTAGCTTCAGCTTCACTGGAGAGGACACTCCAGCGTCATCACAAGATGTCGATTCAACACGGGAAGAGACAGATACCGTGTCACTCCCGAGTTGGACTGCACAGCCATTCTTGGCGGTGCAGATAGACTCTTAAGAAGCTACACCATCGTCTCTCGAGACGGACGGCTGCCGACGACGACGACCTACAAGTGAGGCTGGCCTTGTAGGAGGTATATTATGATTAAGTCCAGAGCTCTAAGTAGTCCCAGAAGATGCAGGGTTGCCATTCAGGACCTGTGGGCTTTGTAAGCTAGTCCAAGTAGCCATTATCTTATCCTTAGAATTTGAACCATCTATAGACAAGATATTGATAGGTGAACCTAGGTGCAGGCATCAATGTTGAACCAGTCTCTCTAGGAATCTATTTTACCTGCTTCTGCATGAAGATATTATCATCAGTAAAACACTCTCTTTCTTCTTAACCTTTCCAAAAATAATTAAATATGGAACCCAGGAATAAGGTCTTCAGTCCAACTTCCACTTCCAACCTAGGCGACCATGTCACAATGTAATATTTTTTTATTTGAATCTTCAAACTTCTGTCAGGAGACTTCAGATATACATTCTAAACTGAGTTATTGGGAATAATTTATATATTCAGACAATAAAAAGGACAAATTGATACATGCTACATATTGGATGACCCTTGAAAACATTATGCTAAACAAAATAATCCAGCTACTTTTATGATTCCATTTTAAGTGAAATGTCAAGAATAGAAAAACCTAGATAGAAACTAAAAGTAGATTAGTAGTTGCCTGTGATGGGGGGAGAGATTTATTTATTTATTTATTTATTTATTTTTTAAATTTTATTTTTTGTTATTCAATTACAGTTGTCCCAGTTTTCCCCCATTGCTCCCCCCTCCCAGCCCATCCCTTCTCCCACAATTATATCCCTCCCCATTGTCCATGTCCATGAGTCATTCATATACATTCCTTGACCTGACCCTTCCCTTACTTATCCCCCTTCTCTCCCTCCCCCCTCCCCCCTACTGACTACTATTCTAGTCTTTGCCTATTTAGTTCGTTTGTTTGCGTTGCTCTTTAGTTTCCTGTATTGGGTGATATCATATGGTATTTTGCTTTCTTTGCCTGGCTTATTTCACTAAGCATAATTCTCTCTAATTACATCCATGTTGTCGCAAATGGCAGGAGTTCCTTCTTTCTTTCTGCTACATAGTATTCCATTGTGTAGATGTACCACCGTTTTTTGATCCACTCATCCACAGACGGGCACCTAGGCTGTTTCCAGCACTTAGCTATTGTAAACAGGGCTGCAATGAACATAGGGGTGCATAAGTTCTCTTGAATTAGGGTTTCAGGATTTTTCGGGTATAATCCTAGCAGTGGAATCCTGGTTCAAATGGCAGTTCCATTTTTAGTTTTTTGAGATAATTCCATACTGTTTTCCATAGTGGCTGCACCAGTCTGCATTCCCACCAACAGTGCAGTAGGGTTCCTGTTTCTCCACATCCTCGCCAGCATTTGTTGTTTGTTGATTTGTTGATGATGGCCATTCTGACAGGTGTAAGGTGGTATCTCATTGTGGTTTTTCCTTGCATGTCTCTGACGGCCAATGATGTTGAGCATTTTTTAATGTGTCTGTGGACCTTTTGTATGTCCTCTTCGGAGAAGTGTTTGTTCAGGTTCTTTGCCCATTTTTTAATTGGGTTGTTTGTTTTCTTGATGTTGAGTCGTATAAGCTCTTTATATATTTTGGAGATCAGTCCCCTGTCTGTGATATCATTGGCAAATATGTTTTCCCATATGGTTGGTTTCCTTTTCATCTTGCTGATGTTTTCTTTTGATGAGCAGAAACTTTTTAGTTTGATGTAGTCCCATTTGTTTATTTTTTCCTTTATTTCTCTTGCCTTGGGAGATGTATCCGTGAAGATATTGTTACGAGTGATATCTGAAATTTTCCTGCCTATGTTTTCCTCTAGGACTTTTATGGTATCACGGCTTACATTTAAGTCTTTAATCCATCTTGAGTTTACTCTCGTGTGTGGTGTAAATTGGTGGTCTAGTTTCATTTTTTTGCACGTCCCTGTCCAGTTCTCCCAGCACCATTTGTTAAAGAGGCTCTTCTCACTCCATTTTATGTTCTTTCCTCCTTTATCAAAGATTAGTTGACCATAGAGGCTTGGGTTTATTTCTGGGCTTTCAATTCTGTTCCACTGATCTATATGTCTGTTCTTATGCCAGTACCAGACTGTTTTGATCACAGTGGCTGTGTAGTATTGTTTGATGTCTGGTATCGTGATTCCTCCTGCTGTGTTCTTCTGTTTCAAGATTGCTTTTGCTCTTCGGGGTCTTTTTTGGTTCCATATGAATTTTTGGAGGATTTGTTCTAGGTCAGTGAAATATGTCATTGTTATTTTAATAGGGATTGCATTGAATTTGTAAATTGCTTTGGGTAGTATGGCCATTCTGATGATGTTGATTCTTCCCATCCAAGAACATGGTATTTGCCTCAATTTATTTGTATCTTCCTTAATTTCTTTCTTCAATGTTGCATAATTTTCAGTGTACAGGTCTTTTATCTCTTTGGTTAAGTTTATTCCTAGGTACTTTATTTTTCTTGTTGCTATAGTAAATGGTATTTTCTTTTTTGCTTCTGTCTCTGAGATTTTATTGTTGGTGTACAGAAATGCCTTAGATTTCTGTATATTTATTTTGTACCCTGCTATTTTGCCAAATTCACTTATTATATTGAGTAGTCTTTTAGTACAGTTTATAGGGTTTTCTAGGTATACTATCATGTCGTCTGCAAATAGTGATAGTTTTACTTCTTCTTTCCCAATTTGGATGTCTTTTATTTCTTTGTCTTGTCTGATTGCTGTGGCTAGGACTTCCAACACTATGTTGAATAGAAGTGGGGAGAGTGGACAGCCTTGTCTAGTTCCTGAGTTCAGGGGGAATGCTTTCAGTTTTTGTCCATTGAGTATGATGTTGGCTTCAGGCTTCTCATATATAGCCTTAATGATGTTAAGGTATGCTCCCTCTATTCCCATTTTGCTGAGTGTTTTCAACAGAAATGGGTGTTGTACTTTATCAAATGCTTTTTCTGCATCTATAGATATGATCATGTGATTTTTGTCTTTCATTTTGTTTAGGTGATGTATTATATTTATTGATTTGTGAATATTAAACCATCCTTGCATCCCTGGGATGAATCCCACTTGATCATGGTGTATGATCTTTTTGATGTATTGTTGGATCCTGTTTGCCAAAATTTTATTGAGAATTTTAGCATCTATGTTCATCAGTGATATTGGCCTGTAGTTTTCTTTCTTTGCTGTGTCCTGACCTGGTTTCGGGATAAGGGTAATACTGGCTTCATAGAAAGAGTTTGGGATTTTTCCCTCTTCTTGGATTTTCTGGAATAGTTTGAGGAGGGTAGGAGTTAGTTCTTCCCTGAATGTTTTGTAGAATTCGCCTGTGAAGCCATCCGGTCCAGGGCTTTTGTGTGCAGGGAGATTTTGGTTACTGTTTCAATTTCCTTCTTTGTTATTGGTCTGTAGAGACTTTCTACTTCTTCTTGATTCAGTTTTGGAAGGTTATATGTTTCTAGAAATCTGTCCATTTCTACTAGGTTGTCAAATTTCTTGCCATAGAGTTGTTTGTAGTAATTTCTTATAATTGTTTGTATTTCTGAAGTATCAGTCGTGATTTCTCCTCTTTCATTTCTCATTTTGTTTATTTGGGTCTTCTCTCTTTTTTTCTTAATGAGCTTCGCTAGAGGTTTGTCAATTTTGTTTATTTTTTCAAAGAACCAGCTCCTAGTTTTGTTGATTTTTTGGATTGTTCTTTTGGTTTCTATGTCACTTAATTCTGCTTTGATCGTGATGATTTCCTTTCTTCTTTTTGCCCTAGTCTTTGTTTGTTGTTGCTGTTCTACTTCTTGTAGCTTTATGGTTAGGTTTTTTATTTGAGATTCTTCTAGCTTTTTCAGATATGCCTGTATTCCTATGAACTTCCCTCTTAGGACTGCTTTTGCTGTGTCCCATAGGTTTTGGGCTGTTGTGTGTTCATTGTCATTAGTTTCTAGAAATTTCTTGATTTCCTCTTTGATGTCATTGGTAACCCATTCATTATTTAAGAGCATGTTATTCATTCTCCATGAGCTGGGTGTCTTTGATTTTTTTCCCTGAGGTTGATTTTTAGTTTCAAGGCATTGTGGTCTGAAAAGATGCTTGATATGATTTCAATTTTCTTGAATTTGTTGAGGCTTGTTTTGTGTCCTATCATGTGGTCTATCTTTTAAAATGTCCCATGTGCCTTTGAAAAGAATGTATATTTTGCTTCTTTGGGGTGAAAAGTTCTATATATATCAGTTAAGTCCATGTGGTTTAGTGTGTTGTTCAATGCCTGTATATCTTTGGTGTTTCTTTGCTTGGATGATCTGTCTATTGTTGATAATGGAATGTTGAAGTCCCCTACTATGAGTGTGTTGTTGTTAATATCCTTCTTGTGGTCTTCTAGTATTTTCTTTATGTATTTGGGTGCTCCTATGTTGGGTGCCTATATGTTTATCAGTGTTATATCTTCTTGATAAATCGTTCCTTTAAGTATTATGAAATGTCCTTCTTTGTCTCTTTTTATTGCCCTTGCTTTGAAATCCGTTTTGTCTGGTAGGAGGACTGCTACCCCAGCTCTTTTTGCAGGTCCATTTGCTTGGAATATTTTTTTATATCCCTTTACTTTCAGTCTATGTAAATCTTTTGTTTCGAGGTGTGTTTCTTGTAGACAGCAAATATGTGGGTCTTGTTTTCTTATCCATTCTGTTACCCTATGTCTTTTAATGGGAGCATTTAATCCATTTACATTTAAGGTTATTATTGACATGTATTTATTCATTTCCCTTTGTACCTCTGTTCCTCTCCTCTCTTGTTCTTTTCTTCTTTTTTCTTAGAACACTCCCTTTAGCATCTCTTGCAATGCTGGTTTGGTGGAGATGTATTCTTTCAGTCTTCCTTTGTCTGAGACACTCCTTATTTCACCTTCTATTTTGAATGAGAGCCTTGCTGGGTAGAGTATTCTTGGTTGTAGGCCTTCGTTTTTCATTGCTTGAAATATTTTTGACTATTTCCTTCTGGCCGGTAATGTTTCTGTTGAGAAATCGGTCGATAGCCTTATTGGAGCTCCCTTGTAAGTTATTTGCTCTTTTTCTCTTGCTGCTTTTAGGATTCTCTCTTTGTCTTGGGATGTTGCCATTTTAACTATGATGTGCTTTGGAGTGGGTTTTGGGGGGTTCCTCTTGATTGGAACTCTCAGTGCTTCTTGGACTTGCATAGCTTTTTCTCTCATCAGGGTCGTAAAATTTTCTGTCACTATTTCTCCTATCAGATTTTCAATTTCATGCTCCTTTTCTTCCCCCTCTCGTATTCCGATGATCCTGATATTATTGCTTCTCATGCTATCCTGTATTCCCTTACATCTTGCTCATATTTTTTAATCTTTTTTCATTTTGCTGTATCGTTTGAGAATTATTACTTACATTATCCTCTAACTCATTGATCCGATCCTCTGCTTCGTTTAGTCTGCTTTTGACTGATTCTACTGTGTTTCTCAGTTCAGAGATTGCATTCTTCATTTCTTCCTGGTTCTTGTTGATAGTTTCTATGTCTTTTTTTATGATGGTGTAGTTCTCTGGAAGATCCCTGTAATTTTCTTGGAGCTGTTGGTAACTTCCTTGGAGGTTGTCATAGTTCTTTTTGAGGTTTTTGAGCATATTGAGCTTCTTCACCACTATAGTTTTGAATTCCATGTCTGACATTTGGGCTATGTCTATTCCATCTACCTCTCTTTCTGGGGATTCCTCTTTTCTTTTCATTGAGAGGTTGTTTCTGCGTTTCACCATGTTGGATTCTTCTTGCTTGTTTTTGTTATTTGGATTTGTCTGCTTTGCCTTCCTACCTTTGTGGTATGAGATTTTTTATGGTAGATCTGGGGGTTTCAGTGGTGCAGTCTCTTTGATCTCCTGAGCCTGATGTTCTCAGGGGACCTTTTATATCGTTTGTTTATGCTGTCTGGTTATATTTCAGATTTTTTTGTTGTTGTTGTTAGGATATTCCTTCTGGCTTGTTGATGGGAGTCACTCTATCCACTTTATCTCGAATTCTTTTGTGGAGATGTCAGTTCAGCCTTCTTGTGTCGTCTTCTTTTTCTGCGTCCACAGCTGGTCTAATGTGATGGGTCAGAGATTCCTATTCCTTGTAGCAGTGGTGTGCGCGAGGTGGCCTGCAAGGCGCAATGCAAGGCAGCCAAGAGCCCACCTCAAGTCTGCCACGCTGCACTCCAGGAAAGCAGGCCACGCTGCACTTTGGGGAAACTGGCAAGGTGTTTTTTTTTTTTTTTCACTCAAGCATCAGTGCGTGCCCAAGGCAGCTGGGGAACTAAGCTCAGGCCTGCCGCGCTGCGCTCCCAGAAAGCAGGCCGTGCCAAGCTCCAGGAAGGCCCTCCAGGTGTTTTTTTTTGGCTAGAGCACCAGTGCGCGCCCAAGGTGTACGGGGAACTAAGCTCCGGCCTGCTGCGCCGCGCTCCTAGAAAGCTGGCCACCGCAGCGCTCCGAGTAAGCCGGCAGCGCTGCGCTCCGGGAAAGCCCTTGAGGTGTTTTTTGGCTCGAGTGCAGGTGTGCACCCAAGCGGCTGGGGAGCTAGCCTCAGGCCTGCAGCGCCGTGTTCTGGGCGTTGGTCTTTCGCCTCTTAGGGCAAGGCTGCAGACACTTGTGCTCAGTAAAGTGAGTGTCTGTGAGTCCTGCTGCCCACCTCCTGAGCGGGCACGCACAGAGCCTGGGCAAGTGCTCTGCGCTCCGGATTCTGGCCTGGTACTTCGGCCTGGCGCCCACTGGGCTGGCCAGGGGTGTTTGCACACAGTCTTCTGCGTTTCCAGTGGGCCCTCCCTGCGCCCATTGGGTCACTGATTTTATGTCTGTTGGCGTGTGTCTGAGGGGCACCTGGACGCACAGTCCTGCACACCTGGGCCAGTGAATGAGGGCACTTCCCTATGCGCGCCCCCGTGACCCAAGGGTAGGGTTGCGGGGTGGATGAGCGCACCACTGTGCCTGTGCTCCTCAAGAACGGCCTACCACCCCCAAACTTTCCTCCCCTCTCCACCATCCACTAGAGAAAAATATAAAGGAAAATCATGTTCTCACTTGCCCAGCAGCATGCTGTCTCCTGTCCTTCAGCGCCAATGCCACTTGGTCGAGTCTGGTCTCTGCCAGCGGGCAGAGATCCGCTCTCCTCCCAACTCCTCTCCCGGGGCAGCCTGTGGTCCCTCAAAATCCTTTGTGTCCTTCCAGCCCCAGCTCTGGCAGCCGTCCCAGTCAGGGATCCCGTTTCGTCCCTTTTTTTCCGCTATCCTCCCTAAACAGGTTGTTCCCAGATGGATTTTCTCTAATCCAGCAGTGCCTTGGCTCGACTCCTGCCAGTGTCCAGCTGCTCACTGAGATGTTCTGTCTGCAGTTAGCCCAAACTGCAGAAGAGTTTGGGAGCCTGAAACCTCAGCCTCTCCTCACTCCTCCGCCATCTTCCCTCCTCCAGGAGGGGTTTATTGACTGCAAATGTGCACAAGGGATCTTATTGGGATGGTGCAATTGTTCTAAAACTGTATTTTGGTGATGTTTACACAACTCTGTACATTTACTAAACTTTCAGTGCATGGTATACTTAAAACAGGTAAGTTCTATAGTATATAAATTATATTTTGATAAAGCTGTTAAATATTTTTAGAGCAGAATTTAAAAGAAATTCAGGATAGATGGAAAGAGTATGAGTCTATTCAACTGTCCTCAAGTGTGTCAACAGTGGAAACTACTTAGGACTACTAAGGGAGGATAATCTATGGGAAGAAAATGAAATTTATAAACAGTTGAGGCCAAAACTACTGTACAGAGGTGTTACATTCAGCTGGGTATTGGCAATTTACATTACCACAAAGAAAGACGTGTTTCCTCCTTTATCATTCCTTCACATGCAATCTATCACCAAGGCCTGTGTCCTGTACTTCTGATGTCTCCCCTCATCAACCTTTTCCTTCAATTCCTAGCTGCTTTAATCCAGAACCTTACCACCATCCTCGTGTCCAATGTAGGTGTTACCTAGTGGAAGATGTAGGCAAGAGCAATGGTAGTGAAAGCTGAGCTGAAAATTTGTCCAGGAGAGCTCACAGATGATTTTGTGCAGGTGCCCTTGCTTCTCCTACAACTGGCTATGCAAATCTCCATGAGGTTTTCCTTCATTTTAGTTTGAGATTAGATGTGTCTTTCTCTAATACACTATTGTAGCTGAGTATGAATCATCTAGGAAAAGAAAAATGAGAATGGCTGGAGGGAGCTGAAGAAGAGATTTTCCATGAGAATGTCACAGCCAGATTTCAGCATAAAAATCTTATCTGCAGTATTATTATCACACTATAACTCAGTAAAACTCAGTTCTTAGACTTTACTAAGACTTTACATGCTGAGGATCCAGGAGGACAAGAAAGTACAGGGGTACATGTCTCAGGCAATATACCTGTGCACCCAGTAAACTATGACAGTAGCTAGGGTCGTGGGCCACTGGAGGAATTAAAGTATTTTCCTTTGTAGGGTGTGGGCATTAAATAATTGCAAAACACTCTGTCTGTCTAAAGTGGGTCCTTATTAGATAGAAAGGAAGCAGCAAGTGGGAATAAGGGGAATTCAGTTATGCCCTAGGCTAGTGGGGTTTGACTGGTGTTAGTTGGTTCGATTATCAGTGGCGATTACAGGCATGGGGGGCTTATAAAGGCAAGGCTTTTAAACACATGAGAGGAAAGAGACAGAAAATATTAGATTAATTATGCTTCTTCCATTTTAGAGACTTCCAAATAGACCTGTTTGAGTATGAGGCTATGTGGCATGCCAAGTGACAAGAAGTCTGTAAGATTCTCTGCAAACCCGAATCTCAACCTTGCCAATGATGGGGGTGAGGCCAACAATCCATTTGGTCTTCCTGAGCCAATTCTGAGAGGTCCAGGGCTGTCTCTTAGCTTTCCTGATGGGAAGCCAGGGAACTTTGACGTTGTTCTTGACCACAGGCTTGGCCTCTACACTGACTGAAAAGGAATCCAAAGCTTTTTGAGGAGACTCTGATGGTGGTCCAGAAACTTGTTTTTCCCCTACTCCCCACAAGAGGCCCCCTCCCCAACTACTTCGATCCACAATGATCTTTCTTTCTTCAGAACCTTATGTGATTTATTGTCTATATGCTTGAAATTAGCATTTCTTATATTCCACATTAATTTATTATTTAACTCTTTGATAACTCAATATCCATCTCTTCAACTAGAATGGAAGAGCCTTACCCCAGGCTTTGTCTGTATCTTGCTCAGAAGCTGGCATAGAGTAGCTACTCAATAAATGTTTTTCAAGTGCTTCTCCCTTTGGACTTAATTAAGACTAAACTCACTGTATGCTTTCAAAAAGGAAAATACAGATCAATTAATGATTTACAGCATCAGGACAATGAGGAGAACTGGTCGGAGAACTGCATTTTAGCAAAAGAGACACATACAACTCTATTTCCCTAAGACAGCAGCAAAATAGGAACTAATGTGGGTTTTGCAGTCAAAAGTGGATTCAAATCCTAGCATGTTAACGTCTGATCCTGGACAGATATTTATCTTCTCTCTGAAATCCAATTTTCTCATTCACAAAGTGGACATAGTATCTACCTTTACTTTTTAAACAAGAAGAAATGATATCAAAGTGACTTTTAAGATATCTACCTTGCTAAATCATGGCAAATGATGAACTTTTAAAAAAAGTTATAGGAAACTCCAAATATAGTATCTGGGCCCATAGTAGGCATGCCATAAATGCTGATTCCTTTTCTGCTCATCCACATTCACCATCTCTTTCTGACATTCCCTTACCCAGGAAGAGTAATTGCTTGCCTCGGAGGCAAGATGGACTATTGCCACAGTTATTAAGTTTTTGCTTCCCTGCTAATCCACCTCATATTCAATCCACAAAATCTGGAATATAAAGGCAAAGGACAAAGGACTGAGCCAAGAGGAAGGATGTGTCAAAAGACTGGCCAGTACAGGAAACACTGTTGTCTTGATTCACATCTGAGGAATGGCTTAATGTTGGCTTGCAATTTTACTACCCATCAGATCTCCTCCCACCTCCTCTAAGAATCATTAATTCCTTCAATCATTAATCAACACTTATTCTTTCTTTCTTCTACATTTTTCAATCTCTTCTATTTCACTGTTTACTGTTCTATTCATTAACCCCTAGAAAACCTCCCTCAATTTTCTGTTTCCTTTTCAGCTACTTCTGCCTTATTGATCTCTTTTCGTTTATATCCAAGCATCAGAAGAGAATGGTGCCCCTCATTATCACTATCCATTCATAAGAGTGGTTCCAGACCATATACCTCTATTTTCTTCATGCATTTCTGAAAAAAAAAAAAAAAAACCTTACCTTTCTGTATACCCAATTAGTGGCTATTGAATTCTACTCACATTTCCCAGATTCTATAGCAGTTAATAATCTGCAGGGATGTCAACAACTGGAGGTACATAAAGTAAGGAGAAGTGTAATCTTCCTTCTGATAGAGAGACTTCTCCAGGTCTCATACTCTCAATGGCTATCATACTTTATGAGCAAAAACTGACATATGGACCTAGTGGGTATTATTTTCAGTGAAATAAGTAAGTCAGAGAAAGATAAATACCATATGATTTAACTTATTATGTGTAATCCAGAGTACAAAAAAGAAAATTGAAACAGACTCATAGACAAAGAGACCAGATTAGTGGTTGCCAGAGGGAGAGGGATTGGGAGACTGGGAGAAAAAAGTGAAAGAAAAAAGAAATATAAATTGGTAGTTACAAAATAGTGATGAGGATGTAGAATAGAGCATAGGAAATATAGTCAATAATACTGAAATAATTATGTATAATGCCAAGTGGATCCCTGGCTGGTTTGGCTCAGTGGATTGATCGTCGGCCTGCGAGCTAAGTGTCGCTGGTTCGATCTTCCAGTCAGGGCACATCAGAGAAGGAAAACTCTGACTCCAAAAAACCTCCGCTGCCTTGCGGCATACCTCTTCAGGGGAAAGGCTAAGGGAGTAAACCCCGACAGAAAATCCGGAGCCGGAGTCCCTAAGGCGGTTTGACGTTGTAGTCAATACCAGCAACTCCTGCGGCGCACCTGAAGCCAAGCTGTATTGACTTCGTCTTTCCCTTGGACCCTTCAGCTGCGAAGAGAGGGGGTGTCTGCTGCATGGGCAACAGCAGACCCTCCATATCACCCTGCCCAGGCTCTGTAGCTTCAGCTTCACTGGAGAGGACACTCCAGCGTCATCACAAGATGTCGATTCAACACGGGAGGAGACAGATACCGTGTCACTCCCAAGTTGGACTGCACAGCTATTCTCGGCGGTGCAGATAGACTCTTAAGAAGCTACACCATTGTCTCTCGAGACGGACGGCTGCCGACGACGAATGCCAAGTGGGTACTGGAATTATCATGGAGAATGCTACATAAAGTATATAATTATCTAATCATTAAGCTGT
The DNA here is from genome assembly GCF_987537825.1 of Furipterus horrens. NCBI lineage: Eukaryota > Metazoa > Chordata > Mammalia > Chiroptera > Furipteridae > Furipterus > Furipterus horrens. The sequence continues at coordinate 48,365,207 of NW_028327187.1, read as the reverse complement.
AGACCTGAAGCCAATACAAAATAATATTTGAAGTAAACTGTAATTGAAAAGTGAAAGAAGTAAATTGAAAAAGAGACATCTTTTTTTCTTTTTTGCTATTTTATTTTTATAGTATTTTCAATATTTTTCAGTACTATTTATCCTCCTTATTTGTTTTTCTTTATCTTTTGGATTTAATATTTTTTGTATTTTTTCCCATTACCATTTAATCCCCTTATGCCCCCTTACTTGACTAGCATAGAAAACAAGAGCCTTAGAGTGACCGATGTACCTTGGCACCACCTGGTGGCAACCACATAAACTGAAGTAACTCTTGTAAGATCTCCGTTTAGGAGTTTAAGCTAAAGTAAAAGTGATAGCTTGCTGATTGAAGAAGGCAAACCTTAAGTATCTAACAGAGGTAATGTCGAAAAAGGTATGTCATTAAATAATCAGAAAGTCTTCAGGATATTTTGAAGCTCCAAAACTTTGCATTTTATAACAGCCCTGTGTCTTATATTCCTGGTCATATACTTTGGGAAGGAACCCAGGTAGTATATTCTTCTATCCAGTTATACCCTTTAGATATAGCAAGGTTGTCATTTATTCCCCAGACTTCATAATCCTATCATTTTATGCACTGAACTTCCTCTTGTCTAGGACTTGTGAAGGGGTAAAAAGACTTGCTTTAAACACAACATACAGATGTTCCACGAAGAACGACAGCAACTACTAATAAATAGTGAAAGAGTTGCGGCGCTACTTTGATCCCACTTTGCTAATTGTGGGAGGATACAGGTGATGGTATCCAAAGAGCAGCAAATAAGCCTCCCTTGTCCAATGCAAACTCCAACTTCGCCCTATAGAGTTTATTTCATTTATGCTCAGCTTATAAAGAGCTTTCCTCCCTGCTGGTCTGAGATTATCATAAAGTTGTTGTGATAGGCAACTCAATAAAGAGTGTAGTTTTTTGAGTCACCATGTTTACTCAGAAAAACTTCCAAAGAAGATAAGCATGATATATTTCTTTTTTGTTTTTTTAAAATTACTAAATCTGAAAAAAATTGGCTAAAATTCAAGATCCCTCAAGCTATAGCCAGAAGCACAGATTATTAAAACTTCCCATTTTAAAGTTGTTTCCTAAATTGGTCTACATACATGCAGTAGGCTCTGTGAGTGAAATAAATAGTCGACCAAGAAGTTATGAGGAAAGAAATAAAGAGGGAGACAGAAATTGAAAAAAGAAACTTACCTGGGGTCGTTTCCACACCACCTTTCCGGGAAGCAGTCGGTTGTAGAAAAGTGAATCATTCTCAGGCAAAAAGGTTGGATCACAGAAAAGTATACCATTTTTGATGCATTCCTGTTTCAGTTCCTGGTATTTCTGGTTTTTGAAGAGCTTCAGAGGAGGACCCATAGTGTCAAATTATGTCTAGAATGAGGAAAATTGTTATTAGAGAAGGAAGTTTTCGAGTCTTTTAAAGATTATCTGAGATTAGACAAATGGTAGTCATTCCAGTGACTAGGCACCTCAAGTTTGGCTTTAATGGAAAAGTCACCATTTTCAGGGAGCTAGGGGGAATAGTCCAGGCTCTGCAATGAATTAGTTTGGGGCTTTGGGTGAGGCATGTAAACTATTCTGGGTCCAGTTTTTGTTCATCTGACAAATAAAGAAATATAGGCCTTAATAATATTATTGGAAAAATAGATAATAAATATTAAGATTGCTAGTTAAACACGAGTCACTATAATTTAAAGGTCAACCTTCCATTTTTCACTAGCAGGGAGGAGTTCAAGGCCAAGAACAATTTCAAGTTTGTGATGACAAAAAAAAAAATGTTTACTATATTTAAAATAAGTTGGTGACCTGAATGGCCACACACTTTGTGCTTGAAGGGAGAAGCAACTCCTTTCACTTTTAACAAGCCATTTTACATAGATCCTTCCCTTTTATCTTTAAAGAGTTTTGCATTTTTATTGCTGACCAGAAAGCCTAATGCAAGAAACAGAGCTCAGCAGATGGCCTCCAAAGACAAGGAAATATAGAAAGATTTTATGTCTTCCTTCTTCAAAATCTAATGTGCAATCATTCGCCCTTGATAAAAGGCAGACCCTGAAGTTCAATTACACTGATTTGGTGGACTACAGATTCTTATCCCATGGCAATAAACTGCTGCTTTCTTTCCTTTAAAAAATATCTCACATGACTAAATAGAAAATTAATATAGTGGTTCCTCAGGCAATGTGTATCAGAGTACCCCACACTCAAATGCCTCTAATAACAGGTTTTTATGAGGATAACTTGAAAGACAAATTTGATTTTAAGTAGCTTTGGGGTGATAATAGGTTTTTAATCCCTTTGCTTGATCACAAAGATAGATTTGTAATGGTTTTAATGATCTTCTCCTGATATTCAGTGGTAAATAAGAGGGGGAGTTGTGAAATTTACATGACACCAATTATTTCAAATATATATTTTAAGGATAACTGTGTCTATATATTCTATGATCACATGAGGGCTGAAAATAAAAATTCTAAGGTCAGGGTATCTGCTAAAAAATTGACGAGATATGAAAAAATGACTAATTATCACTTTAAAGAGTATCTGTGTAGGTAACACAGCTCAAATCCCAGTTAATAAAGTGGCACTGCTATTTTATAAAAAGTGTAATATAGCCCTGACAGGTGTGGTTCAGTGGTTGGAGCATTGTCCCATAACCAAAAGGTTGAGGGTTCCATTCCCAATCAGAGCATATGCTTGGGTTACAGGTTCATCCCCAGTCTGAGCGCGGGTGCATGCAACCCCTAGTCTTAATGCATATGATCCCTGGTCCTGGCTCCGATCTCCAGTCTGAGTGCATACAAAGGCAACCAATTGATACTTCTCTTTCATCAATGTTTCTCTCTCTCTTTTCCTCTCTCTCTCTACTTAAGCAAATAAAAATGTCCTTGGGAGAGGATAAAAAAAAAAAGAAAAAAAGCGTAATATAATCAGACCTCTCTATTATCTTATTTCCTGTCCTTTCAATATTATATTAAAATGTCTTACTGGTAAAGAAGTCTTACCATTTGAAAACTGTAAAATAAATTTAATTTAACATTTTTGTAACCTACAATATATGAGTATATAAACAAGCTTACCATTTTTCTGACCCAAGGAATAAGAAGCTAAAAATAATCACAATTTTTTATAGCCTTATATATCAACCTTTGTTTTTTCAAATTGAAGGCTACAGGACACTGCAAAATACTGAAATGCCTTTGGTTATCAGATTTAAGTCTGCTCTCATGTTTTAAAATTAAAGTATATTTTATTGTATTTGAAGTCATGGATGGTATCAATAATAACTTTCCATTAAGCAGCATCAGAGCCAATCTGAATGTTTGCCCAGGCTCCTTTGTGGAGCCTGTTACAAATGAACCCCAATTTTTGCATGTGCTCACACTTAAAACAAACACTACAGTGCCTCTTGCTTTCCCTGGAAAGTTTTGCTGGATTGCCAGAGGCTGGGGACTATAAATGGAGGATAGTTTGAGGCAATTAGAATATTTAGTTTTCCAGAACCTCCTAGTCCCTAATCATTTTGGATAAATGAGTATTTCCTGCTCTTGGGAAAGCCCCCTGTCCTACCAGTCTTCCTTGCTATTCAGTCAAATAGCTAAGCAAGCAGGAGCCTGCAAAGGGGATCCCTGCTATAAAAAGAAGACCTGTATACAGACTGAAGCTGTATCTATTGCAAAGGAAATAAGGTTTAATTTTAAAAACCAATATGATCCCAGCAGGTTTTCAGATGCAGGATGTACAGTTGGTATGGATAGGTCAAGTCTTTAGACCTGCATTTTGGAAGTTCACAGTAAATAAAGAATAGCAGCTATCAACCTCAACTTTGACAGATTTTAATTAGAGTACAATTGTAGTCCCATGTCCTGTTCAACTTGCAGGAGTGCAGTTGACCCCCATTCTGACTAAGTATTAGGACAACTAAGTTTCATTTGCTGTGACTTTTTACTTTGTGCCTCAATTTTCACGTTGGGAGAATGGGGTTATCTATCTTGCCCTCTACACTGTGGCTATAATTAATGAGATGATTAGTATAAAACTATTTTGAATAAGTAGAAAGGGATCCATAAATGCAAGATATATGTTGTAAGCCATCTCATTGCCTGGCACAGAGCTGGGCACACAACCATTGTTCAGGAAATAGTTTTTGAATGTTCAATAAATGTCTCATGTAGAAAATTCATGTTTATAAGGCAAGTCATTGTTTGAAATATACATTTAATCTCACAATCTCTTCATGACAGCCAAGTTTAGTAAATATTATCTGTACCATTCTTTTTGTATCTGCATAAACAGCAGCTCAGAGTAAGGGCAGCTAGAAACTTGCAGAGCCAACTCAAACCTCGGTCTGTGTAATGCCAGATTTAGTGTGCAACATTCCATCCACCACACTGCTTCACTTGGTCACTGCCTTTTTTGAAAAAGGGAAACTTTTTTCAGCTCAAATAAGGAAAACCTTCCAAAGCAAATGTAACACCTAACTTTGAGGCATTCTGCCTAGAACTTATTGTCATGGTGAATATTTAAAAGGCTCTTTAGTTCCATGGTTTGATGATCATGGGAGAATCCAAACCCTTGACTTTTGAAGGTTCATCAGTTAACCCTCAGAAAACTTTTAGAAACCCAGAAATTTGTAAGTTGGGTTTGTCATAAACAACATGCTGTGTCAGAGAGTAGGAGAGTGAAGAAAGAAATGTTCCTTTTTTGCTATCTTGCTGCACCCAGCTATGAAGAAGAGAAAATCTTTAGGTTAATAACCATGTATTAAGAAACTCAGTAAAAAGAATCAAATCTAGGGACTTAAGTATCAACTGCAAAGAACCTCCAGCTAACAAATACCAAACAAAGGGAACATGTACATCTAAGGAGAGAAACAACTGTTTCCTGAGACAAGTATCATGGGTGGTGAGTATGGGGCTTTGCACTGAGATGATGGTCTCAAACAATACTATTTGAATTTGGGACCCACTACCTAGAGGAAGAGGGCAAAGAAGGAAGAAGACCATGCAGATTAAGGCAAGTAGGAGGGGTGGATGCAGAGCATGGAAAGTTGAGAATTGCCAGAGGAAGTTGAGGGAGCCTTCCATGTAAATAAAGCACAAGGCTGCAGTTAGGAAAGGAAACTTTTGATATGCACTGTACTGGAAAGCTTGAGGAGCTGGGCAGACTCTTAAGACAAAAATCATTTGTTCTTTACCTGTGGTTTAGTCTTAGAGTAGAAACCGGATTTTGCTCTAAAATGTGAAATCTTACTCAGTTTATTAAATAGAATTATTAACTGATAGAGGAAACCCAGTCTCTGGTTTACACACTTCTGTTGATTTGGGTGAGTGGCAGGGTAAGGTGGTGCCTTTTAGGTGGAGAGAGAGAGAGAGTATGGCTTCTGGGGTGTGGTCCCTGACTAGTTTCTCCTTTTGCCAAGTTTTGGGACAAAATCAGAGGTAAAAGCAATTAGGAGTTTTTGAAGAACAAACAGAATGCAGAAGACCTAACTCTGTCCTGGTACAAAGTAAGGGTCATTTTAGCCACAATCAACAGTTCTCCTCACACCTGGGGGTGGTGCATTGAGAGTAATGGGGCTTAGAGAGGGAGAAGTAATAACAATTTAGCATCCACATGTTACACAGTGCATAGAACTTTCTATGTCTACACAGAGTCTTAGCCCATATCTATGGGAAATCATCTACCTAAAGACAAATGGCTCTACTAAAAAAATAAAAAGAAGGGGAGAAAGAAAGGGAAGGACCTAGTCAAGTAACATGTATAAATGACACATGGACATGGACAACAGGGTGGGGACTGACTGTGGGAGTAGGAGCAAGGAGTGGGGCAAGAGAGACCAATGGGGGAAAATTGGGACAACTGTAAAAATAACAATTTTTAAAAAGGCAAAAAATAAAATGAAATAATATTCAAAGTTTAAAAATGAAAAGAAATTTAGAATCATCAAAATAACACAGGTAGTCCAGGAGATCCAGGATCAAGTCCCAAATACTGCCATTTAGTGTAGTTAACATCTCTGTCCCTCAGTTTCTCCATAAGCACAATGGGGATATAATGGCTACCCTGTACATCTCCTGGTATTACTGGGGGGAATCTAATAAAATTAAGTATATGAAAATACTTATTAACTCTTAAGGATAACCCACATAAGATAGTAGTATTAGGAAACATTCCTTTTTAGCAAATTAAATACCGTTTTTGCCCTTAACAAAAAACGAGGAGATTTGATCACATATTTTAAATAGGATACTCAAAGACATTTAAAAAGCCAATATAAAATTGCTCCTCCACCATTCAATACCTCCTTTCTTTTCTACCTTTCCTTTTTAGATGACTTAACCACTACTCATTTTCTCCCTCTTAAATAAATAAACTAATTCTATAAGTCTAATTTTATGGCTTTGTGAAAATTTAGTCCCAATTTTTATATCATTATGCTAGAAGAACTCTTAGAAATCATTTAACCCAAATCCTTGCTTTTACAGGAAAGTGAAGGGACTTGCCCAAGGTTACCTCGTTAATGACAGAGCTGGTGGGGGCTAAGTGTACACATGTAAAACCTCAAGAAATTGATTTTAAAAATTCTTATTGTCCTTTTCTTATAAGAATGCACTTAGGAGTTTTGTTCTTGAATTGTAAGCTGTCAGAAAGTGAGATTATTTCAAATGAAAGCCAATCACAGAAACACTGTTTTGGGGTCACAAAGGGGTTTTTTCTGCTTTTAATTTAGGGAAAAAAATAAAACACCAAAAACATACAGAAAGCCTGCTTTTTAACTTATTCCTGATTACACAAGTGTTTTTAGACTGTCTCTAGTCTGCTAGGTACTCTAAGGTTAAATAAAGAATGCTATTCAAATACAAAGTATTCACACACAAACACCAATGTGCGCTCACACATGCATGCACAGGTACATGCATGCAAACTGCCAGAAGAATAAAAGAGTTAATTAGGAGCCCCAAAAGAATCTTTTTAAAAATTATTTTAGACTTTAAAATGTTCTTAATGTCACAGCAAAGAGTTTTAAATGGTACATTAGCCAAATTTCAATAAAACATCAGTAAAACCAGTATGCTTTATCCTGAAGCTATAATTGTCGGGATGGCAAAATTAATTTTCCTATGTGCTTTTCACCAAACTTCAAGCTCCAAATCCTCAGAACCTATTTTCAATTGCAGTACTCCAATCTTTTTTCTGCCCTCCACCCCTCCCACTCTGGTCAAGTAGCCCAGTTAAGCCCCTAGAACACCAGTGGCCATGTGGTGGGTGGGTGGGATAAGATGGTAGAACCACAACTGCAAGTCAAATTTTAAACCGAAGCAAGAATTATAGAAGAACAAAACCAGGCCAGCCAGGGGCTGAAAATAAAATAAGTCGAGATCAACCTGTCACCAGGGCAGGGGGACTCCTGACTGTGCAAACAGGCCAGCCTCTGCTGCCACTCCCTCTTGTGCAACAGTGCACAGCCCATGTACCCCATTTCCAGGGCTTTAAGGCCTTTTGTACTGTGTGGTTCCAAGATTTTGCCTGCATTTTCATAATTTTCCCACAGCTGTGGGTCTGCAGGAGCTAGAATTAAGCCTTGACAGTCAGCCTGGTTTCTCCCTCTTACTTGCCTAAGGAAGGCTTGTCCTTTTTTTACCAGGGATTCCGGGAAACAGAAGACAAAAACAGCTATCACCAGAAAAATCTCATTGCCAGACAACCACAATCACCCCACACACACCTAAAAATAACCAATCAAAAAATTCCATTAGTTTGAAAGTTTCCAAATTGCTATTACACATGCACATTCAATCCAGACAAACCATAAGGTTATAGCTGTGGATTTTGATTAACTATAAAGTTCAAGTTTCTTCACATCTTTTATACATGAAGTTATCCAGCAAATAAAATTTTGGGATAAGTTTGCGAATACCCTGTCTTCTCACCTGAGTTAATCCCAATTGCTGCTGCTGCTTCTGCTGCTCTTAGCCAGGTAACCCCTACAAAGTCTGTTCAGTCAGTGTGGCTGAACAAAGATTCTGGCTTTCTTAACCTGAAAACTATTTGGGCTGTACCAAACTCTGCTCACAGGGGGAGGTGACTCGCAGAAACTTCAGGAGTCTCTGCCCCGCCTAGCAGTCAGAAACTGATCCTGAGTCATGAGGAAAATCTGGAAAGCTCCCCTGCCAGATGTGCAGACAGGATGCCCACTCCAGATCCACCCACCAACAAATTGGAAAACTCAGGAAGCCACGTTTGAAAGTTATTTTGCTTCCAAGGAGAAATAGGACTTCCAGGAGGGGTCTGACAGACTTCTGCCTTTTCTGTTCCAGGGTTAATAGTGCAGACATAAACATTACTTGAGAGGGGACACAACATAAAAAAATCTTAAAGTGTTGGAAAAGTTCTTGTAGGCTAGTTTGCAGATGAGGCCCTTTATATATGGATCTATGATGGTGATGAGGACTTCAGAGAACTGGCAGGAGTGAAAGAAGAGCTAATGGGGCACAGGGAATAAAAAGCTGCTTTGTGAAGTAACAGGTTACAGTTAGCCCAGGGAAGAGAGCAAGGAGCATTAAGAGGGAGGTGAATGAAGTTTGATGCCATGGCATTTGTAAGAAGCTTGATTTCTAGCAACAGGGCTGCGGATATTCTGCCTCACAATGTTAGGTGACAAGTAGAACAAATAACTGTTTGCTCTGATGGCCAACCAAGAGGCTTCAGCAGGGTAGTCAGACCCTATAAAATACTATGCAGTATCCCAGTCAAGGTCCTGTTCCCTGAGACATTCACTGGGACACAATTCCAGGAACACAATTCACAAATTGTTTTAGTTTTTACATTTTGTTTAATTTTCATCACATTCCCCAGCTTTCCCAACCAATGTGGTGTTTACCTTTTGACCTGAAACTACTACCATCTACCCCTATTCCTGCACCAATTCTCCTTTTGGCTACTTGGAAGAGAGAGAGAGAGAGAGAGAGAGAGAGAGAGAGAGAGAGAGAGAGAGAACACAAGTAAGGTGAGGACTAAGAAGCATAGGAAGTGTGCTCTTCCTATATTTCTATGAAACATCTGAGTAGTTCTATTACTGTGATCTCTGAGACCTGTGGCTTCTCTCCCTCTATGCCAAGATGTAAATTGAGCTAGAGCTAGGTGGCAATATAAAATGCCAGGGCCCAGGAGAATTAGAGTTTTAAATATTCGTACCTAATTCGGTTCCTGAGTGACAGATTTCTCACACCAGTGTCCCCCATGTTGTGACACTTTAGCTTTGAAACCAAGGGTAAATATCTTGTCTGTGTTCATGTTTTTCAGTCATCTTTTCCACCTCCAAAATTTTAAGATGAGTAAGGAATCATAGAATCTGAGAATTAAAAGGAAAGCTCTGTGAAACAACTTGTTCCATATTTAGGCATCCCCTAATGGTTAAAACTTACTCCTTAGGTTCAGCAAAAATTAGCATTACACAAATTATTTCTAATTCCTCTTTCCCATGACAGAGCTTTAAAATATATATCATGTACCCCCCCCCAGTTTTCTGTCCCTAGGCTAAATATCTTCAATTCATTTAAACCATGCTTCACGGGGCTTGGCTTCCAGATCTTTTGCCATTCTGGTGTCTTTTGAAGATAGATCTGCTTAGTGTATAACTTGTAGGTTATTTAAACCTCTCTTTTGTTTCTTGCATGAACTACTATTATTTTCCTGGTTCTATGCTTATCCAGTTAATTTTTATTTTAATACAGAGGCCGGGCATTATGTGCACTCTCAATAACCATCGCCTTATTAGGTAAAAATGTTTTTTTGAGATCTTGAGTCTCTCATCTGTAATATATTCTCTATACCAAAGTTTCTCAACCTTCTTTATCATGTTCCTCAAAAGCTTTTTCAGATATTTCCCCTCCCCAATCTCTCCCTGTGAAAGTTTAATAACATAGGTATATTGTATGCATGTTTATGTACTGTATGTATATCTGTGTTTTGTGTATAAAATATTTTTTCACTCCTCAAGAACCAATCTTTGCTGTTTTAGGAGTGATATCACTACCATTGAGAATGCATGCTCTATATAACCAAGTTTTTTTTAAATGTATTTATTGTTTTTCTATTACAATTGTCCCACATTTTCCCCCATTGCTCCCCACTCCATTCCACCTACCCCTTCTCCCACAGTCAATCCTCACCCTGTTGTCCACGTCCATGGGTCATTTATACTAGTTCCTTGACTAGACCCTTTCTCTTCTTTCCGCCCTTCTCCTCCTCCCTCCTGCCCCCTGGTCACTGTCCATCTGTTCCTTGTTTACGTGCCTCTGGCTCTATTTTGCTCATTTGTTTGTATTGTTCATACCAAGTTTCTTTTATCTGCATATTTATTAACCAGATTAGCAAGATGACCTAGTGTTCAGAACAGGATACTGCAACATAACCTTAAAGCCCTCCCCTTATTACCAATCACTTTTAATAAAGTTATTCAAACTTGAGGCAATCCATTTTACTTATGCTAACTACCCAGTTCCTATTTTTCCACCTTCTCCATGAGGATACTATAAGACTTTTTCTAGATACCCATTCAAAAAAGGAAATGGGCTTAGTTAAGCATGACTTACTTCTAGTGAGCTCATGCTTACCCTTACTGGTTTCTGCTCCTTTGCTAAAGCCTCAGAGATGATCTGCTTAATTGTGCATGCTATACTTTTGCCAAAGATCAAGGCCATGTTCACTAGTCTACAGTTTTCAGGATATATATTTTGTACCCTGCAAAAGCACTACCCCCTTTCACTAAAAATTCAAACAATGTTTGTAAGCCTCTTTGCACCTCCCATTTTGCCATAATTTCTCAAAGGTAACTAAGACTGGCTCTATAATCACATCTGCACATTCTCTTAGTAGCCTCGAAGGTAATTTGTCTGGGCCTGGAAACTTGAACCCATTGAAGGAAGCTAAGTGCTCTCTTATTATTTCCTCAACTCTCTTAGGCTTTAATTCTCTTTCCGGTTCAAAGATCATGCTCCTGATGGAGAGGTTAAGTAATTTGCCAACAGTCACGCACCTTTTAAATTGGCAGAGCTAAAATCTAAATCCCAACTTGTCTGACTCTAAACTCTGTCTCTTAACCAGTATGCTATGTAGCTTTCAATTATCAAGTAGTGATATGGCCCATCAGTGCTATATGAGTGAGAGAGAGAGAGAGAGAGAGAGCTCTTCTAGCAAGAGTAGTCAGTGTAGGCTTAGTAAAGGAGATGAAATTTGAACAGGGTCTTTAATAATTAATAGGATTCCAATGTGAAGAAAGAAGTGATGTGTGCATATATGGTAGGATGGTAGAAGAGACTGAAGATAGGACCCTAGGCAGATGAAATAATAAAGAATCACTACCTTGGGTCTGCCTCATAGTACACTTGTTTCATCATTATCAATATTAAGAGACCACGAATGGTCAAAAGATTTCCAGGGTGTTTCTGCCTTCCCTTAGCAAGTAGCAGTTCATTTAAGCTCTGTTTCTTACTACTTGTATACCCTTGTGCAAGGCACACTCCTTGGGAGCTTTGCATTTCTGATCTATAAAATGGGAGTATTAATAGGCCTACTTTAGAAGGTTGTGAGAATTCAATCAGCTAGTTAAGACATGTATTCAGAACACTGCTTGGCATAAAAATGGGGCTCAACAAATATTTATTTCTGTAATATTTTATTACTGCGATTCATTTATTCATTTGATAAGTATTTACCGAACTCCTACTGTGTGCCAGATACTATGCTAGGCCCTGGGCATATAATTGTGAGCAACAAGGCACAGGAAATCAGTCCTCAATGACTTAAAGATCAGCCAAATGTTTATTCCATGGAGGTTTTCAGTCTGTATTGTTTTTGTTTGTTTCATATTCTGGGAAAAGTGTTACATTTTGGCATTTTAGTTATTTCTTTTAAAGTTTTGATTTCCTTCAAAAGTTTGTGGGGATAGTGATAAGGAGCCTTTTGATCCAGTAGCACAGGATTTGGGGAGCAAGTTGGCTATTCTCCCCAAGATGTTATAGATGCTGATTTATTCCATCTCAGCCTTCACCCAATTCTTGGGTTCAGCTCTTTTGTATCAACCAGCCTCATCCCTAGCCCAGTCATTTTTCCCATTTGGGGAATTTTCCAACCTTACATTGTAAAATCAAGTTCTTCTATTGGGAAAAGCCAGCTGTGTGTGTGCGTGTGTGTGTGTTGGGGTTGTTGCACATTGGTGTAGTGTGGCTGTGGGGCAGCATCATATGGTTTTGGCAAGCTAACTGCCATCCCTGCCTCTTTACATATATATATATTTTTTTAATTATTTATTTATTTGTTTATTTATTTTTTTAGAGAGAGGGGAAAGGAGAAAGAGAGGGAGAGAAACATCACTGTGTGGTTGCCTCTCACTCACGCCCCCAACTGGGGACCTGACGTGTAACCTAGTCATGTGCCCTACCTGGGAATCGAACCAGAGACACTTGGTTCACCGCATGACACTCAATCCACTGAGCCACAGTAGCCAGGGCCCTGCCTCTTTTGACTTTACAATCCCCCAAGGCAGGTGAGAGTGTGAACAGAAGCCATGGAAGAGTATGGACTGTCAGCTTCCAAAGCAAATAGCCTTGGACCAGTGTGGAATATAGTTCAACCAAGATTTTGGAAGGGGTAAATTGGACATCATCACTGTTGGCCTGGTTAAAACAAAAATATGCTTCACTAGGTTGTCGGAAAACTTCCTTTAATTAAGTAAAGCAACTCATTTGCCTTGTCAAGTAAAGGGCTCTCGTTTCTCAAAATTAGTCAAAGGAAACCTCTGTTGCTAGTAATTGAAATAAATTGTTAGTCGTTTCTAATCTATGACTATTATCAAATCTATACTCCTCTGATTATTCACCAAACCCTTCCCCCACTACAGTATATCATTTTAGTCATTTTCCATGATTGGTTCACCACTGCACCTTGCTGCTGGTTTAGCTGGTCTTTGTGTTCCATTTCTCAGGGCTGGACAAAATTTTCAGGAACAAAGCCATCATTGGTTCTGCTGAGGCAGGGAACTCAAGGCTGGGAAAGATTGGCTGGGGGTGATGCTTTGGATACAGATGTCATCCAAGCCTTAAGCATACATTGTAGCTGAGGGTCAGCCCCAGAGAACTGAGTATTGGGTACCAGGTGAAAGTAGGCAAGGGCATAAACAGAAGGCAAGGTGAGTAGTCAGGAATTCAGGTGACTCAGAACTCACAGGCCAGGAAGTATAGTACAAGGTGGGATGAAGCCAAATAGTGTAAGGCAAAGGCTTGAAAACAAAGTCAAAAATCAGCTACTCATTCAAATTGAATGTGTTGCATGATTCAACCCTATTCCCACATTTTTACTCAAGATGTCTCCCTACTGACTATCCTTCCTTGCCACTTCATTTATACAAGTCTTCAGTATCCTTTGATTCTCCAACCTTACTTTCCATGATATCTTTTTCCTCCCTCATTTATCTGCAACCTCTAAATAATTATCTCCCTTTCATTCAGTATCATATCACACAGGGTTCTAGTTAATCATTCTCCAATTGTTTCATGTGTGTACTTGGGTTTCCTCAATTTGTAAACTCCTTAACCCTGCAAAGTTCACTGGATGATCTGAGAGATACAAAGTCTTTTCTTAAATATTGTTACATATATCAGGTGAACACCCATTTGTACATGACTAATGTTAATGTTAACCTATAACATTCAAGCTAGTCATGAACTTGAACCTATGCACCCGATATATGTAACAGTAATTAAGAAAAGACTTTGCTTATATCTCTCAGATCAGACCTTCACTGGGTTAAAGACCATAGCTCTGGCTTTTGTACTTTCCATAGTCTGAAGCACAGGGAGAAGCACCAAGGAGATGTACAGTAAGTACTTGGCAATGGATTCCAGAGACATTTAAAATGGAAGTCAGTAACAACTTAGCAAGAGATCTTAGGATGGGCCCATCACACACTCAAAAAGTGATTAGAAAATCAAGTAGAACTATGTTCTGGGATTTCAAAACTTGAGAAACAATGGAGGTCTGAGGAAAATGATAGTATCTCTTTGTCATAGCTACACAGCCATAAACAGTCATTTGAGTTCTAGGAAAGCTTATAGAATTAGAACAAAAAAGGTTGGAGGCAGCCTGAGCTGTCACTGACCTTGAGAGTGAACTGAAGATTGGAAGCAGGTTGGAAACAAAAAAATTACAGTTTCCAACATAAAGGATGGGGTGGGGAAAGAGAATAATATTTTCAATCCCAGTAAAATGTAATTCGTCTGGCTTCACTAATTTAGGATTTTTTAAAAATTGGACTAAGAGAGGCTGTAGTCTGTTATAACTAAATCTTGAAAGGAATGTTTATAAACTAATGAAGCCTCATCCATGTTGGAAGAGGGAGTGGGGGATAAAACAATGCCTTGTTTGACTTGGTTAAAAGAAGTTTTCTTGTTGCCCCCTAGAGCTCTTTAGAAGTCTTATTAAGCTAATTTTGAAGTCCTGGTTTCATAGTCATTCTTGTGCTATGTTTCCCCTTACTGTAAATACTTAGGAGTATTAAAACTAAAATTTTAAAAATTTACAATTTTGACTTTTTACAATTTTAGAAGCATTCCCTCTCCTCAGCTGGTGCCAAGAAAAAAGGGACTACGGAAAGCCCCAAAGTACTGAGTGCTTTCATGTGCTATCTCATTTAATCTTCACAGAAACAGCTCTGCAGAAAGGTATTACTTTTCCTGGTTAACAGAGATAGGGAGATGCAGGTAGAGGGTGGGGTGATGGTGGTGAGGTATTAAGTAACCAGTCTCAGGCCACATAAGAAAGAAATAATGAAGCCCTGTTTTGTTTTGTTTTTTAACAATTATTCCAACTCCAAAGTCCTCCAGCTTTCTCCTAGACTGTGTTGCCTCTAAATTAAAAATAGCCATTGACTGATAGGGAATTTGAAGACTTTTCATGACAAATCTTGTTTTAACTCATTTAGGTGGCCAAAAATTCATGAGAATACATGGTCAAAAACAGAGGTGATATTTATAATAACCAAATCTTACAATTAACCCAGATGTGCTCATTTTAGAAATGGAGAACATGTTAGTGTCTGCCCCTGGTGGAAAGGGAGGGTGCAGTTATGATAGGCTAACATCCCAAAGAACCCTTGAAGTGATGGCACTGTTCAGTATCTTGACTGTGGTGGTGAATACATAAACCCACACATGATAAAATTATATAGAATGAAATGCACACAAGTGATTATAGGTCAAACAGAAAATCTGAAGAAGATTAGTGAATTGTATCAACACCAATATCCCAGTTGTGATACAGTAGAGTTTTATAAAACACTATCATTGGTGAAAACTTGGGAAAGAATATACAGGATCTCTCTGTATTATTTCTTATAACTGCATAAGAATCTACAATTATTTCAAACATTTCAATAGAAAAAAGATTATATGTACTGGGAAAATTTATATATACATCAAATGTATTCAATTTACTTAGGCATAAATCACTTTTGAGAGATGAAGCTGCGGTGGTCTGGTAGATTTTAGCAGTGTAGCCAAGAATTGGAGGTGGTGGGACTCAACTCAAGGAGAAAGTTCACACAGGTCGCTAAGCCTGACTGAATGCAAAATAAAGGGAGTGTGGTGTGAAATTCTAAGGAACAAATTTCACACTTCGGGGCCTTTTATTCAAGGCCATAACTTTTCAGTTTCCTCTGCCCTTTTCTGGGAGACTTAACCCTGCTCCCAGAAACCTATGATGGGCCTCAGCCAGAAACAGGTATATAATATGTGAGGCCCAGTGCAAAATGAAAATGCGAGGCCTCTTGTTTAAAATGTATAGGGAATTTCAAAACAGTGACAGCAGAGCATTAAACCAGTCATGGGGCCTCTATAACCACTGGGCCCTGTGTGACTGATTGCACAAGTCCTGGCCCCAGTTAATATTTCTGCTAAAACCCCACAGCTGTAACAGCTAGACAATAGAGACCAACACCCTCTTTCCAGACCCTGCTTGCTGGTCTGGATGCACTGAAATGACTGAGGCCCAAGTGGCCCCTTGGGATCTATTCATTGTGAAGTCACAGTTCTGGGTACTTGGAAAATTCCTGCTGACTTGATTGAACTGCTGCTGCGTAGACCAGATATAGAGAAAGAGAAGGAGGAGGGTGGGGTGCAGAGTCAGAAGACAGGCTGGAAAATCCTGGGTGCCCACTGGTGAAGAGAAGGTGTCAAGAAGTAGATCAGGCTGGTGGCCATTCCTAACATGTGCTCCATTAAGTAGGTAGCAAAGGGAAAGGGTTACAAGAGTGATGGGAGTTTTGGCTTACTGGGAGACACTGAGAATTCAGGTATAGAGAATGAACACAAGTACACTGCCCTCCAAATGAGCTGATGTTCCAAGCACAGGAAGTAAATTATTCTTAGCTCTTCTGATTCAACTAACTTTGACTACCTATCATGTGCGATGTTCTTCCTGTGTGTTACTTATCACATTTAGTTTCACAGAAATAAGATGGGTCTTCCAGTGGCAGAGGTGAAATTAAAACCCAAGCTTTTTGATGGCAGAGCCTGGCCACTTCCCTTCTGCCATATTATGAGTTAGCTGGGCACATGTTGTGTCCAGAAGCATTTTTAGAGAACTTCTTTCTTCCTTTCCTATCTCTCTCTATAGGCTTTTAATCTTGAGACACCCTATTCAGAAGAGCATAGACACCCTTAAGAATGGGGTACCCACAAACACTTCCAGGATTGGTGAGGCAGTTTACATAAGAACCCCTGTGAGAACTGACTGCAACAGGCTGTCGCCTCACTCCTTTGGACCCTCCTTCTCCAAGTAACCTTAGCTATTAGATGTCAGGTGAAGTTCGAAGCCAGGCAACTTTTCTTGATGGCTTGATGCCACTTGGTGGCTATGCCTACAAACAGGGACCTTGAGAGGGCATCACACTGTAGGTTTCAAGGGTGGGTGATGTCACTGCTTCCTCTGACTAAAAGATTATCAGCATAGTTGTTCCTATTTAACTAGAATACTACTTGGAGAGTTAAACTTCCTAAAGCTGCAGAACTGTGGGAAGGAATGAATAAGAACACTTAATAAGTCACATACTTATAACAAGCTCAGTTTTTGAAGGCATCTAAGGTACTTGCTCCAAGCCTTGGTAAAAATTTTTGTGGTTCTTGACTTAGAATTGCTCTTCTGAATGCTGATTTCTCATATGACTGAATACACCTGCCCCTGGGAGGAGATGGCAAGAACAGAGGTAATGAAAAGGGGCACTGAGGACTTCATAATGGAAAAATGTGATCTGGAGATTGTCTTATCATGAGGGTCCACAGCAATTAGCTTCTTGCTTTCCCTGAGGTGAGTAGTATTTTCCGTCCTCAATAAGAAATACCCTAAAAAAATCTCTGTAGTCCGTCCATTACAGAATGTATGTGGAGGGGGTGGGATATATTTCTCCTTCTCCCTCTTTCCCCTTTCCAGAGCTGAGGAGTTATTGCTACCTACCAAGTGGTACTTTATACATGTTGGCCTTTAACCAATATAGTTATCACCTGTTCATTTCCAAATAACTCCTTCAGTCTCACCTCTACCAGGAAGTTAGGCCTCTTCCTTTCCCAATACTACTATAGACATTCACTCTTCTCCAACCCAGAGGTACTTTACTTAAGCTCTGTGTTTTAGCTTCTCTATCAAACTTTTCCATACGGAATCTTCAGACTAATGAAACAGGGACAAACTCTCCATCAGTCCTCACTGACTGTTGGAATATGTCTAAGACCCTGGAGCAGAAGGGAGTAGCACTATGCCAGGAGCTTTACATGCATTATTTTGTTGAATTTTGCCATTATCCCAATTAGGTAATCACTGTTAATTGCCCTATTTTATAGATGGGGAGACTGAGATTCAAAGAGGTTGAATAATTTATCTATAGTTATGCATCTAGTAAGTGGCAGGACCAAGATTTCAACCTAGGTACTCCATTCATCATACTTTTATTGTAATTGTCTATTTTCTTGTGTACATGCCACATTACATTGTACATTTAAAATTTTGTTAAAAAAAAAATTTTGTTTCCATTTTGTAAAACTTAGAGTTTTCAGGACCTTCTCTGTGCAATTGATAAAACTTGAGCTAGACTTAGAAACATATTAGTGCTTTGAGAGAATGTAAGCATTTGGGCATAAGGGAGAGAGATCTATATAATATAAGGCCTTGAGTCAGTCATGTGGAAATGTACTGTGTTGGGGATGGACTTCGGGGAAGAACAGTTTGGAGGACTGTTGGAGCTGTGTTTCAGACTTCATATTGGCAACTAATGGGAGATCAGACCGGGTAGAGTCTAAATCTGGAGGAGCTAGGAGTTTATGTGAGTTCCGCAAGCTGGTATGTGTAGACACAGGAGCCTGCCTAGCCAAATATAGCAGTAGAGACCATCATGGATTAGTTGACTGGGGCAGCTGGGAAGGCTGCCATTAGGGATGGGCAATATAATTGAAACTTCTTTCATATCACACTCCACTGGAATGGAGATAGAGAGCAAGTGCCCACATATGGCAAAACTGTATGCCCAGGGTCTCTTCACCTGCATTTATTTTACTCTTTTATCCTTGGATTTTAATAGTTTCATCCTGTCTTTTGCATATGGAGCTCTCACCTTCTACTCCTGGCAAAGTCTCACCGTGTAACAGCATCCCTAGGAAGTATCTTTTTCTGTTACTACTAGTCCCTTTTTCTTTCACCATTCAAACCATATCACTTTTTCATCAGGGCTCTATCATGTGACTGGCATAAATCTGATAGAGAAATTCACAGTAAATGTTAATGGTTGATACATCTTCATAACATTTAAATTTAAATGGGGACTTAAAATGCCTTTGTGAGAAGGAGGAGTTGTCAGGGGAGTTCCAGGCTTAGAGAAAAGGGGATGGAGTGAGAATGGATGTTGAGGTGGAAATTTGAGAAGGGGGCATTTTAGTGACCTTTGCATAATGAAAATTCTGGTTATTTCTTAAATATTTGAAAAGAACCTCTTCCCTCCAATCACCCTTACTTCCGCCTGTACATTCTGCCCACTTTGTTCCTGCATTCCAGTATCCTGCCAGGAATAACTGCATTAATTAAACAGTTCTACATGCAGAGAAAATTCCCAATATTGTTTGGGGATAGAAACTTCCAGAGTTGTCAATTACTTCACAGAATGGAAGCTGCTGCTATCAGAGCTCATGTTCACAGCTCTCTTGGACACTAAATTTAACAGCTGGGGCACTTCAGTCCAGGGCACAGTTGTCAAAAACCACAGTTTAAATCAGTCACAGACAACTGTTTCATTCCCCACACTTGCCTGGGTGTAACAACTGCAGAAATGCCTCTGCTTAAATTACACCCAGTGACACCACAGGGAGAAACATGTCTAGGCTGCATTCATTCTTCATCCTTTCTGAGATTATTTTATAGCAGGGTGAGTGCCCTTTCCAAAATGGGGTGCCATGGCTTTGAACCATATACTTTCATTGGACTAATGCGTGTAGGTTTTTATATGTAATCAATGGCAAGGTGGGAGGGTGATGAGGTAGGAGGAAGAGAAGGGAGAAGAGGGAGCTATATTGAATCTCACAGAAGGGAGTATGGTGGCCGAGAATTAGGCAGAGATGTGGCAGCACCGGTTGATGAGTTACAAAAATAAATGATGAGAAGGGTATTCTACCTGTGTTCCCTGATCTGTGTACTTGTAAACTGGTCTATGGATCATCACCGTGTTTCCAGCCTCAGAGTACCAGGTCTTGCATTATGGAATCTACCCATTAATCCACTCACACAAGTATTAATGAGTGACCACACTGTGCTGTTCACTGTAACAGACTCTGGGAACATAGAAATGAATAAGATAGTGTCTGACCTTAAGGACTGTGCAGTCTAGCCTCCATTTTCAGGAGTTCAGCTACTCATACAGCCTAGCATTCACTGTCATTTGTTCCACTAGCACTTTGCTGAGTGTCAGGAATTGCACTGACACTGGTTGGTGGAGATATAGAGATACAGAAAAAAATAGGACAAAATCCTTGACCTCAAGAGGAATTCAGTACAGACATGTACATTTGTATTCAGTGTGGTAAAGGAAGTTTCATTTAAATGAACCCCTAAGACACTCTCTGGCCAAAGGCCCTTGATCTGGAGATCCTGCCTTAGAACTGGTGAGCAGGATCTGGGAGCAGGCAGATTTGTGTCTGTGGCTTGTCCTAGCTAGGTAGGACCTTAGTAAACATTTGTTATCTTTGTTTTGGGAACAGTCTCTTTCCTTTTCCGTGGGAAAAACACTTAAATTAGTGGAATATGAGGAAAATAAAGGAGGGAGGCCTCCTAATGGACAGATTCTGTTCTACCTGACGTTCACGGGATTCAGAGTATCTTAAGGTGATAGTGATCCTGCTAATGCTCCCCCAATCACTTGTTGTGGCAGTTCTCAGTCTCTAAAGGTAGTAAATTAGTACCTTTAAGCTACTTTTTAATTTAAAAAGATGAATAAAAAATTTGCATTCAGCCAAGACAAAGCCACAGAGAACTAAGTATAATATCATGTTTCTTTGATTTTGACTAAAATGTATATTAGTTTTGTGTGGTTATCTCATGCAGATCTGAATGAGGAAAAAATTATGAATATGAATTATTCCAGAACAAATGTAGCTCTGCTAGATAAAAATCTTTCCAAACATGGGGCCCACAGGGGAAAAAGTAATAAAAGGGATCTTTGATGGTGAAAATGTTGGAAATCACTGGTCTCCATGTCTGGAGGCCAATGTTTGGCTGCAGATTCAAAGACTATGACCACAGAATCCTGGGAATATTAGCATCTGACACCGCTGATGTGGTTCTTGTTGGAAAAGCAAACATGCTCCCTGCCCAGCTTTCTACAGTGTTATACATTAACTGCCTTACAAAGTGCCATTCATGGGTGGACACGTTTTTTGGGGGGGGTGTCGTGGTTTACTGTGTTTTTGTACCTGCAGTGAAAGAACGTTTCAGAGGAAACATAGGCTTGGCATGCCTGAAACCTACAAAGTTATGCTATGCTTGACAAGGGTAGAGCTCCCTATAACTTATGCAGCTAGAACAAGCTGTCTACACCTTTCTCCTTCTCATCAACACCATTTACCCAGTACCTCTGAGAATGCACATTCCATGAACACACTGGAAACAGGCTGAGAATATCCATTGGCTATAAGCAAAGGAAGAAGGGATCTGCAGGCTGAGAGGGAGGGAGGAGGTTTGGAAGTGGCCTGGTCAGAGAATCATTCCCACTTTTCCCACTGTCCAAAGAAGTTTTCTGAAGGAGGCTTAGGAGAGCTCAGAAAAAATTAAGGGATAAGAGAGCTAAAGTTTTGAAACTCCAGGAAATATTGAACCCAGTTCACATTAAAATTTTAAAATTGTAATTGTGATAAAAGTGCCATAATATTTGCCACCTGAACCAATTTTAAACATATGTTTGAATACTGTTAAGTATTCACATTGTTGTGAAACAGATCTTCAGTCTTATATGACTGAAACTACATCCACTAAACAACTCCATTTTTCCCCTACCACTAGCCCCAGTAACCACCAGGATTCTTGCTTTTTTTTTTTTTTTTTTTTGCTTTTTTTTTTTTCGATAGTAGCCTTTCTGATGGGTGTGAAGTAGTATCTCACTGTGGTTTTGATTTACATTTCCCTGATGATTAGTGATGTTAAGCGTCATTTCATGTGCTTTCTGTCCATTCATATATCTTCTCTGGAGAAATGCCTATTCAAGTCCTTTGCTGATTTTTAAATTGGATCATATTGTTGTTGAATTGTAGATGTTCTTTATATATTCTAGATATGAATCCTTTGTCAGTTATGTGATTTCCAAATATTTTCTTCCTTGACAGAGATTGTCTTTTCATTCTGTTGATTATGACCTTTGTTGCTCCTCCTACATTTTTATTTAAAATTTTATTTATTGAATTTATGTGTTAATAAAATTATATAGGTTTCAAGTGTACAATTCTATAATACTTCATCTGTGTATTGCATTGTGTATCTACCAAACCAAGTCAAGTCTCCTTCCATCACCATTTATCCCCACTTTACCCTCTTTGTAACAGAACCCCTGGGCTGCTCCGATTGAAACAGAACCGACGGGCTGTTTAGTTAGGGGCCCGATTGCTCGCTACCAGAATTATAAGCCTCAATACCAGAGTTTAGTGAAAAGAAAAAGAATTGTTTGTTTACACATAGTCCTGCCTCCACCTCCCAGACCTGGCCAGTCTTAGGAAAGTCAGAAACACCATTTCCCTGCTTCCTGACACAGTTCAGCTTTACCAGTAGCTGCCAATCACTCAATTCTGATTGGAGAGGTCCTTTCTGTGCTGTGGTGCCCTCCAGCTCTCAGTGCAGGACCGCCTGGATTCTCAGCCTCCTTGTAAACTGCATTCTTCCTGTAAACCGCATGGATCTCCTCTCATTCTCAAAACCGCATAGTGAGAGCTTCTTCTTTAAGCAGCCTGGAGAGACCTGCTCCTCCAAGCCACATGGAAGAAGCAAGCCCACGAGAGCCAGGGCCAGAGAGAGCCCGAGCGAGAGAGCCAGCCCCAGAGCGCCAGAGAGAGAGAGCTAAAATGTCTGCAGCTGCTTATCTCTCCCTGACTGCGTCCTCTCACGCATTGGGTCTTGCAAAACAGTTCTGACCATTCACAGAACCCTACATAGGCTCTGTCTGCTTCTCCCATACCATCCCACAGTCCAAGATCCCTCCCATCTTCCCGAGCCTTGGAAGTAAAGCGGATCTTTGTGCAACAATGTTTCCAGCCACTAGGTCCAGGCATGCAAGGGCATCCTGAAAGCTGCTTCCTTTTCCCTATCTCTCAGCCGCAAACTCTGGGGTTTGTTTTTGGACTCCCCTGTTTCTGTAACATCTTCAACCTCCCCCATTTTCCTTTCCCTCTGGTAATCACCATACTGTTATATGTGTTTATGGAGTATATTTTTTGCTTACTCCCTTTAACTTTTTCAACCAGCCCCCCAATGCCCCTACCCTTTGATAGTTGTGAGCATGGTCTCTATTTAAGAGACTTTTTATTTTGTTTGTTTATATTGTTCATTATATTCCACATATAAGTGAAATCATATGGTACTTGTCCTTCTCTGAGTGGCTTACTTCATTTAGTGTAGTACTCTCCAGGTTCATCCATGCTGTTTCAAATGATAAGATTTCCTTCTTTTTACTACTATGTAGTATTCCATTGTGTAAGTGTACCACAGCTATTTTTATCCACTTATCCACTGATAGACAACACTTGGGCTGCTTCCAAACATTTGTTATTGTAAATAACACTGTAATGAACAGAGGGATGCATGAATTCTTTCAAATTAGTGTTCTGAATTTCTTCAGATATATCCCAAAAGTAGAATTGCTAGATTATAAGGCAGTTCCATTTTTAATTTTTTGAGGAAACTCCATACTGTTTTCCACAGTGGCTGTACCAGTCTGCCTTCCCGACCAACAGTGCACAGAGGCTCCCTTTTCTGCACGTCCTCACCAGCACTTGTTTTTGATTTATTGATGATGGCCATTCTGACAGGCATGAGGTAGTATCTCATTGTGGGTTTAATTTGCATCTCTCTAATGACTAATGATGTCAAGCATCTTTTCATATGTCTATTGGCCATCGGTATGTTTGCTTTGGAGAAGTGTCTATTCAGGTCCATTGCCTATTTCTTATTTCTTATTATTATTATTAATTAAATATGCTTTATTATGCTGTTACAGTTGTCCCAATTTCTTTTTTGTTTCTCTTCAGCCAGTGACATCCCTCCCTCCAGTTGTCCGCCTCTCCTTAGTCCATGCCCATTGGTTGCGCATATAGTTCCTCTCAGCATCTTCCTATCTACTCCACTCCCTCCTATTATGCTTCTTAATTCCTGCACCATCTCCCTCCCTTTCTTCCCTTCCCCCTACCTGCTGACCTCCCCCAATAATGTTCCCCATACCTATAATTCTTTTCACACTCTCATTGCCAACTTAGTTTGCCTTTGTTTTGGTTCCCTAGCTTCTGTTGTTGGTTGTTGTGATACAGCTTTCATTTTAATGTTTGTAGTTTTGATCCTTTCTCCTAAATAAATCCCTTTAACATCTCATATAACAGTGGTTTGGATCTGATGAACTCCTTCAGTTTTACTTTGTCCTGAAAGCATTTTCTCTGCCCTTCTATTCTGAATGACAGCTTCGCTGTAGAGGGTATTCTTGGTTGTAGGTTTTGCTTTGCATTACTTTGAATATTTCTTGCCAGTCCCTCTTGCCTGCAGAGTTTCTTTTGAGAAATCAGCTGACAAGTATTATTGGGACGCCTTTATGTAATTCTCTTCTTCTCTCTTGCTTCTTTTAAGATTCTCTCTTTATCCTTAATTTTTGACATTTTGATTATAATGTGTCTTGGTGTAGTTCTCCCTGAGTCCAGTTGTTTTGGAACTCTCTGTGCTTCCCGGATCTGTAAGTCTATTTTCTTCCCCAAGTTCAGGAAGTTCTGCTTCATTATTTTTTCACATAATTTTTCAATTTCTAGTTCTTCTTCTTCACCTTCTGGCAGCCCTATGATTCAGATGTTGGCCCACTTATAGCTGTCCGATAAGTTTCTGAGTCTCTCCTCATTTTCCTCACTTCTCGTTTCCTCTTTCTGCACTGGTTGACTGTTTGTTCCTTCCCCATGTTCCAATTTGTTGATTTGATCCCTGGTTTTCTTTCCCTCACCACTAGTTTCATATGTGTTTTTGTTCATTTCAGCAGGACTAGCCTTCATTCCTTCCCTGTCTTGTTTAAGATGTCTTGTTATGTCTGTAAGTGCTTTTATAAGCAAAGCTCTGAACTGTGCCTCAGAAAGATTTTCTATCTGCTGTTTTGTTAGATTAGAAATTTGCTGTTGTCAGCTGCATCAATGGGATCTCTATCATGATCTGTGCCATCCTGAACAGTTTTGTGTTTATCTTTGCTTCCTGGGCAGGGCTGTCATACCTCCTACGCTATAGTGGGGGGAGCCCTGTGCACTCGTCACAACCAGACGTTTTCTGCGAGGGTGGGGGTCCAAGATGAATTCCTGCTGTTCAATCTCCGCTGAAAGACCCGGAGCCTCCTTCTTCGGCCCCAACCCCACCAGGCATCACAGTCCAAGGCAATGGGGGTCTTCCTTCCCTGGCTTTGGAATCACAAACTGACAGGTATGGTCTGCAGCCAGGAGTGCTCCCCAGGAGCTTCTCACTTCCCCTTAAATACGAGTGTCTGTGCTTACCACTGTCCTGTTGCCATCACTGCTGCTGCTGCGGACAGCACAGCTTGACCTCTCCTTCCCGGCTTCACCCCTCCTATTTGTCCGGATGAGCACCACTTCTTTATAACTTCATATGTTGGACTTCCATTTATTTTCTGGAACTTCTGGTTATTGCTGGTTTTTCAGTAGTTGTATTCCTTCTTAGTTGTGGAGGAAGATGGGGCGTGTCAGTCTAGGCCTCCATCTTTGCCGGAAGTCTCCTGTGTTTGTTTGCCTCCACGTCCTGGGTAGAGCTGTCGCTCCTGTTACATTGTAAGGGGTGGAGCCTTAGGGATTCTTCAGTACAGGGCGACCTGTTTCACACATTGAGGCGCTATATGCAGGGGAGGGGTCTGAGAAGGAACAATGTTGCTTGCCCAGCTCTAGCCCCCTTTCCAGGCACTTCTCCCACTTCCACACCGGACTGGCACCCCTCTACCTGTTTCCCTGGCCATCGTTCCCTGAGTGAGTGGGTCTGCGGACATTCTAGGTTTGTGGGGACCCTTTATACAAGCAGACTCTGCTGAGACCGGCAGTTTCTGCCTCTGTCTCAACCCCCACTGGTTTGCACAGTCAAAAGCAATGAGGCTTGATTTTCCCCGAAGCTGGGACAGTGAGATGCTCTGGTGAGGAGCTGGGAATGCTCTCCAGGTGTGCCTTCTGACGTTTTAAAATGTGTAACTGCACTTTCCGCTGAGCTGCTACTGTTGCCACTACTGCCACCACCACCACACTGTGTCCTCTCCACTTGGGTTTCGCCCCTCCTACCTGTCTGGATGAGTATTTCTTCTTTATATTCTTGTTTGCTGGACTTCTATGCAGTTTGATTTTCTGGAACTTCTGGTTGTTTTTAGTTTTGAGGTAGTTGTATTCCTTCTTAGTTGTGGAGGGAGATATAGCATGTCTGTCTACGCCTCCATCTTTGCTGAAAGTCCCCATTACCTATTTTTTAATTGGATTGTTTGGGTGTTTTTTGGTGTTGAATTTTATAGGTATTTTATAAATTTTAGATATTAATCCTTTACCAGATGTGTCATTCGCAAAAATGTTCTCCCATTCACTGGGTTGTCTTTTGATTCTGTTGATGGTTTCCTTTGCTGTGCAGTCTTTTTAGTATGATATAGCCCTATTTGTTTATTTTTTATTTTATTTCAAGGTATCTTTTGATCTTTTCCTTGATCTCATTGTCAACCCATTTATTGTTTAGTAACATGTTATTTAGTTTCCATGTCTTTGTGTGCTTTTCAGGTTTTGTCGTGTGATTCATTTCTAGCTTCATACCATTATTACCAGAGAAGATGCTTAATATACAAGGTCTGTCCAAAAGGTATCCAGCCATGTAATATGAAAAATAGAGACATTTATTGAAGAAGATACAGGATACAAGAAACATTGTACACAGGACAATGATGCCTCAGTTGCCTTCAAAGTAGGCACCTTGGGACCTCACACAGCTCTCCCCATTGCCATCAATTGCCCCATTGTGTTTTCCTGATTCTCACTGATTGTCTGAAATCTCTTCCTTTTCAAAGGTGATTTTAGTTTTGGGAAAAACCAGAAGTTGCAGGGTGTCAAATCTGGGCTGTAGAGGGGGATAAGTCACGTGGGTAATTTGATGTTTCACCAGAAAACTCTACATGCGACCTGATGCACAAGCAGGTGCTTTGCTGTGGTGAAGCTGCCAGTCACCATTTGCCCATAGCTGTGGCCTTCTGGGTCATCCAACTAGTTTCAGCAGAGGAATGTTCAAGCTTACCACTCAGTCATTTTGAATGTGATGGCCACACAGAACACATGCTCATTCAACCATGTCTACCACTCCCACTGACTAGTACAGTGAAGTCATCAATGTTTACACATGTGCATTCCAGTCCACTCTCCTTGGCTGCCAGGTTACATCAATGTTGCACAAACTGTTCTCATTATATTAAGATTGTAATACTGTCAATCTCTTCTTTTATGTCCACCAAGATGTGTTTTACATATTTAGGTGCTCCTATATTGGGTGCATAAATGTTTACAAGGGTTAGGTATTCTTGTTGGATTTTTTCTTTATCATTATGTAGTGTCCTTTTTTGCCTCTTAGTATATCTTTTGTTTTAAAATCTATTTCCTCAGGTATAAGTATTGGTACCCCAGCTTTTCTTTCATTCCATTTTTATGAAATATATTTTTCCATCTCCTTACTTTTAGTCGGTGTGTATCTTTCATTCTGTGGTGGGTCTCTTGTAGACTGCATGTATATGAGTCTTGCTTTCTTATCCATTTATCTACCCTATATCTTCTGATTAGAGCATTTAATCCATTCATATTTAATGTGATTATCGATATATATATATTTATTGCCATTTTATTCTTTTAACTATGTTTCTCTGTTCCTTCTCCTTCTTCTTTTTCTCCTTCTTCTTTTTCTCCTCTTCCTTCTCCTTATCCTTCTCCTTCTCTCCCTCCTCCTCCTCCTCCTCTTCCTCCTCCTCTTCCTCCTCCTTTTTCATTTTCTTCAAGAAGGTCCTTTAACATTTCTTGTAATATTGGTTTTACTGGTTTGGTGGTAACACATTCCTTTAGCAGTTTCTTTTCTAGATAGGTCTTTACTTCTCCAATTTTAAATAATAGCCTTGCCGTGTAAAGTAGTCTTGATGGTAGATCCTTGCTTTTCATCACATTGAATATTCCATGCCCATCCCTTCTGGCCTGCAAATTTTGTTGAAAAATAACGTGTCAGTCTCATGGAAGCTCTCCTGTAGGTAATTAACTAACTCTTGGTGCTTTTCAGATTCTCTCCTGGTCTTTAACCTTTGACATTTTAGTTGTGATGTGTCTTGCTGTGGCCTCTTTGGGTTTACGTTTAGGACTCTCTGTGCTTCCTGGACTTGTGTGTCTTATTTCCTTGCAAGGTTAAGAAATTTTTTGATCATTATTTCTTTAAACTATTCTCGATCCTTTATTTTCTCTCTTTTCCTTCTGGTACCCCTATGGTGCAGATGTTGTTGTGCATCATGCTGTACTGAAGTTTTGTTAAACTATTCTCATTTTTTAAATACTTTTTCTTTTTGTTGCTCTTATTAAGAGCTTTTTTTCTACCTTGTCTTCTAAATCACTTATACGAATCTGTACTTTTTTCAACATACTTTTTATTCATTCCAGGGTATTCTTCATTTAAGATGATATTGTATTCTTCATTTCTAAGTGATTTTTATGTCCTTTTTCATGTTGTTGTAGTTCTCACTAAGTTCCTCGAGCATCCTTGTAACCATTTTTCTGAATTCCATATCTATTAAGTTGTTTGCCTTCATTTCATTTAGCCCTTTTTCTGGAGATTTCTCCTGTTCTTTTATTTGGGGCATGTTTCTTTGTCTTTGCATTTTGGATACATCTGTGTTTGTTTGTATGTATCAGGCAGATATGCTATAGTCATCCGGGTGAGGCCAACGGAGTTTATCAGACCCAAACTGAGCAACTTTTGTTTGTGTAAACAAAGGGCTCTGCATGGGTTGGGCATGTGAGGGAAAACATGCCCCAGGCTTAGAGCCACACAACTCAGTCTGTCCAAGATGCTGCCCTGAGCCCAATCTCTACATGGTGGGACTGCCAAGAGTTGCAAGGATGCAGCTAGTGGATCTCCTCTTTGGGGGACGTGTCAGTTAGACTTGGGGGATGGTGGAAAGAGTGGATCCTTCCCCAATGTCATACACTCACTTACTGAAACCCCCTGAGTTTGCCCAGACCTCTACATATCATCCAAGGCAGCTGACTCCTCAGCAGGGAGCAAACTCCTCAGGGTGGGGCAGCAGGGAGTACAGAAGATAGGGAAATTGCATTCTCTGAGGCTGTTGCATTATGGAGGGGGTACTCCATCCAAGGAAGATGGTGTTTGCCATGTGAGAACAGAACCCAGATTAGGGATATTGGCTGCTGCCTCTTTCACTCTCTCCCCAGAGCAGCAAACTCCAGTCTCTCCTCACATGACTCTAGTCTGCTCAGTCCTCCTTCTACCAGAGCCCAGGATGAATGGCTATGAAGGAGATTTTGTGCATTGGCTCTTTAAGAGGGCACTTTTGTTTCTAGCAGACTTCCACCCATCCCTGATTTTCATACCCAGATGTTATGTGGCCATCTCTTCCTGGCTCTGGTACTCTGGGTTGGAAAGCCCAGCTTGGGGGTTGAGACCCCCATGCTTCTCAGGGGCATCCCCCACATCTATGAGAGCAGGAACAGCCCTTTTTGCATCTCCACCATTCCTACCAGACTCAATGTGGCTTCCTCTGTAAATCTTTGTTTATAAAACTTTTCTTTAGCTAGTCTTTCATTGGTTATTCAGATTGATTTTTCTATAATTTAGTTGTGACTCCAGCTTTGTCCTCAGAGGAGGTGAGTGTTATCTTCCACTTCCACCACCATCTTGGATCTCTTCATCCCAGATTTTTAAAGACAAGGAAAATGCGCTACAATGGAAAAAGAACCCAGCAAGAGTGATGCTCACAGGTTTGTAGCCACATTCGGTAATTTTTCCAAGTTCTTTATGTTTTGTGTTCTAGAGTTTCAGTTCTCCTGGTGGTGAGATTTGCCTTCTCATCCAATAGTATCATCAGTCTTGAATGTTGCATCATTCTAGTCTCAAATCCACTTGTGACCTCTTTGCCATCCCAGGAAGAGATAAGCTTAAATCATGCTTTTATGGCAGCCATAGTGGTAGGACAAAGTATGAAGCCCATGTGATGCATCAAAATGTCTCTGAAAAGAAAGTTGGTCTAATGGAAAGACCATGAGACAATCACTTCCTTGCTGTGTGACTACTAACAGGTTACTTCACCTTTCTGAGCTTCAATTTCCTTCCTGTAGACATGAAGATAGCACAACCCTCCCTGCTGTAGTTTGGCAAGTTTTGTTCAGGATAAAACATGTGTGGTGTTGTGATCAGTGCCTGAAACACCATGAGAGAACTGCTCAATTGGTAGTTCTTCAGCTTGAGAAATCACCGTGCCCAGCCAGGGTGCATTCCACTCAGAGGCTGTACATATAGCACTTGGGGCAGGAGAACAGGAGAAGTCCCTCATTGACCTCTTGCCTTTGGTATACCCATGACTCAAGAAGCCTAGATTCTGTGAACGCCTGCAACTTCCTGGCAGGAGGCCATAAAACATGTCTTCTTTTGTCAATCTGTTTAGTGGTCTTCAGTTCTTCCTGTACTGCAGTTTTTCCTATCCTCTGACTCACTTTCCTCCAGCCAGAACTGAAAAAATTTCCCCCTCACCTTCCTATAGATTTAATATTTCACCAAGCCCTGTAAATTCCACCTCCTAAAAGTCCTTCCAATAGTTTACCTCCTTCACATCTGCACTACCACTGCCTTTGTCCAAGCTGTTATCAGTTCTCATCTTGCCTAGATCAGGACAATAACCTCCTCCCCCACTGCCAATGCTCTTCTTGTCTCCTTCTCATGGCCCCTCCAGTCCAGTCTCCATGCAGCAATAGCAGGAGTGATCTATCTGCAACTTTTATCTGCTCCTCTCATTCTCCTACTTAAAAATCTTTAATGATTCCCTGGGTGCTCCTCACGGAGGAAGTTCAGATTCCTTCAAGTGGCTTACAGGCCTTACATGGTATGGCCTTTGTCTGCCTCACTGGTGTCATCTTTCAACAACTCTCCTCCATCACACTCCACATTTTAGCCATATTGGACTTCTCTCAGTTGCTCCAACAAAACAGTGCTTTTTCTCAAGGCCTTCAAATGTTCTTTTTCCCTCGACCTGAAACAGTCTTTCTCTCCCTGGCTAACTTTTATTCATCTTGAAGTCTCCACTAAGATTTCACTTCCCTGGGAAGACTCACCCAACCCCCACAGGCAGAATTTGGTGCCCCATGAGATTTCTCTTCCATTTTACAATTCCTTGTGTCACAGCATTTGATACATTATGTTATAATTACTGTCTACCTTAGCTGGACTTGGCATTCTCTGAGATCTGGGGTCATGTCTCTTTAGCTCCAGGGCCTTTCTAGTACAGTGCCCAGCATGTAACATGTCACCTGTTTGACAATGTGGTCTTTATCCACTTACTTCCCTGCATTCCAGGCTGTTTCACCTCACTGGAGGGCTTTCTGAATCCCCAGACACATTAGACATGGAGCGTACATACCTCTTTGCCTGTTGTTCACACTGGATGGAATGCCCTTGTCCACCCCTCCACTCTTTACCTAACACACTGCAATTTCTTGTGTAAGCCCCAGCTCAAGTTTCATTCCCTCGGTCAAGCCTATGCCTGAAGGGGACCATTAAACTAAAGATTTATTCTAGGCAGGGTAATTCTTAGCTCATTCTTCATCATTAATGCTTTATTACTCGAACTCCAATATCTAGCAACCTTCATCACCCCAACAGCCAGACAGCCCCTCTTCTGGGATCTTTGGACTCCTTGTAGCACCTCCATTATAGCACTTTCTCAAGACTTTGGGTAGTGTTTTGTTTTGTTTTTTGTTGTTGTTGTTTTTTGTTTGGTTGGTTCGTTGGCTGTTTTAATTTATTTTAGTTTAGGTTTGTTTTCATTCTGAGGAGGTTTGAGGACATGGTGTGACCTTAATCCTCTACCACAGCTCCTTGTAAGAGGACCTTGGCTCATTTCTTCAATTAAAATGAGACATAAGTTCTGACTCTTCCCCTATCCTTTGTATTCTCCCTGCCAGTGTGCACATTCTTTACTGAGAACCATCATTTTTCCAATTAGCCTTTTATTGGAAACAGTACTATTGCAGCTGGGCAGCTTTTAGTCCCTGCTGGTGGTAGGAAGCCTAGTCATGTTAAAGGAAGACTGGCCCAGGAGTCAGGAGTCCCCAGAGCTATCCCATCTTTGCCTCTACCTGACTGTGAATGTGGACAAGTTCTTTTCCTTTCCTGGGCCTAAGTTACTTCCTTTTCTGAATAACGAGGGGTTTGAATTTAATGTTTTGTTACTTAAGTTGTGGTCCACATATAAGGAGCATGGAGCCTCAGTGGGTAGCTTGTTAGAAATGCAGAATCTGCTCCCCCATTAAACCTCGTAAATCAGAAATGGCATTTTAACAAGATCCTCAGATGATTCTATCCACAATAAATTTAGAGAAGCATTGTGAGTTTCCCAAATGAAAGAATCAGTGAGACTCTTGTTAAACACACAGTTTCTCTGGCTGCTGTTCTGGAGATCCTAATGAAATGAGACTAGGACGGAGTCCCAGAGCTTGTATTTGTAACAAGTACCCCAAGTGGCTCACGTCCTTAGGGAAGTTTGGGACACATAGGACAAGTGGCTCATAAAGGCCCTTTCACCTTTGACATTCTGCAATTCTGTATGCAACTGGTTCATTACTGAGAATAGTAAATAGTGGTACATAATGCAGACCTCCAGGACATAATGCTCTAAATTGGGTAAAGTATAATCAGAATCATCCGGGGCTATGCAGGCAGAGGGAAAAGGAAGAGGGATTACAACAATGTAAGCCAAGTCTTCTTGGTTGTAGAAAATCAGCATTCTCCAGGGTTCAAAGAGAAATTACCTTACTCCAGACTGTCTCCTTGTAGCAGTCAGGCTTGATATAATCAGATGACCTGAAAGACATGAGTAGAGATAGAGGAGGTAGGATCTCTCCCATACAGACATAAGGATTGAGGGGAGGGAGGCCAGACAAGTTGACAAGGAAACCTGGAGAAATCCTCTCCTGGAGAGGAATCATATTTTCCAAATTCTCAGTGCAGATGTGTTTCCTGACAAGGGATGTTTTCTAATTTGTGAGTGTGTTTATATAAAAATTTAAAGAAAGGTCTGGAAACAAAATTACATTTAGTTACATGTTTAACACATCAGCTTTATTTGGAAAAGGAAAAAAATTACTTAAGATCATGACTGCTTTGGAAAGTTCAGGGTAGCTGCAGTTTTTTTCTTCATGTTTTTCCTTATAAATATGCCCTAAGTTCTGTTGCTGGTAGATTTTGGCTACATCTGAGATTTAGACAGGTGGAGAGAATGTGGAAGAGCGTTCATAGAGTATTTTTCTGGGCATGGAAAGAAGGGTAGACTGTGTCAACAAGAGTGAAGTGTGAATGAGCATTGCATAGCCAGGGTCCAAGTCAGGGGAGGAGGTGGATACGAGGGAGGCTACTGAGTGCTGCAGAACAGGGGACCGTGTCTGGGGACAGGAGAAGCTAGGAATGAATTGCTCATCAAGTTGGGACTTCGCTTCTTTCACATTTATTCCATACATCAAGTGTCTACCAAATCCTTTCATTTCTATATCAACAGATCCTTACCCCTATCCCTCCTCTCCATCACCACTGCTCTGACCTTAATTCAGGGTCTCCTTGTGTTCCCATCTGGACCTTTGCAACAGCCGCAAAGACCCATTCTCAATATGTATTTATCTATGAAAGTTTTGTCTCAATCTTGAAACAGTAGTCTTTCTTCAGAAAACTGAGTATATAGAGATCTTGTTAGCTTTGACAATCTCTTGAGTATTTGTTTTTCTGAGCAAGATGCAAACTCTAATTCAAATGAACCATGAGATTATGTATGTTCTTTAGGTCTTCACTTAGTCCTGAGGAAAAGGAAGTGGAATTCACAAGAGCAGGGGTTCTTAAACTAGGGAAGGCCTCAGAATCCTCTGGAGGGCTTGTTAAAACTGAAATCACTGCATCCCACTCCCAGAGTTTCTAATCCAGTATATGTGAGGTGGCATCTAAGGTTGTGCATTTCTAACAAGTTCCTAGGTGGTGCTGATGCACTGCTCTGCAGTGTGAGCACCTTGAAGGCAGAAACCGTTTCTTCTCTGTATCCCTACATCTTTAGCACAGGGCCTGGAGTGTGGGAGGCTTTCAGTATCAATTGTTAAAAGAAGGAAATCATAAAAAGAGAAAAAAGAGAGAGAGTGGGTAGAAAGGGAGGAGAAATTAAAAGGGCTGAGGAAGGAAGATAAAGGAAAGGACATTGGGAGAGAAAAACCACTGGTCTAAACCACCCAAACTATAATTGCAGACTTGTATTTTCCTCCCAGAAACCTGTACACTGGGCCTATTACCTCTTCACCTCAGTCCTCAGAGAGGCCCCCCTTTTTTTCTGCCATTTTCCATGCCATCTATCTCCTTAGAATCCTCACTGCTCACCTGGAAAATTCTTAATTTTTACCCCTATACTGCCAATTCTGTGAAGTTTTCCTGACCTTCATTATCCCAAGACATTGACCCAACTTTAGTGTCCACATAGCACTTGCTTCTTTGCACTCAACTCATGTTCCATTTCCATCTATTTTCTTTGTCTCCACCAAAGGGATGGTCATGGGGCTTGTTGATAAAATACTGTATAGAGGAAGCATTCCTAATCATCTCAGTCCTTGGGAACACCTAGGATACTGCTATCTTTGCTTTGTTAAACATAGGTCAGGTGGGAGCTCCAGGATTGGCCTTAACTGTGAGGTTGGTCTAACAGTTTTCCAAGATCTCAGCCTCCTTTTTCTGTGCCCCTTTCTCCCTCCCTTTCTCCATCAACCTCTTCACAAGCCCAGTGACTTGTGTTCTCCCTACTAATAAAACCTTATCTAAGAAAAATATTTAATTAGTCACTTATGCCTGAGGGTGAATTATTATTTAGGTGCTCTCTATCCCAAAAAGTGGTTGTACCATCAATGTATGAGGGGAGAACAGTCACATTGTCAAAGGAATTGCAGGCTATATGTAACAGTATTTTTGAGGAACCCACATGGAGTTTTTCTTTGACCTCTGAAAACACAGTACTAGAAGTGACCACCTATTCTGATGGCACAAAATGACCTTGGCCAAAGCATCTTATACATATAAAGAAACCATTAGATTCCTGATAACTTTGGAAGGAAAATCAAAGATTTTGTATGTTGAAAATATACTGTGCTGTTAATTATGGTGTTTTCATCATACATTGATCCTCATCTATAAATCAAGGGTTGGACAAAATAATGTCTAAGTTTTCTGCCAGCTTGGACATTTTGTGGCTGTATAATCAGCAGTTCAATGCTTTTTTAAAAAAGAGAATATCAGCCAGAAATATTGAAATCAAATTTTATTTTTGGAAAATGACATTACACACATCTTGTAAATGTACACAGAAATGAGAATGAGATGGAGAACAAAGCTTGAGAGCCCAAATGATGCAAGAGCAACTCTTTGGCTGCCCAGTATTGAATGCTGTGAATTCACAGCGTTCAGAGTTCACAACACGCTACACACATGGGGAACTTCTCTAGACTTTGAAGTCCTCTCACTAAAGAAAACCCTCATCAAATTGTAGGAGGAAGAGGGACATTAACAGGCACAGGAGATGAAAAGGGTATGCTCCAGCTGCTTTACATGGGCCTCACCAAACCTACCAGACCAAGTGGGAAAAGCAAACTAAAAAGGAGAATGCATTCTTGGAACACTGCTTTTGAATCAGTCTAAGAGCAGGTTCGGTGTTGCCTGGGAAACCAATAGCAATGCATATAAACCTATGTCTTTGTCTTTTCTGGCTAGAACTATTCTAAAGGGCCAGCTAAAATTTCCTAAATATCTGTACCTTGCTCTGTTTTTCTTTTCCTTTTAAAAAATAATTATTCTTCATTGGTCAAGCAGATACTTCTGAAGTCTCCAAATACTTCAAAGCTGCTGCTGGTATAAGGGACATCATTGTCCACTATTTTCTGATTATATTTGAGTCTTAGAACTATTCAATTCCACTGATCAATTGGCCAATGTCACTCCAAATTTGCTACTGATTTTTTGCAAAGGGGAGTTGAGTCTTTGATGACAATGCCGTTCTTTGAAAAATGGTCAGTAACTTTTGAGAAATGCCCTTTGTCCCCTTTTTGGTTTGTTTGTCCTTTTTTTTACTTTACTTGGCAAAAATTATTGGCCCCCAAATCAGTTATTGACAACTGTAAGACACCTGGGAGCAGGGAGAGGGAGAGGGCAAAGGAAGGAAAAGGGATCACAAGGAAGAA
Organism: Furipterus horrens; assembly: GCF_987537825.1. Taxonomy (NCBI): domain Eukaryota; kingdom Metazoa; phylum Chordata; class Mammalia; order Chiroptera; family Furipteridae; genus Furipterus; species Furipterus horrens. The sequence goes on along the minus strand of NW_028327187.1, from coordinate 48,328,874 downwards.
TATATTCTTTACAGAGGTTAAAATGAGTGATTTAAGAAATGGGATGTACAATACCATGCATTTACTCTCCAAAGCTAGTCACTAGCAAACTAACATCTCTAACACTACAATCACCAATTAAAGCTGTTTTGCTACAATTACGGAGTTCTAACTATAGCTATAGGTCAGAAAGGGTGGGCTGTTTCCATTTTAAACTTTCTCCCTTTGAAAATGGCCATAAAAACATTTTCTGTACAAGTTTAATAGCACAAAAAAAGATGACCAAAAACATTTTAAAGAACTTAGCACACATGAGAAATGTAAAATTCAATTAAAACATTTGTTAGTTGTATACAGGTCATAAGAGATCATTGGCTTCAAGCTGCAATATATTATAGGATCATTGAAGACATTTTGGAATAACTTCTTACTCAAATCCTGTTAAGAGGACTTATAAAGAAATGACATTGGAAAGAGCACTCCATAAGGTATTGCCAAGTAGTGATATTCCCAAGGAATGTTCACCCTATTGAATAAATTAGCACCTACAAGTTGGCTTCTTTAGGTTTATTAATTACTTTTATATGGACTACTTGAACAGGATTATAAACAGTTGATGTCAATAGTAAATGTTTAGGTGAATTTAGTAACAGAAGAAAGAATGTATTTCTATTAAGTGAATGTTTCTTTTTGTAGTATAAGTTTATTGAATATCACTTTTATTTAAATCTACTCCAAATGCCTATAAGTTTAGCTATAATAACTCAACAGATGGCAAGCCCAAAATATAAGGTTATTACAAAGAGCTTAATGTTTATTGGTAAAACTCTAAACAAATTCCTCTCCACCCAACACTGCCACCCAGCCATACCAAATTAAATAAATTACCTGTGTTCTTTCCTTATATTATATTGCAGCTTTTTAAACTACAAGCAAATTAAACAAAATCAATTAATAGTATTTAGCCAATATGAATCCATGGGTGGATTTTTCTGTTCAGCTGATATTTCTCTGAGCACACTTCACTGCTCCATAAAATAGCAGACTAAAAGGAATCACAAAGTATTCTGTACATTGCTTGGAAGGCAAAGACCAAAAGATCCATCAGCTATAAGGAAACTGCTTGTGTGGGTCTGCTTCAGGAATTGGAAAAGGGCCAGGTTTAGATTATTTCCACCAATGTACTTCTGACTAGACTGTGGAAGGATCAGGGATGACTGAGTATGGAAATAATTCTCATCACCAAGGCAAAATCACAGGGCTAGGAAGAGACATATGCCAAATGCCTAGACAAGGAGGACAGAAAAAATAAAAAGGTTCTGAGAGAACAAAAGAGACAAAGAATTGCAGAGAACAATGGATGGGCATGTATACTATGAAAAGAGAAAATAAAAAAAAAAAAAGAAAAGAGAAAATGTAATAGCACAGAATATAAAACTAAGAACAAAAATAGTGAGCTAGAGAGAGAAAGAAAAGACAAAGTGATAAACAGGGGAGGTAAAGAGTGACAAAAACTCATTGATTTTCTCAGGTTATTAACCCAGAAATAAGAAGTTCCAAAGCCTGTAAGTTTTTGCCTTAGCTAATAAGGTGTTTTCTCTGACTTCTGTTGTGTGACTTCTCCCAACTAGCCTGTCTGTCTAATCAGGAGCAGGAAAATGCCTTAATTTCCAAAGGGAATTCTACACTTTCCTAGCCCCAGGCATCCAAGGTAAAACAAGATTGCCTCTAATTCCAGAAAATGTTGAAGCCTATACACTAATAGATTAAAAATTTGGCAGTTAGAAAGGAGCTTCAAGAGTTTTGTCATATAATAACTAGTCACACTACCAAAGCCAAAGTCAAAAGCCTGCATAGATCCTTAACAGGAAACAAGAAGGAAACAGCACCCTCACTGAGGGGCTGGTGTAAAGATCACACTAAGTCTTTGGGGACGGAGACAAGTTCTGGTAACCAGGGTGAGGGAGACAGGAGGCAGTCACCTTTTACTGAAGAGATAGGAGGGGCAAAATTCTTTAAACAAGAATACTGAAAGACAGGTGATGGAGCGAGATCCTTCTAGTCTCTGAAAGGAAAAAGTGAAAGAAGCTAGGAGAAGCTGCTGACAGTCTTAGACCATAGTAGGATGCCCACTGGAGTCAGTGCTCTGTGGGCTTAGAAATGCATTTCGCCCCAACACACATGAATTGGCTACTGTGTGATAAGAACCTCCAGCCTTTTATCTACTAGGGAAGTGAGGTATGCTAGCTAGAGGAAGAATGAAATTAGGAGTTCATCTCTAAGAAATTACCTGTGTTGTCTTAGTCCAAAACCATAGCCCTTAGGGATGATTAAGGATAATTCACTGTTTTAAATCACTAGACTGGGTCTGGGCCACCAACAGCCAGAGAACCTGTTGGAGATGCCACTGCTGTGCAGGCATGAGGAATCAATGCAGTATCTTTGCTTCAGATGGTCACACCTGCATGGAAGAGAAACACCTGCATAAAATCATAGAACAGTGAACTTACAGGATCCTCTTATGGCAGAGGCAGAAGTTTGATAGTTTCAAAGTTCCATACCAAGAGAAAGACCAGAGAAGACCAGCAATTGCAAGGCTCCATTGATACACAAGAGGTCTCAGATCACTTCTGGCATATCAATGACTGGACCTTTATTCTTTCTAGATTCCAGGTCCTAAAACAGGATTCTAACCCATCTTCCACTCCAGATAAGCTTCAAAATACTGATCATTTACTTAGAAAATCAGCCTAAGCCTAAGAGCCAAATTCCTCAATGCAATGAGAGCAATACATGAGCGAGGAGGCTGTTCTTTGAGATCCAAGTAGTTCCACGTGGTCAAGGAAAAATTCAAATGCTCTTTTTTTTATTAAAGAAAATTTCAGTGCTTTTTATTTCAACAGCAAACTGGATGGTGTAGGTTATTCAAACCCCACCATCCTAGTGCATCTGTCTGGGGAAATCTCTTGGAATAGATATTTTTAAGATTGGCTGGTCTTTGGGAACATCAGTGTGTGAGAGCTCATTTTAGGGACATTGGCTGGCTTGTTCTCCTATCCAAGAAAGACGTGCTTTGTTTTTAAGGCTGTTGAGAACCAATTCTGAAGGGAATTGGGAGAATGTTCATCCAGAGTATGGATGAGACTAAGGAATTTTGTCCCAGGCGAGCACTGGATTGCTGTTCTAAGACTTGAGGTGGATAATTCAAAGAAGGATCTAGGCATTCAGACCCCTTCTTCTCCTTCATATAACTATACATTTACTTTAAGTTTCCTTAGTCATTTTGATTGGGGAGACGAAGCAGGAATGAAAGAGAACTTCCTGGCGAGTGGGTTATGTAAGCCCAGACAGAGGTCTCTTGGAACTGAACTAATGAATACCCTTTCATTTCCAGAAAGAGCCTTGCTGCAAGGAAAACTGGGTGTTCAGAACTTACTGCCCTGGTTTCTGGCATGGAAGGCCACAGGAGCAGTGTACACAACATCAGTACAGTGTGTAGAGCACATAGCTTGCTATTTTAGTGCAAACACAAGGAGCCAATGTTTAACATTGGCCAGAGTACATTTTAGTCACACACTCCCTTGCTTTTACTTGGAAATTGTCCCCATCATAGCAGGATGGCTATGGGGACATTGTGGATGAGGACAACCACAGCAAACCAGGTTATTTTCTGTAGCTAGCCTTACTCCCATATATTAAAAGAAACTGTTGCCAGTGAATGGTAGCCACATTCATTTAAAAAATACTGAAAAGTCAGCTCAGAAACTCAGTATGAACAAAGCTATTGTTCCTTATTCCTTTCTTCCTTCCTTCCTTCCTTTGCTCTAATAACAAGAAACATTTTCTCCACCCTATGAAGACCAACAATTATTGGATGAGATGAGGTGAGCTGTCTGGGAAAACCAGTCTTTCTGCGTTCCATTTGGACAGAGAAGAAGCTCAGGGGGCTGTTCTGAGGACTCCTCAAGGTGGGGAAATGATCCTCTGTGTTCTGTGGACATGGTCATGGACCCCATTTTTCCTGTTAGTCATCAATACTTCCTTCTCTTTGGGAACGTCTGCGGTCCACGTGGATAAGAACCATGTGAGTACAAAGAGAAAGAGTTGTATTAGGTTGCTGGGTAGATGTCCCACTGAGATCAGGGCAGGAGCATATGGCTCCAAGATGTAACATGAACCTGGAAAAGAATTCTCAGGAGCCTAGTAGAAGGCAATATGGTTCAGTGGGAAAAGGTTCTGGAATAAGTGTCAGGAGATGTGAGTTCTAATCCCAGACTTGTCCCTAGTCAGCTGTGTGTCCTTGGGGAAATTACCTCTGTATCTCCATCGCTGGCCTAAAAATAAGAAATTTGGTGTAGATGATCTGATCTTAAGGTTCCTTCCAGCTAGACAACTCTATAATTCAATCTAGGCTAATACTAAAGTCCATAAGGACACAAAGAAGTCATGCTAATGGCTACTCTTTCCAAAACAGTGAAGAGAAAAAGAAGTTTTCTCTCAATTTACCCCTAGTTAACACTACTTATGAATTTGTTCAGCCCAGACCCCATATATACATTTTCCCCTTCTTTGTCCCTATTTCTACTTCTGTAAGGGAGAAAATTCAGGAGGTAGGAACAAGCAGAACAAGGATTGTGTGTGTGTTTGTATGTGTGTGTGTAAAAGAGAGAGATTTGGGGAAGTGGAGGCAAATTTTTGCTCAATGATATTTTCTAACTGTGCAGAAGGTAATACAATGGGACTTGAGTGGTAAAAATGGATTGGGTAAAACTGGCAATGAATGACAACAGTGAATGCGCTCAGTTACGTTTTTCTTTGTTACCTTGAAAATGGGGCCATTTAAAATGCAATTATTGAAGGCTTGAATTTTGAACTATACCAAATCCCTCTGAAGTGGGAATACACAAACATTTCCTTATAATTTATTACAAGAAAGATGGAAAAATCTAATATTATTATAGGAGATTTTTAGTTTAAAGATTATTGTAATGAAAATATGATTCAACACCAGGAAGACAAACAATCCAATTAAAACATGGGCGAAGGACCTAAACAGACACTTCTCCAAGGAGGATATACAGATGGCCCATAGACATATGAAAAGATGCTCCACATAACTAGCTACCAGAGAGATACAAATTAAAACCACAATAAGATATCACCTTACACTGGTCATAATGGCCGTCATTAATTAATCAACAAACAAGAAGTGCTGGTGAGGATGTGGAGAAAAGGGAACCCTAATGCACTATTGGTAGGAATGCATACTGTTGCAACCACCGTGGAAAACAGTATGAAATGTCCTTAAAAAACTAAACATGGAACTGCCTTTTGACCCAACAATTCTGCTGCTGGAAATATACCTGAAGAATCCTGAATACCAATTTAAAAGAACTCATGCACCCCTGTATTCATAGTGGCACTATTTACAATAGCCAAGTGCTGGAAACAGCCTTAATGCCCATCAGTACCTGTTGTATATTTACACAATGAAATACTATGCAACATAAAGAAAGAAGGAACCCCTACCTTTTGCAATTGCATGGATGCAATTGGAGAATATTATGCTAAGTGAAATAAGCCAGTCAGTGAAAGACAAATACCATGTGATCTCACCTATAAGGGGAATCTAATGAACAAAATAAACTAATGAACAAACTAAAACCACAGCTATGGAAACATGGAACAGACTGAAAATGACCAAAGGGAAGTGGTGGAGGGACATAATGATGGAAAGAAGGGGAAGGGACTAGTCAAGCAACTAGTATAAATGATCCATGGACATGGACAACAATGTGGGGATTGACTGTGAGAGTGGAGGGTGGGATGGGCGGAGGAGGGCAAAGGGGGAAACATTAGGACAACTGTAACAGAATAACAATAAAAATTGTTTAATTTAAAAAAGAGGTAGCATAGGGCCTGGACATAAGAAAATCTCAATTCCTCTTCTGGTTCTGCTTTTTCCAGCAGGTCATTTAACTGCCTCAGCCTCTGTTTCATCTTAGATTGAAAGAATTGGACTAAATGAGATCTCAAGAGAGGGTGGAATCTTTGGAGGCCTGGTCTGAAGTTTAGAAACAGACCTCTTACCACTTTCTGTGCCACTCTCCCCACCCTAGTACCATTTTTTCCCATTTAACTACAAATTGTTCTGGGAGGAGCTAAGAAAACCTTGGACTTCTAGAAAAAACTAAGGGGATAAGTAAATGGGCTTCTTAATGGTTTGTAACAAGCCTACAAATAGAGGAGCAGGGCAAAAAAAATATTTTCACAATTTGAGGTTATTCAATGACCAATTTAACCAGAAATCAGTACTACTACTGCCTAGACTTGAACCAAAAATAGTTCTTGTAGCTAAGGCCATTGGAAGCTTATCTAGGGACATCTGAGCTGCTCCTTCCACCACTGAATTCTCTCCTACACAGTGCTCATCAGCAATGCCACCAAGTTGCCATTGATACATGTCAGAGTATCATGTAGTATCTCTTAATTATGAAGTTGTTGTGTGCACATGCATATATGTGCATGGGTGCGCGTGCGCGCGCACACACACACACACACACACACACACAGCAAGCTCATTCCTGTTAAAGTGAAGGAACAACTGCAAGTCATTCAATAGCCAAATAACTACTTGGCTCTGAATGCTGTAGTTTTCCAAGTATCTGCACAATTACAAAGAAATAAGGAAATCTTCATATCTGCTAAAAGCAAACACAGAATTGGCATGCATGGCTTTCATTTAAATTTAGTTGTCTTTGCCATTATGGGCTATGATTACATACAAAAAGCAATGTTATAAACCTGTACTTCAAAGACTGAGAATTATTTCAAATGATCAGTCTTTAGCAGAGCAAAATCCTTTCTAGTGTTAAAGACAATAGAAAGGTTCCTGTGTCTTCAGTATGAAATATCAGGTTTATAGATTAAAAAAGAGTTGCTTAAAATATGCCGTAACATTTCATTTAAAATATAATTAGAATGTCTGGTCCACATTGAAATTATTAATGTAAGCACAACTGTTAAAAAGTTATCAAAAACTGATTCTATTGAATTGGCCTCTGCTATTTATTTTGTTTTCTCCTGGAGGTTTCTATTTGGCAGTGATAGCATGATTTCTAAACTATATTATTCTGCATTTTTTTTCGTACATTTTCTGCATGTGATTTTTAGACAAAAGAGAAATCACCAGTTTATAAAAAAGGAGCCTGAAGAGTTTCTCCTGAAATACAGACATGAGCTTTTATAAAAAGGATATTGGTTCCTTGCTATAAAAAGTGACCGAAAGGTGTCAGACCTGAAAACAAATTCTCACAGTTTTTTCAGTGTTGGCTGTTTACAAGGCATTCAATAGAACAGAGATAGATGGATACCATACAGTTTGTGTAATGACTTGCTATGTTAGACAGCTTTCTAGAGGAATCATATATATGAAGTCCCTCTCCCCCAACTCCTATTAATTCTAAATTGCCCCAGTGGAAGAGTTGACAAAATAATCACTGTGCTTGATAAACTTTACTGAGATGTCTACAGTGTTTCCCAATTCTGCCTATTCTTTTTAAGCCATTTCTGTATCAGGGTCCTAAGCATCTGGTATCAGAATTATAATTTGCTGGTATTTCTCCCTATTAACAGCCAGAATTAATATTAGACAACAAATTGGGGGTTCAATGAGGAGTGAAGAACAAGACTAGGGAGCTGCTTTGCCATCCTCCCAGGATCTTATAGCATTCTTTAGATCAAAAGACAAGGAGTACTTTTGTTTGTCACTTTTGGATTTTCCAATGATTTTTTTCCCACATATACACATTTTAAGTGCTATGTATGTAAACAACCCTCTACAAAAGGAAGACTGTCATGTATAAGCAAAGCAAGATGGGGAAAAATAATGCAGGTGCCTAAGTATTCAATAGAAAGGTCATGGGCTAGCACATTCTGCATCTCTGGAAAGTTACCCCAAAGGATGGTTATCAATCTATCTCTTATAATTGGTAACTGTAGATCAGTGGCCCAGAGGAGAAATCACAGGAAAATAAACCCAATGTATCACAGCGTATTTTTAAAAATAACAACAACAACAACAAAAATAAAAACTTGAAAGCACCATTAGCCCTCTTGGACATGTGAGTAGAAGTACGCTATTGTAACAGTAAGCTTGGATTTGTTCTCTGGACTCTGAACATGCTCTCCTCCTTCACATGGAGTCACCAAGTGAGTCTGAGTCATCCAATGACAGAGGCAGGTACAGGTCCTATAAGAAGATAAGAGAAAAAGTTAATTCTCCTTTTCTTAACAAATTGGGTTCTGCAATGGGAAAGATTATATGACTGCTTTTTTAAATTAATATTTTATCTAATGTTATTTTGAAATAATTAGAGATTCATAGAAAGCTGAAGTACAGGGAAGTGTCGTTGTACCACTGTATTCTTCACTCAATTTCTCTGATGGTTACATCTTGCAGTTTTCCATTTACATGTGTGTGTGTGCCTATGCAATTTTATCACATGTGTATATTTGTGTGACCATCACCACAGTGGAGGTACAGAACTATATCTTCACCAACAGGCTCCCTTGTGCTATACCTTTATAGTAAAATTCATTCCTTTCCTATCCCAAAGCCCTGGTAACAAATAATCTCTTTCCCATTTCTAATATTTTGACATTTCAAAATGTTATATAAATGGACAATACAGTATGTAACCATTGAAGGAATTGTGGAATGATTTCAGTTTTGAGCTATTACAAATAAAGCTGCTATAAACATTCATGTACATATTTTTGTGTGAATATATGTTTTCATTTCTCTGGGATAAAGTCGAGGGTACAATTGCTGAATAGTATGGTATTGCATGTTTAGTTTTATAAAGACTGCAATATTGTTTCCCAGAATGCTTTTACCATTTACATTTTTACCAGAAAAGTATTAGTGATCCAGTTTATCCATATCTTCACCAGTATTTGGTATCTTCACAACTTTCTACTTTATATTGATATCTCATTGTGGTTTTAATTTCCCTGATGGTTAATGTTGTTGAATATTTTTTCATGTACATAGTTGAAGTCTGTAATTCCTTCTTAGTGAAATGTTGCTTTGTGTCTTTTATTCTTTTCTTAAGTATATTTTATTATGTTGTTAACAGTAGTTCCAATTTTTTCCCCTTTGCTCCCCTCCGCTCAGTACCCCACTACCCTCCAGCAACCCCACCCCCGTTAGTTCATGTCCATGGGTCGTGCACATAAGTTCTTTGGCTTCACCCTTTCCTGTATTATTATTAATTTCCCGCTGTCTATTTTGTACCAACCGATCATGCTTCTTAATCCCTGCACCGTATTCCCATTTCTTTCCCTCCACCATCCCACATGATAACCCTCCAAATGATCCCCATACCTATGATTCTGTTCCTATTCTGGTTTGCTTAGTTGGATTTTCTTTTTGTTTTTCAGATTCAGTTGTTCATAATTGTGTTTGTTGTCATTTTAGTGTTCACGGTTTTGATCTTTTTCTTAAGTAAGTCCCTTTGACATTTCATATAATAATGGCTTGGTGATGATGAGCTCCTTTAGCTTTACCTTGTCTGGGAAGCACTTCATCTGCCCTTCCATTCTAAATGATAGCCTTGCTGGATAGAGTAATCCTGGTTGCAAGTTGCCTTTCATCACATTGAATACTGCTTGCTAGTCTCTTCCTGCCTACAAAGCGTCCTCTGAGAAATCAGCTGATAGTCCTATAAGCACCCCCCTGTAGGCAACTCTCTGCCTCTCTCTTGCTGCCCCCAGGACTTTCTCTTTATCTCTCACCTTTGGCATCTCAATCATGATGCATCCTGGTGTAGTCCCCTCTGGGTCCAGCTCGCCCAGAACCCTCTGTGCTTCCCATACCTGTATGTCCATCTCCTTTGCAAAATTTGGGAAGTTTTTCTCATTTTTTTTCAATACTTGTTTCCTCATTTGGCACTGGTTGACTGTTTTTTCCTTTCTTGTGTTCCAAATCATTGATTTGAACCCCAGTGTCCTTCCCTTCACCATTGGCTTTGTGTGGATTTTCCTTTGTTTCACTTAGCATAGCCTTCAGTTCTTCTCTTATGCATTTGTCATACTCAAGCATATCTGTCAAGCCTGTGAACATCTTGATCACCAGTGTTTTGAATTCTGCATCTGTTAGGTTGTCTGTCTCCTCATCGGTTAGGTTGGCTATCTCTTTGTCGCTTAGTTCTCCCACTGGAACCTTCATCCGTTCCCCCTTTTGGGCCATACTTCTTTGTCTCCTCATTCTGACAGGCTCCTGTGTTTTTTTGCCTCTGCATCCCAGGTAGAGCTGTCGCTCCTGTTACATTGTAAGGGGCGGAGCCTAAAGGATTTGTCAGTACAGGGTGACCTGTTTCACCACGTTGTGGTGCTGTATGTGGGGGAGGGGTCCGAGAGGGAACAATGCCAGCTGTCTAGCACTTGCCCCTTTTCCAGGCACCTCTCCCACTTCTGCACCGGACTTGTGCCCCTCTAGCTGCTGCCCTGGCCATTGTTTCAAGAGTGGGTGGGCCTGCAGACATTCTAGGACCATGGGGGCCCTTTAAACAAGCAGACTCTGCTGAGAGACTGGCAGTTTCTGCCTCCACCCCAACCCTCACTGGTCTGCACAGCCAGAAGCAAGGAGGCTTGGTTTTCCTTGGTTCTGGGAGCTACTAGGTCTGGTGAGGAGTTGGGATCACTCCCCAGGTGTCCCTCCTGACTTTAAAACATGTGACTGGGACTTCCGGCCAAGATGGAGGCGTAGACAGACACGCTGCGTCTCCCTCCACAACTAAGAAGGACTACAACTACCTCAAAACTAGAAACAACCAGAAGTTCCAGGAAATCAAACTGCATGGAAGTTCAGCAAACAAAGATATAAAGAAGAAATACTCATCCAGACAGGAGCGACAGTTCTCCCTGGGACATGGAGGCAAACATACACAGGAGACTCCTGGCCAAGATGGAGGCCTAGACGGACATGCTCCATCTCCCTCCACAACTAAGAAGGAATACAACTACCACAAAAGCAGAAATAACTGGAAGTCCAACGTATGAAGTTATAAAGAAGTGGTGCTTGTCCAGACGGGTAGGAGGGGTGAAGCTGGGGCAGAGAGTTCAAGCTGTGCTGGCAGCAGCAACCTCGGTGGGACAGCGGTAAGCACAGACACCCGTATTTAAGGGGAGGCGAGAAGTGCCTGGGGAACACCCTCAGCTGTAGACCAGACCCATCAGCTTGTGATTCCAATGCCAGGGAAGGCAGACCCCCATTGCGTTGGACTGTGAGGCCCAGAGTGGGTGGGGATGGAGGAGGAGGCTCCCTGTCTCTCAGCGGAGAGTGAATGGCAGGAATCCATCTTGGACCCCCGCCCCCACAGAAAACACCACAATGTGGTGAGAAGGGTGGCCCGGTTGTGATGAGTGCACGGGGCTCTGCCCCTATAGTGCAGGAGGTATGACAGTCCCACCCAGGAAGCAAAGGTAAACACAAAACTGTCAGGATGGCAGAGATTATGATAGAGATTCCGGTGACACAGCTGACCAGACAGCAGATATCTAATCTAAAGAAGCAGCAGATAGGAAATCTTTCTGAGGCTCAGTTCAGAGCTTTGGTTATATGAATGCTTACAGACCTAACAGCAGATCTTAAACAAGACGGGGAAGGAATGAAGGCTAGTCCTGCTGAAGTGAACAAAAACACATACGAAACTAAAGGTGAGGGAAAGAAAACCAGGGATCAAATCAACAAATTGGAACATAGGGAAGGAACAAACAGTCAACCAGGGCAGAAAGAGGAAATGAGACATGAGGAAAATGAGGAGAGGCTCAGAAATCTATGGGACAGCTATAAGCAGGCCAACATCCAAATCATAGGGTTGCCAGAAGGTGAAGAAGAAGAACTAGAAATGGAAAAATTATGTGGAAAAAATAATGAAGCAGAACTTCCCTAACTTGGGGAAGGAGCTAGACTTATAAGTCCAGGAAGCACAGAGAGTTCTAAAAAAACTGGACCCAGGGAGAACCACACCAAGACACATTATAATCAAAATGTCAAAAATTAAGGATAAAGAGAGAATCTTAAAAGCAGCAAGAGAGAAGAAGAGAATTACATACAAAGGGGTCCCAATAAGACTATCAGCTGATTTCTCAAAAGAAACTCTGCAGGCAAGAAGGGACTGGCAAGAAATATTCAAAGTAACGCAAAGCAAAAACCTACAACCACGATGACTCTATCCAGCGAAGCTGTCACTCAGAATAGAAGGGCAGAGAAAGTGCTTCCAGGACAAAGTAAAACGAAAGGAGTTCATCAGATCCAAACCACTGTTATATGAGATGTTAAAAGGACTTGCTTAGGAGAAAGAGGATCAAAACTACGAACATTAAAATGAAAACTGTATCACAACAACCAACAACAGAAGCTAGGGAACTGAAACAAAGGCAGACTAAGTAGGCAACGAGAGTGGGAAAAGAATTATAGGTATGGGGAACATTATGGGGGGAGGTCAGCGGGGAGGGGGAAGGGGGAAAGGGAGGGAGATGGTACAGGATTTAAGAAGCACAGTAGGAGGGAGTGGGGTAGACAGGAAGATGTTGAGAAGAACTATATGCACAACCAATGGGCATGGACTAAGGGGGGGACAACTGGAGGGCGGGGGCAGGGGTCACTGGATGGAGAACAAAGGGAAAAGAAACTGGGACAACTGTAACAGCATAATCAATAAAGCATACTCAAAAAAAAAACAAAAACAAAAACAAAAAACGTGTGACTGTGCTTTCTGCCGTCCTGCCGCTGCTGGCACTGCTGCCACCACCACACCACATCCTGTCCACCCCAGCTCCGCCCCTCCTACCTGTCTGGATGAGTATTTCTTCTTTATATCTTTGTTTGCTGGACTTCCATGCAGTTTGATTTTCTGGAACTTCTGGTTGTTTCCAGTTTTGAGGTAGCTGTATTCCTTCTTAGTTGTGGAGAGAGATGCAGCGTGTCTGCCTAAGCCTCCATCTTGGTCAGAAGTCTCCAAATAAATATTTTATTCCTTTATTAATTGGAGTCTTTCTTACTGTTGAGTTTTAGCAGTTATTTTCATATTCTATACATATCTTTGGTAAGATATGTGGCTTGCAAATATTGTGTCCCAGTATATAGTTTGTCTTTTCAAACCCTTGGCATAGATTCTAACAGAGCAAAAGTTTTAAATTTTGATGAGTTCCAATATATCAATTTTTTTCTTTTAAGATGTGCTTTTGTTGTCAAGTGTTAGAATTCTTTGCCTAGCGAAACATCAGAAGATGTTCTCCTATATTTTCTTTCTGAATGTTTTACATTTACATCTAAAATCTATTTTTGTTTTATTTTTTGCATAAGATGTGAAGTTTAAGTTGAGTTTTTTTTTTGTTGTTGTTGTTTGTTTGTTTGCTTTGCCTATGGATATACAATTGCTCTAGCACCAAATATTGAAAAAGCTCCCTTTTCTTCATTGACTGACTTTTGCACCTTTGTCAAAAATCTGTTATGATTAATATGTGAACTTGTTTCAAGCTCCAGGAAAACTGACTGTACAAATGCCTAACTCAGAAAATGTACCCCATCTACCTACTTCCATCTTATTTCCTGATGCTTCCTTTTCCAACAGTTAGGATTCATAGGTCTAATACTGTTACAAGCCTTGTCTATTGCCTTGAGGAGATGAGGCGATAAAATGGCATTCGTTTTTCCCATTGTCCCCAGAGCTCTATTTGGAGATCCTTGTGATTTCTCTTGGACTTACTTGACCCGTTGTAAAAATTAATGACTTTCAAATCTCTCTCTTTCCCTCAATCTCTCTCTCTTCTCTTTTTAAATATTCTATTCACATGAAATTTGTTTGGATGCCCAATACATCAAAAATAAAGTGTAGTTGTTCTAATGGAACCAGACATGGGGGTGGAAGAATTTCATCCACTGCCAAATGAAGCACAATTTGAAAGCCACTGTTTTCATTTCTATTATCAGCAAAATACTAAAGGGAACTAGAAAATTTAGTGACAGTTCTATGGGTATTTAAGAGACAGATTTACTTTGCTGAAATGGAGACATAAAACTTCAGTAGAGGACTGCCCAAGAAAATTGGAGAATACCGCTTCTCTTTGAGGTAGAAGAAAAAGTGAAGATGAGGAAGAGGGACAAGAATGGGAAGGAGAAGGACTTATTTATCTAACATTGAGAATGCTTTTTGATTGGAAAAACGGGGCAAAAAAAATTTTAGGCAGCTTAGATTGGAAAGAAGAGTAAAGTATATTCAGAAAAATTAAGTTTTAATTCTGGTTAATTAGTACCATGACAATGAACAAGTCTTTTGAGTCTTGGTTTCTTCATCAAGAAAATGCAGACATTGGAATAGACAATATGTAATGTCTCTTCCAGTTCTCAGATTATTATTTGAAACTCTCAAAAAATATTAAATCATTAAAAAATACAACAGGCAACTACAGAGAGTTGATTCACCTCTCAACAACCCACCATTCCTTCGCTGTAAATCAAGGGTTTGAAAACACTTTCTGTAAATGGCTAGATAGTATATATTTTAGGCTCCCTTTGCCAGTCAGATATGATTTCTGCCACAGTCTTGTTTGTGTTTTATTTCACTTACAACCCTTTAAAGATGTAAGAAACATTTTTTTTTTTTTACATCAGAGATTCATCTAAAAACAACTAGGCCAAAGACAGAGTTTGACAACCTTGTTTTGTTTTAAACTACTAAGCAAGATTTCTTAGAAAACTGATAAACAGGGATGAATTACAAGGCTGAAGAAGCTACAGAAGTGTAATAAAAAGTTGTGAAGTAGAATCGAGGCAAAATGACATATAATTGATTTGCATCTCTGAAGAGATTTAATTCTTCATTACTTGAGTAAAGAGAAATTGAAAATAGTCAAAAGTATCTTTGAGCTTTAGACTTCCATAAAGGTAGAGAAAGACTCACTTATAATCTACTTTTCCATAAATGTAGTAACATTGTGAAAATGGTCAAAATCAGCTCTTTCAGAACTCTAGAAATTAACCAGAGGCTTGCAACAAAATAACCAAAATGCTTATTCAAGAAATATGGATAAATCTCAGTTAAGAATACCAAGATGTATAGTGCTTTAATTCATCTTATTTCTGTTTTCCCTCTCTCCAAATCCAGGGTAGCTTTTAAAACTAATAGCCTCACCAATACAGTATCTGAAAAAACAGCACTCTAGCAGTCACTAGATATTTCAGAATAGGTTTGGAGCTCCCCAATAGGTCCCATACCCTGAGAATTGTCACTTTTTTTGTCCTGTCTGGAAACTCCTACTTGTAGGGCTCTTTATTTGACCTTACTCAGAGCACACTCCCTTTGAATTACCTTTTCAGGGAGCATTAATCAGCTGCAATTGTTTAAAATCACAGCTGCCTGAGGTAGGGAAACATTTGGGGCAAATGAAGCCGCTTAAAGCCTTAAAAGGAAAAGCTGGAGAATCAATGTCCATAGGGGACTTTGAAAGGCTGCAACATATTCCCACTAATCTCTAAAGCCAGGAACATGTTCAGGAAAGTGTGTATTCTCAGACAAAGACCTGAAAATCCCCTAATATGTCACCTCCAGTTAGCCTTGAGGCCCTGTGCAAGCAGCAACTGAAGGCTAAGATTAAGTTGTAAACTGCCTGACATCATTGAAATCATGCCCCAGCACACACATAGAGCCCTCAGCAAAGTCTGGGAGACTTACTGGATCAAGACATTCAAGGAAATCTTGCAAAACTATCCTTCAAGTATATCTTTTGGTTAAGGATAAATCAAGGCAATTCCCAGATAAATAAAGACAGATTATTTGTTACTAACAAACATGTCCTACAAGAAATACTAAAGAGAATCCTTCAGGGAGAAATGAAAGGACAACAGACAGTAATTCAAATCCACGTAAGCAATAAAGAACATTGGTAAAAATTTATTTTTTGTACTCTTCTTCTGTTATTCAATTCAAAAGACAACTGCATTAAATAGTAATTGCAAAAATGTGTTGGTGGATTTATTGTATAAAGTGATGTAATTTGTATGACAATAAGAGCACAAAGGGTGGAGGAAAGAAACAGTGCTATAACAAAATTTATATATACAACAGAAATTAAGTTGATATTAAGATGTTGATTATAATCTCCAGGGAAAACGCTAAGAAAATACTTCAAAATAAAATTAGTAAAAATACAACAAAGGAATTAAAATAATACACTGGAAATACATTTATTTAACACAAAAAGAGCAGAAATCAAGGAATAAAGGAACAAAAATGATATAAAACAAATACAAAATGGGATATGCAATTCCCACCTTTCTAGTAATTGCATTAAATATAAATAAATTAAACACTTCAATGAAAAGGTGGAGATTGGTATAATAGATTAAAGAAAAAAAACATGATCCTGTCCTATGGTTTGAAAAAGACAGAATTTAGATTCAAAGATAAAATAGGTTGAAAGTAAAAAGATGGAAGAAGACTTATCATGTATTAGTAACCAAAATGGAGGTACAGAGTGACTATATTAATATAAAAAATAGAATTTACACTGTACTGTGTGTTCACCACCCCAAATCAAGTCTCCTTCTATCACCATTTATTCCCCCCTATACTCTTCTCCAACTCCTCAGACCCTCCCTCTCCCTGTCAATAACCACACTGTTGTGTGCATCAATGTTTCTTTTATCTTTTTTCTGTTTTGCTCAATCCCTCCATCCTCTCCCAACCCAGCTCCCCACCCCCATAGCTGTCAGCCTGCTGTCTATGATTCTGTCTCTATTTTGCCTGTTAGTTTATTTTGTTAATTAGATTCCACATATGAATGAAATGGTATTTGTCTTTCCCTGATTGGCTTATTTTACTTAGTATAATATTCTACAGGTTCATCCACACTGTTGCAATGGGTAAGATTCCTTCTTTTTTTGTGGCTGAATAGTATTTTATTGTGTAAAGGTAGCATAGCTTTTTTTTATCCACTCATCTGTTGATGGACACTTGGGCTGCTTTCAAATCTTCGCTTTTGTAAATAATGTTACAATGACCCCAATAAATTCAATAAAAAGGAAAAGCAAACAGATAAAAAATAACATTTTCCCCCCCAAATAAAAAAATAGACTTCAAGTCAAAAAATTGTTACTAGAGACAAAGAAGGACACTTTATGATGATAAAAGGGTCAATACATCCAAAAACATAATTGTAAATATATATGCACCTAAACAACAGAGGATCCAAATACATGAAACAAAAAACGACTGAATTGGAAGGAGAAATAAATAATTCACCTATAATAGTTGAAGGCTTAAATACCCTAGACCTTTAGTAATGGATAGAATAACTAGGCAGAAGATCAATAAGGAAAAAGAAGATTTGAATAACACTACAAACAATTACACATTTCTAGAGTACTCCATCCAACAACAACAGTATAATACACATTCTTCTCAAACATTCTGCAGGATACATCATACATTACATCATAAAACAAATCTCAATAAATCTAAAAGTATTAAAATCATACAAAATATGTCCTTTAACTTCAGTGGAACTAAGTGAAAAAGCAATAACAAAGATATTTTGGAAATTCACAAATGTGAAAGTTAAACAACACACTGCTAAATAGCCAATGTTAAAGGAGAAATCATAAGCAAAACTAGAAAATACTCCTGTGATAAATAAAAATGAAATAAATACTATAGCAAAAGTTATGGGATATAGCTAAACAGTGCTCAGAAGGAAATTTATATGAAATGTTCAGTATATTCTAACTCATAGAAAACAGAGAGTAGGGCTTTCCCGGAGCGCGGTGTGGCAGACCTGAGGTGGGCTCTTGGCTGCCTTGCATTGCGCCCTGCTGGCCACCTCGCGCACACCACTGCTGCAAGGAATAGGAATCCCTGACCCATCACATTAGACCAGTTGTGGACGCAGAAAAAGAAGACGACACAAGAAGGCCGAACTGAGTAAAAACATTCCGTCTTTTTTTTTTCTTTTTCCCTTTATCCTTTTTCTTTTCTTCCTGAAAGAGGAGGGGAGGAGGGAGGAGGGAAGGAAGGAGGAAAAAACAAACTATATTTCTAATCTGTTTTATATATTCTTTCCTTCTTATCCCTCTTCTTCAATTGTTGTTTATTTGTTTGTGGGCCTAGTTCAGCCTCCCTTTCACTCTAAATAAATAGAATATAACTACTATATAAATCCAATACTATATAACTCCATTTTCCTACTATATTCTGCACTCTTCCCCCTTTTTTTTCTTCTATAGTTATTAACATACAACGTAAATATTACCTACTGTCTTGCACAGTCTCAGCTATTAATAACCTATTATACCCTCTCTCAAAAATCATATTTTTCCTTCACTAAAACAACTCTTATCTATTCTTCCTATAGTGTAAAAGCTCTAATTTCTCTACATTTATATTAATACTGGCTCGTTGGCTGACGATAGCAGGATAGAGGGTGGGGGATATTTTTGAGGGTGCGGGTCTCCTGCTGGGGCTGTGTGTTTATGTTTTTAACAGCATCTCCACAAAAGAATTCGAGATAAAGTGGATAGAGTGACTCTCAATCAACAAGCCAGAAGGAAGATTCTAACAAAAAAATCTGAAATATAACCAGATAGCATAAACAAACGATATAAAAGGTACCCCAAGAACATCAGGCTCAGGAGATCAAAGAGACTGCACCACTGAAACCCCCAGATCTACCATAAAGAATCTCATACCACAAAGGTGGGAAGGCAAAGCAGACAAATCCAAATAACAAAAACAAACAAGAAGAATCCAACATGGTGAAACGCAGAAACAACCTCTCAATGAGAAGAAAACAGGAATCCACAGAAAGAGAGGTAGATGGAATAGACATAGCCCAAATGTCAGACATGGAATTCAAAACTATAGTGGTGAAGAAGCTCAATATGCTCAAAAACCTCAAAAACAACTATGACAACCTCCAAGGAAGTTACCAACAGCTCCAAGAAAATTACAGGGAACTTGAAGAGAACTACACCAGCATAAAAAAAGGCATAGACACTATCAACAAGAACCAGGAAGAAATGAAGAATGCAATCTCTGAACTGAAAAACACAGTAGAATCAGTCAAAAGCAGACTAAACGAAGCAGAGGATCGGATCAGTGAGTTAGAGGATAATGTAGGTAATAATTCTCAAATGATACAGCAAAATGAAAAAAGATTGAAAAAATATGAACAAGATGTAAGGGAATTACAGGATAGCATTAAAAAAATAATATCAGGATCATAGGAATAAGAGAGGGAGAAGAAAAGGAGCATGGAATTGAAAAACTGATAAGAGAAATAGTGACAGAAAATTTTCCCAACCTGATGAGAGAAAAAGTTATGCAAGTCCAAGAAGCACTGAGAGTTCCAATAAAGAGGAACCCCCAAAAACCCACCCTAAGGCACCTCATAATTAAAATGGCAACATTCCAAGACAAAGAGAGAATCCTAAAAGCAGCAAGAGAAAAAGAGCAAATAACATACAAGGGAGCTCCAATAAGGCTATCGACCGATTTCTCAACAGAAACATTACAAGCCAGAAGGGAATGGTCAAAAATATTTCAAGCAATGAAAAACAAAGGCCTACAACCAAGAATACTCTACCCAGCAAGGCTCTCATTCAAAATAGAAGGTGAAATAAGGAGTTTCTCAGACAAAGGAAGACTAAAAGAATACATCTCCACCAAACCAGCATTGCAAGAGATGCTAAAGGGAATATTCTAAGAAAAAGGAAGAGAAAAAACAAAAAAAGAGTAGAGGAACAGAGATACAAAAGGGAAATGAATAAATACATGTCAATAAAACCTTAAATGTAAATGGATTAAATGCTCCCATTAAAAGACATAGGGTAACGGAATGGATAAGAAAATAGAACCCACATATTTGCTGTCTACAAGAAACACACCTCAAAACAAAAGATTTACATAGACTGAAAGTAAAGGGATATAAAAAAATATTCCAAGCAAATGGACCTGAAAAAAAAAGCTGGGGTACAGTCTTCATATCAGACAAAACAGATTTCAAAGCAAAGGTAATAAAAAAATACAAAGAAGGACATTTCATAATACTTAAAAGAATAATCCATCAAGAAGATATAACACTGATAAACATATATGCACCCAACATAGGAGCACCCAAATACATAAAGAAAATACTAGAAGACCACAAGAAGGATATTAACAACAACACACTCATAGTAGGGGACTTCAACACTCCATTATCAACAATAGACAGATCATCCAAGCAAAGAAACACCAAAGATATACAGGCATTGAACAACACACTAAACCACATGGACTTAACTGATATATATAGAACTTTTCACCCCCAAAAAGCAAAATATACATCCTTTTCAAAGGCACGTGGGACATTTTCAAAGATAGACCACATAATAGGACACAAAACAAGTCTCGACAAATTCAAGAAAATTGAAATCATATCAAGTATCTTTTCAGACCACAATCCCTTGAAAGTAAAAATCAACCTCAGAGAAAAAAATAAAAGACACTCAAACTCATGGAGAATAAATAAAACGCTATTAAATAACGAATGGGTTAACAATGACATCAAAGAGGAAATCAAGAAATTTCTAGAAACTAATGACAATGAACACACAACAGCCCAAAACCTATGGGACACAGCAAAAGCAGTCCTAAGAGGGAAGTTCATAGCAATACAGGCATATCTGAAAAGACTAGAAGAATCTCAAATAAAAAACCTAACCATAAAGCTACAAGAACTAGAACAGCAACAACAAACAAAGCCTAGGGCAAAAACAATAAAAGAAATCATCAAGATCAAAGCAGAATTAAACGACATAGAAACTAAACGAACAATCCAAAAAATCAACAAAACTAGGAGCTGGTTCTTTGTAAAAATAAACAAAATTGACAAGCCTCTAGCCAGGCTCATTAAGAAAAAAAGAGAGAAGACCCAAATAAACAAAATCAGAAATGAAAGAGGAGAAATCACGACTGATACCTCAGAAATACAAACAATTATAAGAAATTACTACAAACAACTCTATGGCAAGAAATTTGACAACCTAGTAGAAATGGACAGATTTCTAGAAACATATAACCTTCCAAAACTGAATCAAGAAGAAGTAGAAAGTCTCAACAGACCAATAACAAAGAAGGAAATTGAAACAGTAATCCAAAATCTCCCTGCACACAAAAGCCCTGGACCGGATGGCTTCACAGCTGAATTTTACAAAACATTTAGGGAAGAACTAACTCCTACCCTCCTCAAATTATTCAAAAAAATCCAAGAAGAGGGAAAAGTCCCAAACTCTTTCTATGAAGCCAGTATTACCCTCATCCCAAAACCAGGTCAAGACACAGCAAAGAAAGAAAACTACAGGCCAATATCACTGATGAACATAGATGCTAAAATCCTCAAGAAAATTTTGGCACACAGGATCCAACAATACATCAAAAAGATCATACACCATGATCAAGTGGGATTCATCCCAGGGATGCAAGGATGGTTTAATATTCACAAATCAATAAATATAATACAACACCTAAACAAAATGAAAGACAAAAATCACATGATCATATCTATAGATGCAGAAAAAGCATTTGATAAAGTACAACACCCATTTATGTTGAAAACACTCAGCAAAATGGGAATAGAGGGAGCATACCTTAACATCATTAAGGCTATATATGAGAAGCCTGAAGCCAACATCATACTCAATGGACAAAAACTGAAAGCATTCCCCCTGAAATCAGGAACTAGACAAGGCTGTCCACTCTCCCCACTTCTATTCAACATAGTGTTGGAAGTCCTAGCCACAACAATCAGACAAGACAAAGAAATAAAAGGCATCCAAATTGGGAAAGAAGAAGTAAAACTGTCACTATTTGCAGACGACATGATAGTATACCTAGAAAACCCTATAAACTGCACTAAAAGACTACTCAATATAATAAGTGAATTTGGCAAAATAACAGGGTACAAAATAAATATACAGAAGTCTAAGGCATTTCTGTACACCAACAATAAAATATCAGAGACAGAGGCAAAAAAGAAAATACCATTTACTATCGCAACAAGAAAAATAAAGTACCTAGGAATAAACTTAACCAAAGAGATAAAAGACCTGTACACTGAAAATTATGCAACATTGAAGAAAGAAATTAAGGAAGATACAAATAAATTGAGGCAAATACCATGTTCTTGGATGGGAAGAATCAACATCATCAAAATGGCCATACTACCCAAAGCAATTTACAAATTCAATGCAATCCCTATTAAAATACCAATGACATATTTCACTGACCTAGAACAAATCCTCCAAAAATTCATGTGGAACCAAAAAAGACCCTGAAGAGCAAAAGCAATCTTGAAACAGAAGAACACAGCAGGAGGAATCATGATACCAGACAGCAAACAATACTACAAAGCCACTGTGATCAAAACAGTCTGGTACTGGCATAAGAACAGACATATAGATCAGTGGAACAGAATTGAAAGCCCAGAAATAAACCCAGGCCTCTATGGTCAACTAATCTTTGATAAAGGAGGAAGGAACATAAAATGGAGTAAGAAGAGCGTCTCTGACAAATGGTGCTGGGAGAACTGGACAGGGACGTTCAAAAAAATGAAACTAGACCACCAACTTACACCACACACGAGAATAAACTCAAGATGGATTAAAGACTTAAATGTAAGCCGTGATACCATAAAAGTCCTAGAGGAAAACATAGGCAGGAAAATTTCAGATATCACTCGTAACAATATCTTCACGGATACATCTCCTAAGTCAAGAGAAATAAAGGAAAAAATAAACAAATGGGACTACATCAAACTAAAAAGTTTCTGCTCAGCAAAAGAAAACATCAGCAAAATGAAAAGGAATCCAACCATATGGGAAAACATATTTGCCAATGATATCACAGACAGGGGACTGATCTCCAAAATATACAAAGAGCTTTTACAACTCAACATCAAGAAAACAAACAACCCAATTAAAAAATGGGCAAAGGACCTGAACAAACACTTCTCCGAAGAGGACATACAGAAGGTCCATAGTCACATGAAATAATGCTCAACATCATTGGCCGTCAGAGAGATGCAAGTAAAAACCACAATGAGATACCACCTTACACCTGTCAGAATGGCCATCATCAACAAATCAACAAACAACAAATGCTGGCGAGGATGTGGAGAAACAGGAACCCTACTCCACTGTTGGTGGGAATGCAGACTGGTGCAGCCACTATGGAAAACAGTATGGAATTACCTCAAAAAAGCTAAAAATGGAACAGCCATTTGAACCAGTGATTCCACTGCTAGAATTATACCCAAAAAATCCTAAAACCCTAATTCAAAAAAACCTATGCAGCCCTGTTTACAATAGCTAAGTGCTGCAAACAGCCTAAGTGCCCATCTGTAGATGAGTGGATCAAAAAACAGTGGTACATCTACACAATGGAATACTATGTAGCAGAAAGAAAGAAGGAACTCCTGCCATTTGCGACAACATGGATAGAACTAGAGAAAATTATGCTTAGTGAAATAAGCCAGGCAAAGAAAGCAAAATACCATATGATATCACCTAATACACGAAACTAAAGAGCAACACAAACAAACGAACTAAATAGGACAAAGAATAAAATAGTAGTCAGTAGAGGGGTGTGGGGAGGGAGAGAAGGGGGATAAGTAAGGGAAGGGTCTAGTCAAGGAATGTGTATGAATGACTCATGGACATGGACAACGGGGAGGGATATAATTGTGGGAGAAGGGATGGGCTGGGAGGGGGGAGCAATGGGCGAAATTGGGACAACTGTAATTGAATGAACAAAAAATAAAATTAAAAAAAAAGTACAGATGTAGCTCTTTGAACTGAAGATATTAGATGTTATCTTGTTTCTCATGTATGTCTTTCAAATTGTTTCTGTTGCCCTTACTCGTTAACTCAGAAAAACTGTGTTCCGAAAGAGGCAGCAACAGTTTTCAACTACATAGAAGAAATGATCATTGAACATTCTAACCAACATATACATGTTATCAAACGATTTCAACAGATGGAATTATGCCCTTGCTGTGCCGTTGTTGTGCTGCTTCATTGTATGGTTCAGTGAACTTTTGAGTTTAAAAAAAGAAAACAGAGAGTAGTAGATTAGTGGCTGCCAGGGTGCTGGTGGAGGGGAAAAGGGCTCTGAGTACTAATAGGTGATGAATATATTCCTGCCCAACTGTATGACTATACTAAGAACCACTGAACTGTACAGTTTAAAAAGGTGTATATTATAGTACATGAATTATATCTTAAGAAGCTCTTATTTTAAAAAACAGTACCTTTGTTAAATAGGACAAGGAGCAAAATAGCAGGCAATAGGGGGGAGTGGGGAGGGAGAGAATGGGGATAAGTAAGGAAAGGGTTTAGTCAAGGAGCCTGTATAAATGACTTATGGACATGGACAACGGGGATGGATATGATTGCGGAGAAGGGGTGGGTTGGTGGGGGGAACAATGGGGGAAAAATGGGACAACTGTAATTGAAAAACCAAAAAATAAAAGAAAAAATAATAATAATAAAAATAAAAAACAGTACCTTTGAAAATCTCTTGCATTGACAATTAGATACTATTTATGTGATTCCTGAGTATGAAAACCTATACAGTAATATTAAATGTATAATGCGTATAGTAATATTCAGTTTGTAATGATAAGACAGTTTTGTAAGTTTTTTCTATGACTACATTGTGACTATTGGTGAATTCCATAAGTTAAACTTACACAGAATACAAGTCCACTGTAGTAGCATGAGCTCAGGATTAAGAGTCAGAAGATCTAGGTTCTATGCCTAGCTTTGCCATTTAACTTCCCCCTTTCATTGCCTTTGTACCTATATCTGAAAATAGTGACATATGTGGACTTGTGGACTATAAAAATTTTAGGGTTTCTTCTAGTTCTAAAGTTCTGTAAAATATAATTCAGATCATTTCATTTTTGTTTATTTTAGTTATACTAAAGCAAGGGAAATGAAACAGACACTGCCAACTTAGTGAGCTCCCTGAAGATTTTTCAAGCAGTACGAAAGGGCCTTTTCATTATGGAGACCACTTTAAGTCCAACTACTCTGAACTACTGGGCTTCGGAATTCACCCCTGCTCTTAATTGTTTCATGGAACAGACCCTTCAGTGTGGTTAGTTGGTGGAAATAATTATCTGAGAAGACAGTTCCAGATTCTTATCTCAGAGGACAAGAGGACAGGCTTCAGGGCAGAATCAGGAGTAGACTCCCCTAGCAGCTACTGTGATTTGGAATGGGTATGGCAAGATGAAGACTATGGAGAGAATCGATACAACTAGGCCTAAGTATTAACTTCTGTTCTCCATCAATTTATTTATTATTCAAAATATATTTCCTTTTATGGGTAGAACAATGTTCAAGAAAAGGGATTAACTCAACATTCTGTTGTTGTTTTTTAAATTGATATGTAGAAATACAGAAACACACTTATTGCTTAACAATACAAATAATTTGCACCTGAACTTCATTTGTTAAGTCCCTTGGAGCCCTACAGAACAAAATGTTTGTAACAAATACAGCTGTGCTGGCGATACTCTTGCATTAGAGAAAAAATCTTAGTCTCTGGTCCAAGAAGTTTATAGTCCAAGGGACGTCAGAGAGAAGTTTTGAGAAACCTGGCTTCTAGTTTGGGTTTAGTTTCCCCCAAATATGCCCTGTACTCTTCTGATAGTGTGGTTTTGTTTTTGCTGATTTTTTTAAGAGCTGGAATTCCCTATTCTCTTCACCAGCCATCAAATGCCTACCCAGGCTTCAAGGCCACACTTAAATGTCACCTAGTCTGTAAAGCTTTCCTTGTCTCCCACCTTCTTTTGTGCTCTTTCAGTCCTTTTGTTCACTCTTGATTAACTACCAAAATCCACTTAGAGTGGTGTATGTGATTTAAGGGTCAGGACCCTGCTTTATTCATCCAATTCTCTCTCCAAGTACTTACAGGATGACCAATAATGTCTGGAAACACAGAGGAAATGTATATTTAAATAATATTAGTTATAGTCACAAATAATACATCTAATATATTTTCCTTCAATCTCCAGACAATTTTGCAGGCAAAATGCCTCCAAACTTAAAGCCATGAGTACAAGCACTAATCTGGGAAAAATACAAAAATTAATGAAAAATGTTCCCTACATTTCCAAACTTCTTGGACATCTTTACTATGTTACCTTCTCCAAACTGTTGAATTATACTTGGACTTCTTTAACCTCAGCACTTTCTTTTTCTCATCTGTAAAATGGAAATGCTACCTTCCTTATCTTTTTTCACAAGATTATCACAAAGATAAATGAGAAAATGGCTGTGCAAAGGATAAAGCAGCATAGAAGTGCAAAATGTTGTTCTCATTATCTATATAAGGATTTACTTTGTGTCCATATTGTAGCACTTGAGTATGCGGACTTTGGCTAACCCCATTGCAGCTGCATTAAAGATGATTCTCCATGAGCTGCTTCAGAGAGGAAACCAAGATGCTGATTACAGCTTTGGGCCCTGCCACAGCCATCAAAAGTTACCAAAGGGATGCTGGGACTTCAAGTTTGTTTCCAATTGCGCAGGAGGAAAGTCACAGCCTTAGCCACCTGCTTCCTGTCTCCACTATGACTCACTTTCAGGTCCACTTGGATGGACGTTCAGATGAGATCTGCTTAGGCCCACTGCCCAAGGACCTTAATGATGCTAAGGTTTAGGTAACTGTGTGAAATATGGAGCAAGAAGCTGAGACCTGAGCCCCAAGGGGACTGAGCCAAGGTCACAAGACTCTTTAGCTTATTTAGAAAAATCAGTTCACTTTCCATCATTGGTGGCATAAGCAATGAGGCTCTTGCTCCCTGATAGGATGCCCCAAGAAAGGCACAGAATCACTTCTATGACACTTCTGCCTCAAATGCACAATCTGAATTTAATCACAAGGAAACAACAGATAAACCTAAATCAAAAAACATTCCACCAAATAACTGGCCTGTACTCGTCAATTCTACAATACATTATCATAAAAGATTTTTTAAAAACACTCAAGAACTTTAATAAATTAAAGAATACTAAAGAGACATGACAACTGAAGACAGTGTGTCATCCTCGATTGGATTCTGGACCAAAAAAACAATGTTACTAGGGCAATTGATAAAATTTGAATATAGACTAAAGAGTATATAATAGTATGACAGCAGTGCACATTTCATGATTTTGATAATTATAATGTGGTTATGAAAGAAAATGTTCTTATTCTTAGGAAATACACACTAAAATATTTAGAAGTAAAATGGCATGATGTCTGCAACTTAGCAACTTAACCTCAAATGGTTAAAAAATTTATAAATCATGTGCGTGCATGTGTGTGTGTCAAGAGAGAGAGAAAGAGAGAGAACACAAAAAATAAAGTAAATGGTGCAAAATATAAGCAACTGGTCAATCTGTGTATAGATTATACAGAAGTTCTTTATTATTCTTGCAACTTTTCTGTAAATTTGGCATGATATCAAAGTGAAAAGTTTAAAAATTAGTGAAAATTATTCCAAAATATACATTTTTAAAGTTTGTTCTAAAAATAATATATTATTTAATGTTTGCTTAGCTGTCATTAAAAGTGTACATTTAAAAATAAATTTATACACTGAATATCCCACAGTTAAGAAAACAGTGAGGGTCTGACAATGCTGCCACCTATATCTTGTTCTAGTCTTTCAGTTGTTGAATTATAGTTTAGAATGAAGTGCTAAGTAAATACGTAAATAAAAACACAAACAGCCTGCAAACTCAACCAGGAGAATTAGTTTAAAAACACCAGCACTCACCTCAATGGGCTTATGAATGATGGGTCCTCAGCCTAGATGAATTGAACGTATCATATGAAAAGCAAATAACTCAAGTGTGCAGACCAAATGCCCATGCTGCTGCCAGTTTTTCAGCGAAGGTACTAATGTAAGGTCCTGGTGTAGGGCACACTTCCCAGGAGAAAAGTAAGGGCATAAATGCATAAGGAAAGATAAGTAAGAATTAATGTAGCATAGGAGGTTCTGTGTGGAAAGTGGAACAATAGAAGTAAGCTATTCTCTGTCTTGCAACGTCCACATTAACAAGCTCTGCTGCTCAGAAGAATAAATGAAAGCTGACCGCAAAAGCAATTTTCACCCATCTCACAATCTCTGGGTAATGTTGGCTACAAAGACAGTCCAGCAACTCCTCCTTTGGGAAAACCAAATAGCTCAGCAGGACAATTACAAGGTTCTGGTCAGGGTCAACACCAGAAGTTAAAAGGGTCACTAAAGGAATGCAAGAGACATTAGGAATGATGGAGCAGGTAATGGTCAGATTAACCAGGAAATTAAAACCCTGATGCAGAGGAAAGGAAATGAAAACGGATGTCAGGCAGTGGTGTGCTGTTAAATATTTAACCACTGACTTTATATGGGAAAAAATGACCTTGATATGTAGTCTTTGCTGATTTCCATGGTGTAAATCTTTCCACCACAGCTGCATTCTAGTTACCAACACAATGTCACTGAACACAGAGTTGGGAAGCAATGTACAATCAGTTCTCATGACCCAGGGCAAACTGGCTCTAGCATACTGCTATCAGTAACCTGGGTACCAGTTCTCTGTCTGCTACTATCTAACTATGTTACCCTACTAAGTAATGATTCTAGGTTGCAATTTGCTCATCTGTAGAATATTAACTTCCCATGATCAATGAGAGAATAAAATGAAACTAGTTGATTTCTATGTAAGATCTCCAGTTCTGACCATCTATAGCTCTGTGATGAAGTTGGTCATATTGGTGGCTGTTGCCTTTTTCCATCTCACACCAAGTCTTGTGAACAGGCAGAAGACAAGAGAATCCTAGAGGAAGCTGCTCTAAGAGTGTGGTAATCAGAGCAGAAACCACATTTACGTCGCCTCACAGATGAGGTCCAAGTGCAGTGACCACTCCAGACTTTCTGTACTGAAGAGATTTCTGGATGGGAACTTGTTTGGGAAGTGGAGCTAGAGAATCTACATACTTCTATTATTTTAATGGTATATTTATTTGTATGACTTAGAAGTGTACATGGTTTCTAAAATTTCTAAGGCCAGTGCAATATATATGTCCCCTCTCTTCCTGTGTTGTACTAGAATCTGCCTGGTGAAGAATACATAGTGAAACTATGGTATTTTCATATTTTGATGTCCAGCAAATCTAAAGGAAGTAACTCAGGGCTAACTTTCTTTAACTGCTATATTTATGTCATTCTATTATCTGGTGCCTGGAAGACATAAATTGCCTTTAAGGCCTCTTTGATATGCTTCTGAATTAGACAGACAAGTGCTCAATCCATCCCCTGAGCCATCATTTGGTGATACCATTATCTCAGAAGGTGTTTTTGAGACCTCTGTACCTCTTCCTTTCAGTTAAATGCAATCAGGAGTAAATAAATGAGGGGTCAGAGGAAGAAATAAAAGTGACTGGAAGCTTGGCCCCTGCTGGGATTCCCAGTACTTCATGCAGATGGATCAGATGAAAGGAAAGTCTGGCCTTCATGTGCTATTGAAGTTGAAAGAGAAAACCCTCACCCAGCTAATCAAAAAAGTCCAAGTGCAAAGGTGTTTAGTAAGGTATAAGAGACATAATACCTTGTGCTTCCGGAGGCTGCCAGGACTGGTGGGCGTAGAGATGGGAGACTGCTTAGACTTGGGCGTAGAGAGCTGGCTGCTGGAGGTTCCATTTGCTAGCCCAAGGAAAGAGAAGAGGAAGGGATAAAAATCAACAGCATACAAAGAAACAAGTTGCCCTTCCCCTCTGAAAATACTAAGGACAAACAAGGCACACATACAAAAAGTGCTTTGATGAGTAGGACAAAGGTGAAAAGAAACGCATTCCTCAGAAAGACAAGAAGTTCAATGCTCAAGTTAATTAGAACTCTGAGCAGTACAAGGCAGCAGTCCTCCCACCTTTTCCCCCTGAGTGCTTCCAATTACAGGGTCTGGTTCTTTTCAAACCTTTTTAATATTCATTACCAAGTTTGACCCTAACAACTTTTCTGTGAGGTAGTCTGGGAACATATTGTTTTGTTTCAATTTTGTAAGTGAGAAATGTGTGCTGTACCTTATATGAGAGGAAATATGAGTGGTTTGGACCAGGGCACGTACCTTTTGGTGGCAGATGATGTGGCAAGTGCAGGAGAATCCCATTGTCAATCTCTTCCCTACTCTCTTTTCCTGCTCAGTTTACCAATTTACCTTCCTACGTACACACACACTCTCTCTCTCTTCCCTACCTCATCCTGGACAAAAGGATAAGAAGGAAAGAAAGAAAGGGGGCTAATCAGGAAGAATATGAAAAAGTGGAGGAGAAGCACAGAATGAAACATAAAGAAAGGCTCATGCAGCAAAATGAGTGGAGGAGAGAAATAAAAAATAGGTGAGAAAAAAGGGATAATGAGTGAAGGATAGGAGAGACAGGGAGATAAGGTAAGAGATTAGGAGAAGAATGAGGAAATTTGAAATAGGGACTGAAATCAGGAAAGGCAGACAGTGGTGGCCAAAGTCAAAATTAATTCCAAATTGTCTCTAGTCAATAAAATGATAAAAATGAGACGATTTAGTATTTAAAATCTTCATATTCAATTGTGGTTGCAATTGTTTTATATTTCCTTGCTAATGAGGTTTTCAAATATCCAATCAAGTAAAAAGAAATGTAATGCATTGAATGAAACAATTAAACAGCTTTCAAAGTGGATTCATGTTTAGATATCTCATGCTAAAGTTATTTTTTTTAATCTAAGCACCTATGTTATTAATCAAAAGATATTCCGAAAGGTGCTTTATAGATAAAGGCAAATATCCCAATGCTGTGGGAGTGGGGGAAGGGGGAGGGAGAAGAAAAGAAAGAAGGAAGAAGGGAAGGCAGGAGTGGAGGGAGGATGAGAGAGAGAGAGCGAGAGAGACGGGGAGAGAGAAGGATAATAAAAACAGAAAAAGTTAAGCAGAAACATGACCTGAGAGTACTGCCTTAGTCCCACAAGTAAAGTATAAACTACTATGTCATAAACATTTCTTGAATATATAATTCTTCTGCACCACTTACGGTAATGTTTCCCTAGGTTCTGCAATCTGCGTACCAACTGCAGAGATGTATAGATATTAGTACAGTGGTTGCTGCACTTACGCAAGTGCAAGTGAGCTGAAAAATGGGCACTTAGGCATCCTCTGCCTGGCTTTGCTGTGTATTTACTCATCCCTCACCTATTCATTGACAGACCTTTCTCCCTGTCATGGCTTTCTGGAAATCATTCATTCATTTAGCCAATCATTACAGGGTACTTTCTCTAAGCCAAGCCAAGTATTAGACATTGGAGTTTTAGAGATGAGTCAGTCACTTCCTGTGGGGAGATAGGCAAGAATACAGTGGGGTAAGTGCTATGACAAAGCCATGTAAGGGTATTACTGGAGCCCAGAAGAAAGGTTTTGAAATCAGGGAACTGGGAGGTAAACAAGAGGAGGCAACACTTGAAAAAGTCTCGGAAAAGACTCTTCAATAGACATGTTTTGAGACAGAAAGGAGATCAATGGTTGCCAGGGGCTTGCTAGGAGAGGTAGGGGAAGGATGAGCTGGGGAAAATAGAGTGTCTGCTAATAGGTAAAGAGTGTCTTTTAGGGGAATAAAGACATCTTGGCATGAAATAGTGTATATTATTGCACAAGTCTGTGGCTAAACTAAAAATCATTGAATTGTACATTTTAAATGAGAGAATTGTTTGTTATATGACTTATATCTCCTTAAAGTCATAAAAAGAGATTAATTGGAACTAGTTATGCAGAGAGGATTAAAAGGGTAATCTAGACTTTAGAATTGCACTAACAGCGCCAAAACATTGAGGTGCAAAAAATATAGTATACTTACTGAAGTCTAAATAGCTCAAAATAACTGAACCATATGGTGCCAGCAGTAAGTTATGAGATGAGACTGGGAGGAGGATAAAGACCAAAGCCTGGGGGCTTTTGTGGGGCCTTTTGTGAAGTTTCCATTTGATCTGTGAAAGAAATGTGAAATGATAGCACCAAATTTGCATTTTAAAACTATTACTCCATGTCTTTCGGCCAAGAAGGAGGCATTGGTAGACAGGCTTTGCCTCAAAACACAACCATAAGAAAGAACACAACTACCTCAAAACTAAAAACAACCAGAACTTCCAGAAAATCAAACTGCATGGAAGTCCAATAAACAAAGATATAAAGAAGTAATACTTATCTAGACAGGTAAGAGGGGTGGAGCTGGGGTGGAGAGGATTCAGTGTGGTGGCGGTGGCAGCAGCAGCACCAGCAAGGCAGTGGCTGTGGCCAGCTGGCAGAAAGTATAGTCACACATTATAAAAGTTGGGAGGGACACCTGGGGAGTGATCTCAGTCCCAGGCCAGACTGTGCAGCTCAAGTTCCAGCACTAGGGAAAATAAAGCTCCATTGCTTCTGACTGTGAAAACCAGTGGGGTTTGGGGCGGTGGAAGAAACTGGTGATCTCTCAGCAGAGTATGTTGTTTAGAGGGCCCCCACAGACCTAGAATATCCATATACCCAGGTTAACTCTGGGAAGCACAACCAGGGCAACAGCTAGAGGGGTGCCAGTCCAATATGGGAAGCAAGTGAAGTGCCTGGAAAATTGGCGAGTGCTGAGCAAGCAGTATTTTTCCCTCTCAGACCCCATTCCCACATACAGTGCCACAAGGTGGTGAAAAAATCACACCACACTGATGAATACCTAAGGCTCAGCACTTTATACACAGAGGCAAACACAGGAGGATGCCAAGTTGAGGAGGCAGAGAAGTATGTCCCAAAAGATGAAGCAGATCAAGGTTCCAGTGGGAGAACTAAGTGATGAGGAGATAGCCAACCTAACAGATAAGAGTTTAAACACTGTTAATAATAATGCTCAAAGACTTGACAGACATAATTGAATATGGCAAACACATAAGGGAAGAAGTGAAGGCTATATTAAGTGAAACTTTTGAACATAAGGAAGAAATAAACAGTCAACCTGTATAGAATGATTAAGCAAGAACTGAGAAAAATGAGGAGAGGATTAGGAACTTCTGGGACAACTTTAAATATACCAACATCCGTATCATAGGGGTGCCAGAAGGAGAAGAAGAAGAGTAAGAAATTGAAAAATTATATGAAAAAATAATGAAGGAAAACTTCCCTAATTTGGCAAAGGAAATAGACATACAAGTCTAGGGAGCAGAATCCCAAACCAGCTGGACCCAAAGAGGGCCACACCAAGATACATCATAATTAAAATGCCAAAGTTTAAAGATAGAGAATCTTAAAAGCAGCAAGAGAAGAGAGTTACCTACAAAGGGTACCTATAAGACTATCAGCTGATTTCTCAAAAGAAACTTTGCAGGCAAGAACGGACTGGCAACAAGTATTCAAAGTGGTGAAAAGCAAGGACCTACAACCAGGATTACTCTATCCAGCAAAGCTATCATTTAGAACAGAAGGGCAGATAAAGTGCTTACCAGACAAGAAAAAGCTAAAGGAGTTCATCATCACCAAGTTATTATTATATGAAATGTTAAAGGGACTTATTTAAGAAAAAGAAGATCAAAACTATGAACATTAAAATGACAACCAAGTCACAACTATTAACAACAGAATCTAAAAATTAAAAACAAAAACAAACTAAGCAAACAACCAGAATAGGAACAGAATCATAGGTATGGGAATTCTTTGGGGGGTTATCAGCTGGGACAGGGAAAGGGAGAAATGGGTAATGGTGCAGGGATTAAGAAGCATAATCGGTTGGTACAAAATAGACAGGGGGATATTAAGAATAGTAAAGGAAAGTGTGAAGCCAAAGAACTTACATGCGCAACCCATGGACATGAACTATGGGCGGGGTAGGATTGTTGGAGGAAGAGGGTACTGGGCAGAGGGGAACAAAGGGAAAAAATGTGGGACAACTGTAACAGCATCATCAATAAAATATACTTAGAAAAACTATTACTTCAGTTGCTGTGGTAAGACTGAAGTGGGGTGGGGTGGGATAGGGAAAGAGTAGAAGCAGAGATGGGTGAGAAGATAATGCATTAGTCCAGGTGAGAGGTGATGATGGCTTAAATTAAAGCACTTGGGAGGGAGAGAGAAGACATAGTGGAAGACAGAGACCTAAAGGCCAGACAGGCTTAGAGTACTATGAGCACATACCATATAAACCACTCAAAGAAGAACATGACCTGAGCCAAACAGCACATAAATTAGGATTGGTAAGCTTAGTGAAGGCACTAGGCTTTGTGGTGAATATAGGAGGCACTTTAGCCACCATTTTCTAAGAGATACACCTAACATTGTCACTAGAATAACAAGTATTGGCTCCTGCTGACCGTGCGTCAGCGCTGCCGCCCGCGAGCGCTCTCCTGTAGCTCCGGTCCCCTCAGCGACAGCGCAGCCCGGCTGCTTCGTCAGGCAAGCGTCACTGTAGAGATGACCATCTGGCCAGATTTGGGGGCCCCAAGGCAGAAGAAGGGCTGCAGAGGGCCTGAGAAGGCGGCCTGCGCATAGGTGTGCAGGAGTACACAGGCACTGCCCCCTATAGCCGGCCCAAGAAAACAAAACGCATCTGTCAAAATGAGGCAGACAACTATAGAAATCCCGGTGGTGCAGCTCACCAGGCAACAGATGAAGAATCTGACAGATGAACAAATAAGAAACCTGTCAGAGGCTCAGTTCAGGGCCATTGTTATCAGGTGGCTTACAGAATTAACAAAAGATCTGGAAAAAGATGAGAAAGAATCGAGAAACACTCATACTGAAAGGAACAAAACCACATACGAGACAGATGGTGAGGAAATAAATTCCAGAGTTCAAATCCACAAACCAGAACACAAAGAAGGAACAAACAGTCAACCAGTGCAGAGAGAAAAAATGGGAAGCAAGGAAAATGATGAGAGGATCAGAAATCTCTGGGACAGCTATAAAAGGCCCAACATAAGAATCATTGGTTTGCCAGAGGGCGAAGAAGAAACTAAAAATTGAAAAATTAAGTGAAAATATAATAAAGCAGAACTTCCCAAACTTGGGGAAGGAAATAGACTTACAGGTCCAGGAAGCACAGAGAGTTCCAAAACAACTGGACCCAGGGAGAACCACTCCAAGACACATTATAATCAAAATGTCAAAAGTTAAAGATAAAGAGAGAATCTTAAAAGCAGCAAGAGAGAAGAAAAGAATCATGTACAAAGGGGTCCCAATTAGACTATCAGCTGACTTCTCAAGGGAGACCCTGCAGGCAAGAAGGGACTGGCAAGAAATATTCAAAGTAATGAAAATCCAAAACATACAACCACAAATACTCTATCCAGCGAAATTGTCATTCAGAATAGAAGGGCAGAGAAAGTGTTTCCAGGACAAAATAAAACTGAAAGAGTTCATTAGATCCAAACCACTGTTATATGAGATGTTAAAGGGACTGGTTTAGAAAAAGGAGGATCAAAAAACTATGAAAACTGCATCACAAGAAGCAACAACAGGAGCTAGGGAATTGAAACAAAGGCAAACTAAACAGGCAACGAGAGTGGAAAAAGAACTATAGGTATGGTGAGCATATTGGGGGAAGGTCAACAGGGAGGGGGAAGGGGGAGAGGGAGGGAGATGATATAGGAATTAAGGAGCATGGTAGGAGGGAATGGAATAGACAGAGAGAGGTTGAGAAGAACTATATTCACAACTAATGGACATGGTCTAAAAGGGGGGGACAACTGGAGGGAGGGTGGCCACCGGGTGGAGGGGAGCAGAGGGAAGGGAAATTGGGACAAATGTAACATTATAATCAATAAAACACATTAAAAAGAAAGAATAACAAGTATTGGATTCCCAAAACAAGAAGTGCCAAAAGAGCAAAGAGTTTTCTCTGTTTTGTTGAATGTTGCATCCCAGTTGCTGGACTAATGCCTGGCACATAGTAGCTGCTCAATACCTAATGAATATTTTTAAAGAGGCTTTTTGGAAAAGGCAAGTGTTTGTGGAGTCACAGTATGTCAATGTAATCAATTACTCCTCAGAAAATGGAAGGAGTTACTGGGCTACCAACACTGCCTGAGAGCCTCCCCAGCAGGACTTGGCCCCTAGTATTCACAAGAGAGAGCAATCTTGGTGATCTATCTGAGAGGACACAATGGAAGTCTTCCCAAAAAGCTCTGGCCTCAGCCAGGAAGTCTAACTGATGTAGGCATCCCCAGGTAAGTTCTGACATTTTGTTCCACATGATTGCTGTATCCTTCAGTAACAACAGATTCTAGTTTCCAAGCATTTGTCAGAAATGCTACAAAGTGAAAACTGTCTTTTTCCCTTATACCCTTGTCTAGCTGAGAATGAGCCCACTGATCAGCCAAAATGTGGAAAATTGTTAACCATAGCATATGAGTCAGTTTACAACTAATGGCCATAGATCTGCACGCACAGGTTCTTTTGCAACTTCTAGTTCTTTTCTAAATATCCTCTGAAACTCTCTCACCCCAAAACTTTAGGGGTAATAGGCGGCAGCCGTCCGTCTCGAGAGACGATGGTGTAGCTTCTTAAGAGTCTATCTGCACCGCCGAGAATGGTTGTGCAGTCCGACTCGGGAGTGACACGGTATCTGTCTCCTCCCGTGTTGAATCGACATCTTGCGATGACACTGGAGTGTCCTCTCCAGTGAAGCTGAAGCTACAGAGCCTGGGCAGGGTGATATGGAGGGTCTGCTGTTGCCCATGCAGCAGACCCCCCCTCTCTTCGCAGCTGAAGGGTCCAAGGGAAAGACGGAGTCAATACAGCTTGGCTTCAGGTGCGCCGCAGGAGTTGCCGGTGTTGACTACAACGTCAAACCGCCTTAGGGACTCCGGCTCCGGATTTTCTGTCGGGGTTTACTCCCTTAGCCTTTCCCCTGAAGAGGTATGCCGCAAGGCAGCGGAGGTTTTTTGGAGTCAGAGTTTTCCTTCTCTGTTTAGGGGTAATACTTAAATACATATTGCACCATTAATTCTCTGTGTATTCTCTTTATATATGTTCATGTTTCCCTGCCTCTCCTTTAGCTGATCAATCTTAAACTATCTGTAAAAGACTTTATTTTGGCACTGACAATAAGCATTTTGGAAATCAGTTTTTAATCATTTAACTGCCACTCACTACATTGCTGAAAAATGCACTTACTCCTCAGATTTCCTGATGGAGTGAAACCCAAAGATGGACATGAGATAAATAAGAAAATGTAGACTTACAATGGCCAAAGGAATGCTTCCATTTACAAATTAGATAAAATATATTCATATATGCATTTATTTTATGGGTTCTATGTGAAAAACCTGGGAAGGTGTCATTTGATATGGATTCTGAAGCCAATTTGTATAAATGTCAAGTAAAAGAAGTAGCAGGGAAAAATATAAATGTGGTCTGATGAACTGTGCATGGTTTTGGACTGGCAAATCCACATGGAAGTCTGTCACAGCTCATTTGGTAATGGTTAGAAATAACATGACTGTGTGATATTTCTCATTTTTGTTTATTATTCTTTACTAAAAGTCCTTCACTTTGTCTCTGAGCTTCCATTTCTCAGCCGCAATTTAGAAATGCATTGGGGGGAGTTTTCACCTTCTTTTAATTCTCACTCTCATTTTCCTCCACAGAGCCACAGCATTGTTTGACTATTGTAATATTTTTACTCATAGTCCAAATTCTTTCACTCCTTTCTTTTCATTGCACAGTTAACTTTTTTCCTCTTCAACAAGGTATATCAGGAAATGTTCAATCTCCTAAGCCAATTTATCAATCTTATCAACAAAAACCAGGATAATAACTAATGTGTATTGAGTGTCTATACTATGAGTCTTTCTTTTTCTGTTTCCCCTTCTCCCTCTCTGTTTTCCATTCTCTTTCTCAGATACACACACACAGAGTCACATTTAGTTGCATTCTTATTTTTTTAAATAGTTCAACCAATTTTTTAAATAATGTTTTTACTTTTCAATTACAGTTGACACACAATATTATATTGGTTTCAGGTGTAGAACATAGTGATTAGACATTTATATAACTTATGAGGTGATCACTCCAATATATCTAGCACCCATCTGACACCATATATAGTTATTACAATATTATTGACTATATCCTCTATGCTGTACTTTATATCCCCATGACTATTCTGCAACTACCATATGCACTTCTTAATCCCTTCACCTTTTTTACCCATTCCCCCAATTTCCCTCCCATCTGGCAACCATAAAAATGTTCTCTGTGTCTATGAGTCTGTTTCTCTTCTGCTTGTTCATTTATTTCGTTTTATTGATTTCACATATAAGTGAATTAATCTGTCATTTGTCTTTCTCTGTCTGACATTTCACTTAGCATAATGCCACCTAGGTCCATCTATGCTGTTTCAGATGGCAAGAGTTCATTATTTTTTGTAAACATTTCATATTCCATGCACCACTTCTTCTTTATCCATTCTTAGGTTGCTTCCATTTCATGGTTATTGTAAGTAATGCTGTAATGAATATGTGGGTGCACGTGCCTTTTCAATTTAGTGTTTTGAGTTTCTTCAGATAAATATTGAGAAATGAAACTGCTGGGTCCTTCTTTGTCTCTTGTTATAGCCTTCATTTTAAAGCCTATTTTGTCTGGTATAAGTATTGCTACACCAGCTTTTTTTGTTTGTTTATTTTAATAAAATATCTTGTTTCATCTTTTTACTTTCAGTCTGTGTACGTGTATTTCTATCTGCAGTGGGTCTCTTATAGACAGCATATGCAAGGATCTCATTTTCTTATATATTCAGCCACCATAGTCTTTTGATTGGAGCATGAAATCCATTTGCATTTAAAATAATTGTTGATAAATATGTATTTATTGCCATTTTATTATTTTTATTTTGAGCTTTCTCCTCCTTCTTCTTCTTCTTGTCTTCTTTATAAAGAGCTTTTAACATTTCTTGTAACATTGGTTTGATGGTGATGAACTCCTTTAGCTTTTTCTTGTCTTGGAAGCTCTTTATCTGACCTTTGATTCTAAATGATGGTTTTGATGGGTAGAGTAATCTTGGTTGTAGACCCTTACTTTTCATCACTTTGAATATTTCTTGACAACCCCTTCAGGCCTACAAAGTTTCTGTTGAAAAAATCAGCTAACAGTCTATGGGAGTTCTGTTGTAGATCACTAACTCCTCTTCTCTTGCTGCTCTTAAGATTCTCTCTTCATCTTAAAACTTTGGCATTTTATGATGTGTCTTGATGTGAACCTCTTTGGGTTCATTTGCATTTCCTGGACTTTTATGTCTATTTTTTATATCAGGTTAGAGAAGTTTTCTATCATTTTTTCAAATAGGTTTTCAATTTCATGCTCTCTCTCTCTTCTTCCTCTTACACCCACATGATGGAAACATTGGTACACTTGCAGTTTTCATGGAGGCTTCTTAAACTATCCTCTTTTTTAAAAAAATTCTTTCTTCTTTTTGCTGTTCTCATTGGGTATTTTCTGATTCTTTGCCTTCCAAATTCCTGGATTGATCTTCTGCTTCATCTACTCTACTGTTGATTCCCTGTGATGTATTATTCATTTCAGTTAGTATGTTCTTCATTTATGACCAGTTCTTTTTTTATGTTTTCTCTCTCCATTTTATGTTTTCTATCTCTTTGTTGAAGTTCTCACTGAGATCATCAAGCATCATTATAATCAGTGTTTTGAATTCTTCATCTAGTAGATTGCTTGTCTCCATTTTGTTTAATTCTCTTTCTGAAGTTTTGTTCTGTTTTTTCATTTGGAACATTTATTTATTTGCTCATTTTAGCTGCCTCCCTATGCTTGTTTCTATGTGTCAGGTAGAGCTGCTACATCTCCTGATTTTCATAGGTGCTCTGTAAGGTCCAGTGGCTCCCTTTCTGGTAACCTGACCTGAAAGTTCCAAGCACAACCCCGTATGGACTGTGTGCACCCTCCTGTTGTAGTTCAGTCCTGATTTCTGTTGGAACATCAATGGGAGGGATTTACTTCCAGGCCCATTGGATTTGAGGACTGGCTGTGACCACAGTAGAGGAGGTCTTATGCAGGGACTGACCCCATGGAGCACTTCAGCAGGGTTCTTGTGCCCAATGAATCCACCTCTTGAGTGTGTTACTTGTTAAGGTGGTTGGGTGGTGCCCTGATGTGGTCAGAAGCTGGTCACTGGGTGATTCGGCCCTGAGGTTTACTAGGAGGTGCAAGTTTAGCTGTCATCTGTGCA
This sequence comes from Furipterus horrens, assembly GCF_987537825.1. Lineage (NCBI taxonomy): Eukaryota > Metazoa > Chordata > Mammalia > Chiroptera > Furipteridae > Furipterus > Furipterus horrens. The sequence continues at coordinate 48,288,591 of NW_028327187.1, read as the reverse complement.
CTCCCTTGGGTCACATGGCATGCACTACAAAACAATCTGCAAGTGGTTGATACTTTTACTAGCCTTGAAGGTACCCAGGAGAGGCCAAGCTGTGAACTGAGGCTGTATATCATTAGTTCTGGGCCTGGGGCTACTTAGCAAGAGGTTTTGGGCATGCCAAGGCCAGGCTCTGCTTATTTGGGGTTTGTGAACCTTGAAGAGATTTTAGGAAAGTTCACAGCATGAGCCAGGACAGGCTGTTTGTATGGAAAAGCCACTTGAAATGGCTTGGGTGGGTCCACAGATTGGATGTGGCTGTGTCTTAGAGAATCACCATGGAAGGGCAAACAGTGCTAATGGAAATTCAGATATGGTGTCTGCCTGCCAGTTCTGTGGGAGGAGGGTTCATCAAAGGAGCCATGGACTCTGCCAGCACATCTGTCTGGGGGAAGCTGCCCCTTCAGCTGTCACATAAAAGCCAGACAATTCACTTCCTCTCCATATGTTCCTGATGAGCCTTTTGAGCTGCTGCGCCAGCACTGGAACTCAGAACCAGCGAGTTCAAGTAAATCTGTGCATCCGCCTTTTAAGAGAACATGTGGGACTCCAGGAGTCCTCTGACTCACTCAGCCACAATCCCTGCTGGTTTCTATAGCCAGAAGTTATGGAGACTTCCCTACACCACACCGAAAATCTTGACTGGGGATCCAGGTGTGGGGCTGGGACTCCATGCTCCTTAAGATGGACCTCTGCAGCAAAAATATCCTTCCTGATTTTTATCTGCCACATGTGGGTGTGTGACCAGCCCATTCTGTGTATTCACCCCCTGTACCAGTCTTGCCATGGTTTCTTTACATTCTTAGTTATAGGACTTCTATTCAGAAAGATTTCAGGTGGTTTAAAATGATGGTTATTCTGAATTTTAGTTGTAATTCTGATGTGGTTGTGGGAGGATGCGAGTACCATGTTTATTTATCTGCCTTCTTGACTGGAATCCAGCCATATTCTTAATTTCAATGGTTTGGGGATGCTCATTCCAGTTAGGGGATAGCAAAGTCAGAATTTAAAGGCAGATTTTTCTGATTCAAAAGCCTATGAGTTTTTTGGTTTGTTTTCAATTTTTTCTACGTCACTATTTCTTTTTTAAAGGAATTGTTTCTGGGCCTTCTTCATCTGAAAACTTTCTGATAGGGAGGTAGGAAGGAGGGAGAAAGTTGTATCAGAGAAAAGAGAAACAGAAAAAGGTAAAAACAGACAACAGAACTTAGATACATTACCTGGGCTTTCATCCTGCCTGAAACGTTTGAGATTAGAATGTGATCAGCAAGATCTTTCTGTCAGTCAGCAAACTGACTGTGTGCCATAGACAATATGAAAGAGTAGTAGACAGAGCAACTATCATGATAGGTAACTACCCTCATGCCACAGATCTCTCTGAGAAGATGGGATCTGTGCTCTATCTGTCACACCCCTTAGCTGGCACCCCTAATCTATGCAGCACAGTTGCCAAGCTTGGCTTAGCACAGTCGTGGCTCACTAGTGTCTCCGAATGGTTATGCTTACCTTTGCCCCAGTGCTCATTGTTAAATCCTTGGCTTCATCAGAATGGAACAGTAGATAGCTGGTAAAGTGACTGGTCTGATTTACCACGATTTATAGGGATTTAAATGTATGGGGGAAGATGGGTTCCCAGGAGTGAGGAATAAAGTGGGGGAAATCAGTTTCTGAAGAACAAGGAGAGAGTCCAATTTCTGCCATGAGTGACCAAGGACAGAGTGTGGTCACCATCCAGGTAGAGTTGATGCTGATCTCCTAGACTATGTATTGATCCCCTTGTCTGGAGGCTGGACTGACCCTTGGAAATTGAGATGGAGCTGCATTTCAAGTGGGCATAAGTAGCCTAGGTATGGTGATTAAAGAACTCTCTGAGCAGCAAGTTAGAAAAGTCATTGTACTTTCTGGCTTCACATCTGTATGGCCAGAATAACACAGGAAGAAATGGGCCAGTTTGACATCTGCTTGACACTCGACTGTTGACTGGAGACAAGAGTGATTTATTGCTCTTTCACTTAGCTCTGGATTCCCCTCCCATTTTAATCCTAACACTTGAGCTCAACTCAAAATCAAGCATATTGGTTTTGTTTGATGTCTATTTTGAAATATTTCTCACTAAAAACAAGCCCAGTCTACCAAAAAGAAGCCATGATAATAATTTTAGAGCTGTCTTAATCATTGAAGTTTTGTTTTCAAAACAATTACCATATACAAATTCACATGATTCTCCTGATAACTCTAAGAACAGGTGGCTAAGAATCACTGGTCTC